>NC_141343.1:13127500-13540000 GCF_037954235.1 Aulostomus chinensis
GAAATACGCGATGTAGGTTGAGGGGAGGAAAAATCAAGGGACCAACCAAAAAACATTCCTTTCATGGTCTAGCCTTTTACCTTTATCTCTAGTTATTTTCATTCTAACATCCATGTAATTTATATCCATTAATCTCCATTTTAATTAAAAAAATCAAACCCTTTTTCATCATCTTTTTTGCCAGCAAATTCAATCAATTATTCCTGTCCTACCAGATGAACCTTACAGTCTGGTAGCCTTGGTTTTAAAGGAATCGCTTGAGTAAAATCATGTTGATGTACCCTGAAAACGTCCTGTTTCATGCTGTTATTGAGCGGAGTTACAATCACTACACGATCACTGCAGTTGTAGCATCGTACAGCCGTGAGTTGCGGTTTTCCTTCACGTTCCATTTGATCGACTGAAGAACTAATGGCTGCCGGTGGTAGCAGACACCTGTGAGCCACGTAGCTGAAACCATCGCAGAGTAAAGGAGTAAAATAAAAAATGACAAAAATATACAGTACTTTATGTCCCCATGCAAATATTGCAGTGCTACAGCAGCACTTTCTGTACCTTCCCACCATTAATTCCTACTTTGTCTGAACAGTTCTGTGTCAGTTAAAATTAAAACAAGGATGATATGAGATATCAAGCTGAGATTTGATGTCACTCAAAGGTAATTAAAATGGTTGTTGTGGCAATTATTGAAGCTTAATTGCACAGACTCATCCAGCAAAGTAGACAGTTGATACTTCTATCAAAAGTACTTCATAACGAGAGAGAGAGATATATCACCTCCTCCAGTCAGGAAATGTCATGAATCTCCACAGCATTTGTTTAAAATATAGCTATTTTCCCCTCATTACAACATTTATCATTTCATTCATTTATAACCAATGATTGACACAAAGCAAGAGGTGATTTAAAGCCTATGTTTTATATTTTCTATCAGTGCTTCTTTTACAGTTTACTGAAAGCATCGTGTTCGTTTGAAAACTCCTGACTTATGTTCTCTAACTCTTTGAGGCAAAACCCTGCAGGCAAACAAATTATTTATGCGCTGGTCAGTTATGAGATTTTGGACTTTAATTGTGGATTAGCAGAGAAAAAAACATCCAAAATACAGATTTATTTGCTTAAATTCAGATTTGTGCCCTGGAAATTTTTGCAAATTAGCGCAAATCCTGGAAAGAGACACCCTCATTAGAATATTTTAATATATATTGATTTCAAAGAAGTTTTTTTTTTTTCGATGTGTTTCTTGAATCATGAGCAGGCGTGTTTTGGGGTCACAAATAAAATCTGTTTTTTGGACCAGCAAAATTGTAAATTCAGCCCTGGTTTTATTCCTCTCTAGTTTTTACAGAGGGGATTGTGAAAATATCATTCCTTGGTTGAATTGTAGAAGACTTTATTGATTAAAATCATGGCTAACAGGGATCTTTATAGCTTTTGACAGTATATTTCTGATTTATGGAGCAATAAAGAAGCAATAAAAGCAGATCTCCATAATCCCCCCAGTAAAAGACGTTCCACGAAAAGAAACAAGAATTTTTGGCTTCATTAAATGATCAAATTTCTTTTCAGGGGGATGTATGCTAATCGGTATATATTAAATTAGACAACACCTCATTTTCATGTTTAGATAATTAGAAAATATGTGATCATAAAGTGCAATACAAAGGGGATTTTACGGAGGTGTTGCAACACTATTATTCCAAAAATGACAATATTGCATGTGATCGTTGAAACAGTCTGTTCCATCTGCATTTCAGGATTTTTGCCTTTTTCTGAATTTAGCATTTTTTGATTGTTCCAAAAATGCATTCTTTGGATGTTACAACAGTATATCCTGTGGAGACTATGACACTTTCTCAGGGTTTTTGTCACATCTCTTGACTTCTCTACTGTGATTACAGTCAGATGCTTAAATTAGCTACCAGCGAAGCTAAATGCTACCACGGAGCTAACAACCAACGTAACTCTTCGAACTTCCCGACATGCACTTGAAGTCTGATTAACATTTAGACATACTGAAGCCAACAAACACAAATGCACTTGAGAGATGAATTATAATGTGATTTCTCATTGCATGTAACATTTTAACCAGACAGGAGGGAAACATTGACAGCAAAC
The DNA here is from genome assembly GCF_037954235.1 of Aulostomus chinensis. Classification (NCBI taxonomy): domain Eukaryota; kingdom Metazoa; phylum Chordata; class Actinopteri; order Syngnathiformes; family Aulostomidae; genus Aulostomus; species Aulostomus chinensis. The sequence continues at coordinate 13,129,619 of NC_141343.1, forward strand.
TTTTTCTTCCCACTATTTGGCTTTCTGACAAGCCTAGCTAGTCAGGATTTACCCAGCTGTAAACCAACAGGATTATTAGTGTAATAATCATTTTCCTTCTCCACATCAACAGCTTTATTTTAATATTTTCTGTCTTTTTTTTAGAATAAATGCAAAAAAGTGCAGGTAAGCCAAGTCCCTGAGTTACTTTTCTGGAACTGTATCGAAGTGAAGCATCATCTGCGGTGAATAGATACTGAAAATGGAATTCTGCGAGCAGGGATGTAAAATAGTTCAATACAGGAAAACGTCCTATGCAAGGAAATGTGGTTCCAGAGATTTCATGAATGTGTGCTGAACAATAACAGAAGTGCTAGACATGGAATGTACGGGGGGAAAAAAAGAGGAAGCAGAAGGGAAATATTATTACGATGGGCATCATGATAAAGACTCATGTAATGCCCTGGTTCTGCTCCACTGAGTTTTTGGAGCTGGAAGGGAGAGTACGCCATACTGCAAATCTTTACATCCAGCCTGAGGCTACAAGCTGAATCGTGACTTTGACAGACCACAGGGGTAAAAAAAAAACAAAAAACCCAAACACTGCAGTAGCTGGACAAATGCACAGGTAACGCCACGTCACTTCTGATGATCACGCAAGGAAAAAAAAACAAATCCACACAGACACAAGTCCATTAATGTGTTGATTTGCAACCCAAGTCTTAATTGCTGTGATGTTGAAGAGGTGTGCAGGGACCCAAGAAGTGAGTAAAAAAGAATAAGAAATGGAGGAAGAAGGAGAATTTAAACATGGCCTCCAGCAAGCAGACTGTATCTGTCTATTTTAATTTGCTTTCCTAATTATCTGATTACTGCCTGTGCCTGTGGATTCCTTCCCTTCTCTAAATATAGGCCCAGATTGTTCCAAAGCTCTGCTCACGAATTCTCTTTGATTGTTAGACGGTGACAACCATCCACATAGTGAACGGAGCCCCCTCCTCAATAAGAAATGGCTTGCTTTGAGATGTTTTTTTAAAGTATTTGTTAATTTGCCTGGAAGGCAGAATAGTTTTCACCTCCTGTCCCACTTGAAAAGCCCTCATCAGACTTTCCAGATTTTATACCCCTGCCCTGTCGTACCCTTTGCTTTATTGTCAACAAAACAGCAAAAGTTCTGTCTCATTAATTATTGCTCGTGCTTCCTCTTTGTGCTGATGTGTCTCAAATGCCACGTTCAGTGGCCATAATAGGGGCTGTGTTGTGCATTTGTCTGAGCTGCAGGGGAGTTTAGCATTAAAGGGAAGACAACAAAGAGAGAGAGAGAAAGAATTAAGAATGAAGCAGTTGGTTAAAGAGGATTTTGCATGATTTTCTAGTTTAAACTAACAATTTCAAGACCATTTGATGCTACACTGCTGCTTTTAATTCGTCTTAGTGTTGAAACTCTGCAGTTTGATCCGTACACAAAACTCTTGCTCGATTTTTGCACTGTTTTCAGGTGCGAGATGCCAGCTTGGAATTCTCAGTGCTGAAGCTAAGAAGAGGAAAAGAGAAAAGCAAATGATGTATTTGCACCAAGCGCCCTCGGGCACAAACCTGGCCCAACCATGCTGCAGTGCCATTTTCGGACGCCAGAAAACATTCCATACACCAAAAAAAGGCTGGTTCTTGGTCATTGCCAACACCGGCCGCCACCTCTTCCCAGGCTTGCGTCACCTCTGAGGGGATCGGTGGATTTCTACTGCTCCCGTATATGACGTGTTTGCGCATCTTCACTTGGCACACATGGAGGTCTGCCTCCAGATGTGGAGTGATCCATTCAAATGCGTCCGCCATTGAAACTGTATACACGCCAAGTCTGGGCTTTAAAGGGGATGACATGAAGCTCTCTGACTGGTTAGATTGATGTCATGATCAAAACACACCTGTGGAGTAATTAGGTGTGTAAGGGGTGCCTCTTTGTGCCCATGGTTTGCGCTCCGATTACGCGGCCTCTAAGTACCAAAACTAGGCAGAACAAGCCCCAAATGGACAAAGTACTTAGTACATAGTACATAGTGGACATGGTACATAGTGGGCATGGTACATAGTGGGCATGGTACATAGTGGGCATGGTACATAGTGGGCATGGTACATAGTGGGCATGGTACATAGTGGGCATGGTACATAGCGTCATCTGCCAACTGCCTGGTGCCGTGGATCGCTTAAATAGGTTCCACAGACTGAAGGAAAGTGTTTATGTTGTTTACAGCTGTTTTGAAAAAATATTTGGACATTAGATTTTCTTTCACAGGTGAATGCTGGCCTACTGTCGTCGTCCAAGCAGTGCTCCTTTTAACCCTAACCAAGTGTTTTTGGGCCGAAGCTTACATAGAAAAAATTTGGCCTAACTTTTTCTTTTTAATGTGTGGTTTGGAGGACTTTGTGAAGCCCAATTCTCAAATTAACAATTTTGAAAGCATTTTTTTTTTTTTTATTACCACCGGTCTCTCCCAAGGGCGCTGCTGCTGCTGCTGCTCAGAAAACGACTTAATGCTGCTTTAAGGGTGACAAGACGAGCGTGTAAATGGCAGCTGCTAATGCTTGTCAAAGAAAATTTAGGTCAACATGCAGTCGTCCCCCTGAGTGAGAGCGAAGTCCGAATCTGCTTAGATTTATGTGTCACATTCCTCCTCTTTTATTTTGCCAGCGCTCATTGATTTCCCATAACCTCAAGTTTTGATTGATAAGCCGGGCACATCCATCTATTAGCTTCCCTCCCTCCATAGCAACTTGTCTAGATGAAAGGGACAGAATCCCTTTGCAGTGGGAGTCTGCATATGTGCGCTCGGAGGCAGCTGCCTGTCTGCCATTGTCTAGACAGAGTCATGTGGCTGCATACTGAGAGAGGAGGTGACATGCCCAAAGCTGCCTGTGTTGATAATTCTCTGGGACGCGCATTTGGTGTGACAGAGACCTACGAGTTGCTGCAGAACTTGACAAAAAAAGAAGAAAATGTGGGATTTAAAGTGCAGATCAGCTTTTCAGCATTAAAAGACTCGACAAACATAATGGCAATGAGTTAAGGGGATTATGATTAAAAGGCTGGGAAAGTTTTATACAATGCTATCAACTGTATGCATACTCCACTGTGTCGTCGTTGGGTGTTTTCCACCACGCCAGGCAGAACTGATGTCATAAAGTACTCATTATTCACTGTATGTAAAACCAGATACTTTCAATGTTTCTGCATGAAAAGTCTTGACACACTTTCCCTCGCTACAACTTCTCAATCCTCTGCATCTCCTCTCCATCTTTAATGGAATCACCGCATACACTATTCCCCGTCAAACCCCCAGAATGCCTTGCTGTCTGTATGCCCTCTGGTTATGGCTGTGCCACGCTATAATGCCCCCCCCCTTATCTGACACACAGTTATGCAAATATTAGGTTCCACCCGAATATCTGGTGACAGGAGTTTCTCCCGCTCTCTCCTTCCTCCCTGATTATGCGGCGATATGCAGGCCCGCTCGGTCTGGAATAGACTACTTGCGTATAATTGTGATTAGTCATATCTCGTGTTCTCAGTGATGTAAAACCCATCACCGGCTGGTCTTTATTGTCAACGTGCGTGTTTCCATTTGCGTGCGTGACATACTGATGGACATTTGAGACGGTTGGAAAAATCCTTTTCATGCCTCCAGTTGCAGATGATATGCTGCGCACTGCTAATGGTGACTTGTTGATGCTAAAAAAAGAAAGAAAAAAAAACATAAATTATCAGCCAGACGGGTAAAGTGATAATTATTTAGATCCAAAAAACACCACTTAAATGTACTGGTTTTTCATTCTGGGTCCTGTTGAATGAAAGTAGGAAAAATTAGTAAATAAAATACAATAGAAACTGGCCCGGAGCAGCACAGAAATCCACACAGTCAGACCTGCAAATGTAGATTGGCAGGCTGAATGGAAACCAATCATTAATCTTAACCCGTAACTCAGGTGATTTGCCTGGCAGCAGTCAGATTGTAAATCTATGACATATCCTGTCACGGAGGCTGACAGATAGTATAAAAATTAAAAACAATGCCCCTAAAAATGAGGTAAAAGGCAATTTCACATTTATAATTGAGCTGCTAAATACTCCAAGTGCTTCAGGACTTGCTAACTTCTTTCTACATATGATTCTTCGAGGTGGTGACGGTGATAACTGTGGTTAGAAATGAAGGTTTGCAGGCCAGAAAACCAAAACATTGAGCAAAAATTGTCGAATATGCTCAAAAGATGGGAGAGATTCTGTAAAATGGGGGTATTTTCAGAATCCACGAGGCCAGTCATGTGACTTTAGTGGACCAGGTCACATTGTGAAGGAAGACGACAAAGGTCGGTAGGTGATACTGATGCACAAACCCGCTCTGAGGCTGGAACCCAGGGAAGGTCAGGATTGGCAGTGGTCAGACTAATCTTTTTATTTCCCGTACCATGCCCTGAGGAATACCCATGTCTGGGTTGAAACCAGTTCCTCTTTATTGACATGCCTTGACAAAATTAAAAGCAAACTCTATCCATGACTCTGTGTGAGCTGGTACCTGAAGTAACCCAGTGGCTTTCCCTTTATGAACTGATTTCTGTAACTTCCAAGACCATACCGGAACAACTTCCCCTTGTTCTCAACCAATCAGCCAAACAAGTTACCGTATTTTCCGGACTACAAGTCACAAAAACACACATAAGTCGCACTGGAGTTTAAGTCGCATTTTTTGCGGGTTATTTATTTTACAAAATACATCAAAAATAGACATTTCACCTTGGAAGGGAGGTTAACATTAATAAAATAACAGAGAACAGGCTGAATGGCTGTAAGATATGCCAACATAAACAACATTCAGCGAAACGAAAAATAAACATGAACGGAAAAAGTGTCCGCACGAACATACGGTAATAAACAGGTAGAGCATAAAGAACAAAACAACTACTGTGCTTTTACATTGATAAGAGCTCGCAATCACTCCACATCGCTAAAGCCGTTGAACTTCTCCAGTCCCTAACAAGCTTCTCACTTACTCCGAACTTCCTGTCTGCTGCTCGATTGCTGTTTTCAGCTGCAAATCTCACAACTTGCAGCTTGAAGTCCGCGGAATATGAGTTTCTTTTTGGCGGCATTTTTGTTTAGTGGCGATCGGTAAGCTAATGTTTATTTTATTTGTTTTAATTTTAAATTGTTACAGAGTAGGAGATATCGGCGCGTAACTCTAGAGCGCCCCCTCATGGCTGTCTGTGATTTTATTTTATTTTTTCACCCATATTTAGGTCACTCTGGAGTATAAGTCGCAGGACCAGCCAACCTATGTAAAAAAGTGCGACTTATACTCCGGAAAATATGGTACATATTTTGGTAGTTTCATTGTTCATGTCATAAGAACAGGGCCTCCTGTCCCCCCCCCCCCTCTCTCTCTCTCTTTGAGCAGGTTGAGTAAAGATATCCATCTGTCTCTCATTACAACCCTCTGCTTGTCTGTGTAGGTTCTCATTCATCCAGGTCATCGTAGATCGAAGCGAAGTAAAATCTGGTCAACTGGACGTAAGTTTATCTTGAAGACGTTTCACCTCTCATCCGAGAGGCTTCTTCAGTTCTAGTGAAGAGTGTGGAAACTCCAGCTTATAAACCTATGTGGGAGTGGTCAGTGCTATTGTGGTGGAAACGACCCTCCCGAGACTCACCTGGCCTCTCCAAACGACAGTCGTTGTGCGGTGTCAGGGAGTTTCAGGGGTGGTCGTTGGGGGGTTTCACCGACCACTCAGATGCTAATGGGCTGTGCTGGCATCAGCCGTTCCACATGGGTCTTTCAGCTGAACTCTTTGGGGAAGCTTTGAAAGGACTTGGTTGTAAATAGGTGAAAGGAAATGTCGCAGTCCACCTCCTCTGTTCAAAGATGGTTTCTCTATCCTGACGTGGATGGCTTCTTTAACTCCTCTTTCAAACCATCTGTCCTCTCTGTCGAGAAGTGTGTGGTGGTCGGTGAAACCCCCCAACGACCACCCCTGAAACTCCCTGACACCGCACAACGACTGTCGTTTGGAGAGGCCAGGTGAGTCTCGGGAGGGTCGTTTCCACCACAATAGCACTGACCACTCCCACATAGGTTTATAAGCTGGAGTTTCCACACTCTTCACTAGAACTGAAGAAGCCTCTCGGATGAGAGGTGAAACGTCTTCAAGATAAACTTACGTCCAGTTGACCAGATTTTACTTCGCTTCGATCTACGATGACCTGGATGAATGAGAACCTACACAGACATCTTGCCGAACACTATGGGAAGGACATCCTTAGTGTGGTGCGGGAATGCGAAAGGACTGCAAGGAAAATCGCAGACTACAGGAACCATCTACGTTTCAACCTCCGATGCCGCCAACACAACCTCATTCCCACTAGCCTACTACTAGGATCCACCGTGAGGGGCCACAGGGCCAGCAAGATTTTGGAACGGGCCCAAAATCAGCTTCTCAACGAGAGAGTGAGACAGGTCCATTTCACCATCGAGGGACTAAAGAGCAAGCTAGATCACCTTAATCAAGAGTTAACGCCTTTTTTGCCACCCGCCATCTTGGACAAAGTCACCTCCTTCGTTGGGACAGCCCAACTATCTCAACATCAGAAGAGCAAGGAGAGGCAAAAAAGGAAATTCGCTCGCCTCCAGTCTCGCCTCGACCGGGAACGAGAAGCAGAAGGCCCAACCCCAGCGGACTCACAGGACAGGTGGATAAGGAACTTATCCAACAGGGAGCTCACCAGTCCTGAGAAACGCGTCCTTGCCAAAGGAATGAACTTTGCTGTCACCCCGAAACATCTCCCGACTGTGGACCTCATCACTGCCACAGAATCCGCCATCAAGAAGAACAACCTCTCCACCACAGAAGCAGATGAACTACGACTCAAGGTCACAGCGGCCCTCTCCGAAGCGAAGGTCCCCTCTGCCAACCTCTCGGTCCAGGAAAGGAAGGCCTTGAATGCACTGAGCAAAGATGAGAACATCACCATCCTTCCGGCTGACAAAGGAAGATGCACGGTGGTCCTTGACACAACTGACTACCAGAACAAGATCAGTTCTCTTCTCAGTGACATTCACACATATGAGACCTTAAAACGCGACCCCACCAGCAGCTACAAGAAGAAAGTGGTGGAACACCTACAGAAGCTGCAAAAAGGGGGAAATCATCAACCGCTTGGAGTATCACCGCCTGTACCCCGGAGACGCAGTTCCACGGATTTACGGCCTCCCCAAAATCCACAAGGAAGGTGCCCCGCTCCGACCCATTGTCAGCAGCATAAACTCCGTGACGTACAACATCGCCAAACACGTCGCCACCATCTTAGCCCCCTTGGTAGGGAAAACCCCCCACCACGTCCAGAATTCCATGGACTTCGTGAACAAGGTTAGAGAACTCAAGCTGGACCCAGATGAGACCATGGTGTCCTACGATGTGACCTCCTTGTTCACCTGCGTCCCTACCGTGGAGGCTGTAGAAACAGTGAAGAAACGCCTACAGCTGGACAACACCCTCAGCAACAGGACCAACCTCAATCCGGACCAAATCTGCCAACTTCTGGACCTTTGCCTGAACACAACCTACTTCCAGTACAGAGGGAAGTTTTTCAGGCAAAAACACGGCTGTGCCATGGGTTCTCCCGTATCTCCTATCGTGGCCAACCTATACATGGAAGAGGTGGAACAGAGGGCCCTGACTTCCTTCAGTGGACCCTCCCCCACCCACTGGTTCCGATACGTTGATGACACCTGGGTGAAGATCAAGATTCAGGAGGTACAACCGTTTACAGCACACATCAACTCGGTAGACGTCAACATCAAGTTCACCAGAGAGGATGTGAAAGACAACCATCTGCCCTTTTTGGACTGTGACGTCTACATTCAAGAGGACAGGAGCCTGAGGGTGGATGTGTACAGGAAACCCACCCACACTGACCAATACTTGCTTTTTGACTCTCACCATCCTCTGGAACACAAGTTAGGTGTCATCAGGACGCTGCAACACCGAGCGGAGACCATCCCCACCAGCGTCCAAGGCCGGAAAAAAGAACAGCAGCATCTGAAAAGAGCACTTAAAACTTGTGGCTTCCCAGACTGGACCTTTGTAAAATCCTCTTCCAGGTCCAGAAAGGAGGAGAGCTCCAGGAGGAGGGAAGATGAAGAAGGCAGGAGAAAAAACATAGTGATCCCCTATGTGGCAGGGGTTTCTGAGAAATTAAGGAGAATCTATAATAAGCACCGCATCCCTGTGTCTTTTAAACCAGACAACACTCTGAGACAAAGACTGGTTCACCCCAAAGATCCCACCCCTCACAGCCAGAAAAGCAATCTGGTATACGCTGTCAGATGCAGTGAGGCCTGCACGGATCTCTACATAGGGGAAACCAAACAGCCCCTCAACAAGCGCATGGCCCAACATAGAAGAGCCAACTCTGGAGGACAGGACTCAGCGGTTTTCCTCCACCTCAAGGAGGAAAGCCACTCCTTCCAGGACGACCATGTCCAAATTCTCGACAGAGAGGACAGATGGTTTGAAAGAGGAGTTAAAGAAGCCATCCACGTCAGGATAGAGAAACCATCTTTGAACAGAGGAGGTGGACTGCGACATTTCCTTTCACCTATTTACAACCAAGTCCTTTCAAAGCTTCCCCAAAGAGTTCAGCTGAAAGACCCATGTGGAACGGCTGATGCCAGCACAGCCCATTAGCATCTGAGTGGTCGGTGAAACCCCCCAACGACCACCCCTGAAACTCCCTGACACCGCACAACGACTGTCGTTTGGAGAGGCCAGGTGAGTCTCGGGAGGGTCGTTTCCACCACAATAGCACTGACCACTCCCACATAGGTTTATAAGCTGGAGTTTCCACACTCTTCACTAGAACTGAAGAAGCCTCTCGGATGAGAGGTGAAACGTCTTCAAGATAAACTTACGTCCAGTTGACCAGATTTTACTTCGCTTCGAACCCTCTGCTTTCAAACCAAGGTTTATAATGAAATGAACATTAAAAAGTCATGACTGGTCACTTTTCACAGGTCTGAGTCTCTTCTTGGAATTGGCTGTGTTTATACTTGTAGTTTTCATGGTCTTTGAGCCAGCAGACTGGAGATTGTGTCAGCTGCAGCTATATTGCTAATTTGCCTTTGCATTACTTGACAGGATATGAAAACGCCAGCTTCAAATACATTCAAGGACTTGACAAGATACTTTTGAACATGACTAGAATCTTTGCGTTTAACGGCTGCCCAACCCCCCAAAACAACCCTCCCTCCTCACCCCCTTTCACACCCAATCGTCGGTGGAAGAAGCTGATTACATTTGGCTACACAAACCATAAAGATTTCACATGCAAACCAACAGAAACAAAACACTCCACAGGCTGTAAATACTACAAAGGGACCCTGACTCAGACCTTGCCTCAGTCTTGCCCTGCCTGGGTCGTAGTCTTGAATTGGTCTCGCCCTGCTTTGGTCTCAGTCTTGTCTTGATCTCGACCTCTGAACGGCTTGGTCTTGTCTTGGTCCCCATTGAGGTGGTCTGGACTGCAACACTATTGAAAAGTCTATGATTGAAGGCCATAATCAGAGCAAACTCTGAGATTCACATTAAGCTGACAGCGCACCGTAACTTTGCCATTCCTATTCTGATAAAGAATATAGCCTTCATACTTGTCCTTTTTTTTAAAATATGTTCTCATGTCCCCATCTGCTATCCTTCCACTATTAATTAGAACTTGAATTTCTATGACCCGATCCCTGTGGTCCAAGGTTATAACTGCTATAACAAGAGTGGGTGAGAACCATCTTTTTACTTTCCTCCCCTTCCCTCACCCACACACACAAACTCCATCTCTCCAGAGGAGTAGTGATCTGTGACTCCTCAGTGTTCTGCCCACATCTTAGATGACAGTCCACACAACACGTCCGTCGCTCCAGTCAGGGTTCCACATGATCGGCCGTAGCGGCACTGTACAGCAAACAGCCCAACTGTGGACGGACAGAAACAGGCCACATCCCCCACTGAATCTTACACTGTCACACTCCGACTGGGCCTCACATGAACAAATACATCTGCCACTTTGTCCCCAGGCGTTTTCACAACTTTCGTACAACTTGAAGCATTTTCCCCTCGGGTTGGTTTGTTTTCGTATTGATAAAGATCAAAGAAAGTCAAAATGTGTACTGAAGTTGTCATTCTGACGACATCATGGATTTTTCAGGGTTGGGAGATGTCTTTGAAGTAGCAACGCTCATCCTGACTTTGACCTTTTGGACATAATGTCATCACTTTCATACTGTTGCTAGCCAGAAACCTTGTTTGCCCAATAACAATAAGCTTGACCTTTGACTTTCGACTGACAAAATCACCCTCAAGTCCCAGTGGATGTCTGGGGTGTCCATCCATCTGTACCATTTTAGCTCATGCAATCTATCAGGATCTTCCTTTTTTAATGTCCACTCACACTCTTTTCGTGGTCCAAGGTTACATCGCCTCACATGAATGAGGAATCTCTGTAAAGCCTCGACGGAATTTCTTCAAATTTGGTCCTTATGTCCACGAGGACTCGAGGATGAACTGTAAAGTGTTGTGGTGGACAAAGGTCAAGATCAGTGTGGATGGGAGAGACTGGGGTTTATTGGAGGAGTCTAGATGTCCTCTGGACGGAGACTCTGTCCCATCTCATTCCACTGGAACTTATGGATGGACTGCAAGGATTTTGGTAGTTAAAGGTCACTGTCACCTTACAGGAATGAGATATCTCTATAATGCCTTGAGGGAATTTCTCCAAATTTGGCACAAATGTCCACTGGGACTCATGGATGAACTGGAAAGATTTTGGTTGTCAAAGTCATTGTCAGTAGGAGGAACCAGGGTTTGTTGGAGGACTCATTTTTGGACTGTTTTGAATGCTGATGCATTTGCTCTTCGTCAACATATCATAAAGAACTAGTTAGAAACATAGAGACTATTATTACTTTATTGGCCTGCTGACGGCAGAGTTTATCTACTTTTCTATCTGTGTGGTACGGTTAATCTGCATGTATTTAATAATTCTGTAATTTAACTGTTTTAAAGAAGGAATACATAAAGTATAATAGCATTTCTCCTCTCTTGGACAGAACTGGTAATTTATCAGAGAAAATCGGTGTAATTCAAAGATTCTGGCATCGAGATCATTTTTCTTGGATCACAGCATTGGCTCGGATTGATGGGAGGCATAAATTTGTGTCAGAATGCATTTATAAATGAGTCCCCACTACACTCATTAGGATGTAAGAGAAATACTGCGATGTGGAATGCCGGAGAAGGTGTGAATTCACTCTGCAGTTTTGCTGATTATATGGAAGCTGAGGGAGACGTTATTCTCCATAGATCAGATCAAGCGTTTCATGAAACATGTGTTTCGTCTGCGATTCCAATGTGTGTGTCCCAGATGTAAATGTGTACATTTATATCTCTATAATTTAAAACCTGAGACATTTCTCCTCGCTTATTATCAGCAGAGGAAGGAGCGAAGGCCAGATTCAATTTGAGGAGAGGTAGTGGATCATGAAGGCATTTCACCATTCTGGAACAAATTTGATATCCGTCTGGAAGTCAGGACCCAGAACGGTGTTGTCAGAAAAAGTAAAAAGTTGCTTTATTTGCTATTCCGACTCCAATTTCTTATCATTGCTCAAACTTTCCTTTTTTGATCTTATCACTTCTTTTTCATGCAAGTCTTACCTCTCTTTCACCATTTTCCAGTAAATCCTCACGACTCGACTAGCATATCATCCCGCTGACAAATTACAACTCTAGTAGATTTCCAGTGAAGTAACATTCTGATCTCCTCCCGTTCTTATATTGAACTTATACAGTATTTCCTCCAGTGCGTGTTTTTTTTTTTTTTTTTTTTTTTTCGGTCGAATTTCATAAATGAATTCACCTCCTCCTTTTAACTGGAGGCTACAGCTGTGTTCTCCAATTTAGCCTTTAATTAATACTCAAAAGTAACATAACCACATATTAAAGAACTAGTTTGACATTCTGGGGAAATAAGTTGGAAAAGATGATTGATACCACACTCAGCTTTTTCCATTAAATAAAAAGCTACTGCCAGCAGTTAGCATGATGGCAGAAAAGAGGGGATACCACTTGGCCGGACTCGGTTTGCAAAATAAATGTATTTAGCAATACTTTAATGCTTTGTTATCAACAGAAGCAGATCATGGCAAGGCAGGTCGAAAAGAAAGGGGGGTGATGATTCCCTGTTTTATTTTGCATATTGAGAATTAAGTAAGAAAAAAATGAAAAATGCTGAGATTAAAGATGACATGTTTTAGATTAAAGCAGAAATATTATTTTCAAATGTGCGTTTCTATTCTGAACACATAATGTTCACTCCTTTCCAAGTCCTACTGGATACTTATGTTTTTGCACTGTGAAAGAAAGTATTTCTTTATTACTAAACCGAATTCGAACCGAAGTACTTCACTAACTTTGCTTCCACTGTTTTGTCTACGCAGTCATAAATACGAACAGAAGTGCTTGGTTTTAATCTTGAAACACCATATTTATATTTGACAATTTGACTTGTTCTCAAAATGACATATTGATTTAATTCACAATGATTAAATTCTTAACACGTAGCGTTTATGAAAAATTTAACAGACTTTGTTCGCCAGCAGTGTCAGCTTGTGTTTTCCCCTACACTCAGCAATGACGCTTTTAACAATGTTAGCATGCTAACAATGTTAGCATGCTAACATTGTTAGCTCCAGGCTTACTTACTGTAGTTGTCTCAAATAGAACACTACAAAAACAAAAGTGGCCTTTAAGAATGGGTTCAGTGTTCTCCAGGAGTACCAGCTAGCTAGTCCCACGGTGACAAGTTGCTACAGTACGTCATTATGGATACAGCCATGAAAAAAAGCAGAATAAAACCCTTTTAATTCCACCAATTTTTGTTGATATTAAACAAATGAAAACTAATATTTGCTTTGGATATGGTAGAAGGTGGATTGTATTACGTTGACACAGCACTAAGATAGCTGTTTCCTCTTGTTTTGCTTCGCTAGCATCATATAAAAGTGGTAGCAATCATCTCTGCTAACTCCCCGTAAAAGTATTTCACTCAAATGTCAAAAGTAGTCAACATTTAAAGTATTTATTGCTCTGTTACAGTGCATCTGTGTGGTATTTTTCTCTATTTTTAACCAATATCTGCCCATTCAAATCCATCTTTCTACCTGCCAGGAGATGGAGTGGAGCATCAGGTTGGCATGGTGCCTGGGAAACAGCGAGAGGGAAACAGAGTAGCAGAAAAAAGATGGAGTGAGAAGAGAGCAGGAAGCTGCCGCTGGGAGTCAGATGATGCAAAATGAAAGCCTGACAACAGGACAGAAAGCGTGGAAATAAAAAAAAAAGAACTAGTGAGTGAGATGTGTTTAACAGCAGGAGTTTGTGTAGGAGTGACGGGAGAGCCCGCGGGGCCTCGAGGTAATCTGCAGGTTCACGCGTTAGCTCTCCAGGACCTTACAGGTGCGCCGCAGCGATGAGGCAATTGTTGCTTCTTCTTTTTTTATCCACTCTCACATTCAGAGGAGCTCACAAAGACATGGAAACAGGTGGGCTTTCACAACAGATGATGCGGTCAGCTCCTCATTTTAGCATCTTAAAATGTTCAATGAAGACAAGCAACAAATTTTTCTCCCCTCACATCTCCTTGCACTTCTTTTTTCTCTGTAGCTGTGTTAGCTAGCACTAGCAATGAAGCGTATGTAGAAATGTGAGAGACCTATAAAATGCCCTTGTCTGTATGTCCTCATGCAGGTTTCATAAATACTGCAGTATGCCTGTGTTTTTGTTTACCTCCATAGTCACCTTGCTCCTAATGGCTCACTAACTTAGAAGGAAAAGCCTAAAAATTTCATAAAGGTTCCTGCACTGTGATGTGCCCCACCGTCCCCCTTTCATCTTGTCTCCTTCTATTGTTCCTTCTATTGCGAGAGATGAAAAACAATTATATTTAATCATCTCATTCTCCTTTTGCAAACAATTAGATTATGGTTTTGTTTTCTTTCAATTTAATAAGGGAATCTGACACCATTCTTCCCCACAATCCGCATACATTACGGAGACAGCCGAGCATGCCTCTGTTAATAGGAATTGACAGGAGCTACTGCAGAAATAACACCAGCACACTTCTCTGGAGTCTCGGGCCCCACCCAAAACACTGCGCTTCCTCGCACACACTCTTACACACACTCACACTGGCATACACATGCACGCACAGCACCATCGCTGTGCTACAGCAGTGGGACATCCACAAGACATCCTCATCAATTATGAAGGAGCTCTGAGTACCATCTATTACACCCAATCAGCTGGAGAAATCACTGTTTTACCACCATTAGCATTCCTCTATTCATTAGGAAACCACACACACACACACATGCCGACAACATGCTCGATAAGCCAGGGTGAATACGGAGGAACTAGAGAGGTTTCAGAATGCAAAAGAAACCATTTCCAGTCCCTAGTTTATTCATGACCTGAATAGCATGCTTGCACAAACAAGCCCTGACTAATGTTAATTAAGCAGAAAAGAGGCTTGTTAGAGAGGAAGAGAGAAAATGGATTAATCCAAGGACAGCTGGAAGGAAACATTCGATTAGAGGCGTTATAAGAAAAACAATGCAAAACTTTCATGTTGCGAAGGTGAGGGAAGCCAGATAAGTGCAGTATCCAATGCTAATTAGCTTGCTGGACAGGGGCAGAAATCCGTCACATGACTTGACCTGAGTCACAAGTACGACAGGCGATCTGTCAGAGTGATTTTATGTAGCATTTTAGCTAGTAATTATTGTTATTGTAGTAGTGTGCTGCAAGGATGATGTATTTCTTGTTGGCCAACATTGAAGTTAGCATTGCCAATAGGTCCCTCAGCCAAAAGCTTTTTTCGGGGGCGTTTTGATATCTTGACAAAAAATAAGCTGTGTGACAACCAAATGTTTATAAGACGACACTCTTGACTAATGAAGATAGAGTTTCTGATTCGTGAAGCGCACATGCAGGTTTAAGAAGTACAAGGAAATGGTATGCCACGAAGGAATGACACAACATCTGCATGACTTCAATGTAACCGCAACTCGCTTTGTACTTTGTTTTGACATCAAAATGGGGGCAGAAATATTGTAGGTCCCTGAGCAGTACAACAGCTACACTGACCAGGTTTGTTGCTTGAGACAAATGTCTTCACCTGGGATGTATCTCTTTTGCGGGAGGTCTTTGTTTTCCACTTAAACTACCACGAAATGACCCTCCTTTTATAGCAACGGAACCTCCATAGAACTGGCTCCATTTGTGATGTAAGGCGGGTGGAACAAACAGAGCCATCGTTGCGGCTCAAAACCCTGCGTTGCAGACAGTGTATTTTAAGCGCACGGCAGCCGTCCGTGAAGGTCTGCACATTTGCTTAGTCTTCGTAGCTCCCCGTTAAGACTGCCTTGACGAGTAGCTTCATTGTCCTGGAGCGTACTGCCCTCTTTCATCTTCATGATCAGGTGCATGGCCGGCAGGAACAGCGACAGTCACACTTGACTTGACTCCCTCCTGTCTAGACTTCAAAGCTGCCAGTGCTCCGGCCGGTCATGGATGACTCTGCAGGCCATTCCTTCGTCTGAATTTCTGATTAGTTACGTTGGTTTTCTTCATAGAAAGTGTTGAAGCAGCTTCCAAGAGACCTCTGTCAAACGTCCCTGTTGGGCAAAAGACAAGCAGCATATCAAACGTGTTCTTATGCCCTAATCGGGCTGTAACATCACTCGTATGCTGCAACTACCTGAATTCACTCACTGTACTTACGGCTGGGTGTGTTGGGTGTGTGCCTGTGCCCCCGTAACCTCTTCCAAAGAAGCGTACCGTGCCACATTGTCATCACACTAGCCGAACCCTGCTTGGACACAGCGCGGAACACCTTGTCTGAGTCACCCTTAACAGAAGATTACATAATTGCTGAGTTCTTCTTTCTTGGGTGAAAGGAAGCAGTCCTTCCATCCCAATGCTTCCCCCTTGCCCCGCTACATCATTCAGTGCGTGCAACGTCTACTACTGCTCTACTACCATGTCTCGATCTGCCTTAAGTGCTGGGGTGTCATCAGCTTTAGCCACAAGCACCAGGAACCAAAAAAGCAAACTCGCACAATAGCAGGAAGGAATCAATTTGGTGGTCCAATGACATGGACACATGTTGGGTAGTGGCTCTGTCCATAGCCATTTTCCAGCTGCTAATCCATTTCCCTCCAAGGCATCAACATCAGATACTTGCTTGTACCTTGAAAATGAAAATGGACAATCGATTAAATAAGTGAGACTGAGCTGAAGGTGCAGCGGTGGAGGCAAAGATGGAAAGTTACATTGAAAGGGAGTTCACTCTGTCGCCATTCTTGAAGAAGAATTGAAGGTCCATGAGCAGGCGAGCTGTCAAGCTGCATTTTTGATGCAGCTGTGTTGTGCTTCATTATGCATGCCATATTGAACCAAACCAATAGGTAATCAAGGGGAATCAAATATTCATTGCAACACATTTCGCCAGAGGCCACAGACCAACCCTAGTTGGGGGGGGGGGGGGTAAGATACTTCGTAGCCAACAAATCTCATCAGCGCATGAGATGCAAAGGTGGACGTAGAAGGAACAACGTGATATGCTGGAGTGCAAATGACGGTCAATTCAAAGACCTTTTCTGACCCTTCCTATTAACTCTTCAACACCTTTTACTGTAGTGTTACCTTGTTATGCTGTAAACTCAGGTGTGCTTTATTTGGCCAAACACAGACCTGTAATAGAGATCTCCCCTCGTCGGACAAGTCCAGGAAGGTGTCTTTCCGCTTAATGGGTCTGCTGTGTGCTGAAAAACAGAAAGTTGACGTCTATGAAGCCAGAACGAGTCTATCAACGCTGCTTTTCTCTCCACCTGTCCCTTCTTTCTCTCTCTAACTACGTCTCGCTAGACTACTTGCCCCTCACCCTTGGTCTATCTCTTTTATATCCTCTAGTGGGAAATCAACCACATGCAAGTAAACAAAGTAACACAAACACACATGCACACACACTCACAGGTGCTTGCGCACACTGTTGTGCAGCACCGTGGGGCTGAAAGAAACTTCTATCAGCGCAGCTTTGTCTTTCAGGTGGTAATTAGCAGTCATTGTTGTTGCTCTGCTAATCACAAATCTCACATACCAATGGGGGTCATTATCTCGCCATCAGGGAGGGGAAAAAAAGAGACCAGCCGGGCTCAGAGAAGATCCTTAGAGGTGTGTGTGTGTGTGTGTGTGTGTGTGAGTGTGAGTGTGTGTGTGTGTTATGATGGAGTTCAAAGCCTTATCAAATAAAATGGGAGATTGGATCTTTTTCAATCATTTGCATATAGACGGGCTTAATATCAATTATGAGATGGGATTCTGTGATTGTTTCATCCTCCGGCTAATTGCACCTTCAGACTTATAGACACATTAGTCAGAGAATAGCTTTGAGCCGAGCTACTTCGTGAACAAATCGCTACAAAAACACAGTGAAAACAAAGTTGTTCAAAGTATTAAACAAAGCTGTATTCGCTCAACAATGAACAGAACAAAGTAATGTAGTTTCCCCCCTTGTTGTATATCAGGAAATGCTATTCTAAATGAAAAAAGGGGATGTTAAAAAAAATGAGGCAATAGTGAACAGATGGTGTGGTCTGGTTTTAAATCTGTTAATGTTCATTCACATTGTCCCATTTTTTTTCTCTGAAGAAAAATGTGCCAGACGAATCATTTTTAAGGTTATTATTGCATAAAAACTGAAGCATAAACTTGCAAAAAAATACTATTTTTTTCCACCAACAATCAATGCAGTGTAAATTGAAAAGGGGTTATGAGTTATCGAGTTCTCCATCTTTCTTTCCAGGGAATGCAACAGCACATCTGTTTTGTTTTGTTTTTTTCCCCACCTTTAAAGTTGAATATTTTGGTTCACTCTTCATAGATCGTGTTTCCTTTTGAAGCATCTACAAAGAGTCCAATCGTCAGGACCAGAACTAAACGGGGTTGGATAATTACATTTCAAGGGGCCTAACACACAACTCAGAATGAATGCTAATGCAAACATGTTCGGCGTGTCAAGTTCATGGGTAAGTTAATTTTTGTGATCATGTTTTAAAACTGGTACTTAGTAGAAACAGGGTTGGGAGTCCCTCCCAGTGCTCTCCTGAACAACCCTACTCTTTGCCTACATTTTTTCCCTGCACATTCGTTGTTGTAATTTGAAGCGTAGAAGAGTAGCGAGAGGCAGACACTATTATGACAAAGATAAATCATGATATGCAAGTATTTACTTATAGCATTAGCAGGAAAAGGTGTACATAAGACAGTGAGTCTAGTCACCATTTCCTCAGTCTAACGTCTTTAGCTGTAAAATGCGCCAC
Source organism: Aulostomus chinensis (assembly GCF_037954235.1). Classification (NCBI taxonomy): domain Eukaryota; kingdom Metazoa; phylum Chordata; class Actinopteri; order Syngnathiformes; family Aulostomidae; genus Aulostomus; species Aulostomus chinensis. The sequence goes on from NC_141343.1 coordinate 13,148,071, forward strand.
CATGTTCACCAGCTAACGTCATCCAACTTTGTTTGTCTGGTGTCTGTCTGGTGCTAGTTGTAGCTACAATGTTAGCTAACTCTTCTGGTGCAAAACAAAGCATACTGTGTTAGATCACATTTTTTTTTTGTCTTGTGTTGTGTAACTTAAAGTGTTAGCTAACTTTGCCTGGTGCCTGGTGCTCAGCAAAGCATACAGTGTAAGCTTAACTTTGTCCAGGGCTGAGTGTGTCAAGTAATTGCAAACTTTGTCTGGTTTTTAGTGTAGCATACAGTGGTAGCCAACTTTATCTGGTACTACACATGGTGTATGCTTTTGGCCAACATGTCTGTCTGGTGCTTTGCGTATCATACAGTGCTAGCTAACGTTAGCTCTCTCTTATAAAGCATATCATACGGTTTAAGCACAAGACAGAAAACGTTCGCTAAGTGTATCATAAAGTGTTAGCTAACAATGTCTGTCTGACGCCTCGCATATCATATCACTGACTGTCTTGTTAAATGTAGCATACAGTGTTAGCTTAACTTTGTCTAGCGCCGGTGTGGTGCTTGGCAGAGCACAAAGTGGAAGCTAATTTAACATCAAACATTCAATGACAGTAACAAATGCACCTAAAGGACAATTCAAGAGCCCAGATTCACTTTTTCAGTATTTGTACACATATACTTCTGATGTACTTACTAACATACTGTTAAATGAGAAAATCATTTTGATGTGTGGTCTTGTGATTCAACAAGCTTAAAAGAAAATATTTAGCTGTAAAAGGGGCACAAAAGGGCCTCTTTGATATTGAACGCATAAATTTGCAAAGAAATAAAGAAATTAATATGAAACAAAATCTAGCTCAGCGACAGCTATTTGATGACGAGCAGGGTTCATGTTGACTCACCGTCAGCACTTATGAAAATATAATGAGACGTATTTACCGTGTGAATGAGGGTTTGGAGTGTCAAACGCGAAAGATACCAAACACACAAGGACAACTAAACTTCAGAGGACGGCGCCTCTGCTGCTCTATGCATCTTTAACAAGCAAATGTTTAAATTCCTTTAAGTTTGCCACTTCGGTGCCCACCGCTGTTGATAACATAATTTAGACCAAACAATCTGAAGATGAAGGTGACTGTGGAGGGGCTGGAATCCCAGATTAGAGGGAGGGATAAATAAATAATGGAGTCAGAATAAGGCAACAAATGATGCTAGTCTCCTCAATTCAAATCAATCCATAGCGGTGTCCTTGGGAGGTGTAGTTTTAGTAGCTGTGGGGCATAATGGTGCAGGGTAAAATTGCTGACTGCCTGATGTGTGGCTGGTTACTCTGGAGCTCACTAGGTTGGTCAAGGTCCCCAACGTAAACAGCCAATACAAGAAAGCTTGGTCTGCATTATCCTCTTCGCTAATTCACTTTCTTTACTGATGCTAACTGCAAGGCTGTGCAGTTTTGCTGTATCTATTAGTCACATTTTCATTTCCTTCTACCTTGTTCATCTTCTGCTTACATCTGCCTATTCCTGCGCTCGCTCCCCCGGCAATGAAATGCAGCTGCCCATTGGACAGCAGTATGCAGGGGTCGGCTCAGGGCCTCGCTTCTCATTCCACCTTTGGAGTGGATTACTAAATGGAAATGACCACAGGGTCCGCAGGTCCTCCCTGATCAGTTTACAGCTCCTTCCCCTCTCCATGGCTGACTCCAACCATCACCTGAACTCCTCGCCGAGTCCCCAGACGAGCTCATATGCAGTTTGTCAGCCTCTGGTTGTTTGAAAGTGCCAACTGTGGTTGTATCGATATTAGAATCATTCTCCCATATTCGGCAGCCCACCACACAGGCAGAGGAGAGGCAGCTATGTGTGGAGATTAAACTTTATTTCCCTCTTTAACTCCTGAGGTTTAGTATTGGACTTCTAAAGTTAGGGGACTTGCAAAAGAGGAAGGTTTTAAAAAAAAAAAAAAAAGGACGGTCAATACGGCAGCATGAGATACTCTCACTGATGGTCCCTCAACTGAGACACGATCCATTAAAACTGGATGCTACACTTCCGATAATGCAATTCTATAGAGTCTCACTTCTCCCTCTTATGATCAAGTCCAACTATTTTCAGGGAACTTTGGTAGAAAAGTGTCAAAAACTTTTTAGTTTTGGAGTGAAGAAAGAAGGCTATGCAATGTATGCTCCCATCAGAAGATGGCGATAACACAGTAGAGGAAGAAGAGGTCGTCTTGGCCGTTTGAATCCATCTACTGGCGAGAGTTCTTGAGGAATTACTTTCAGTTGGACAAGTTGGCAATTGTTCTTTCATGGCAGCTCGCTGTCTGGAGACGAAGACAAAGAAGGAGTCGGGGTTGCTGAAGGTTTACAGCACCAGAGCTTATTACAAAAAAAGGCCTTTCTATCTCACATTTTGTGCATTTACCCTTTTTGAAAGAAGCAAAATAAGTGAGGGGATTTTTTTTTCCCTTTTTCAATTTTTTCTGATATAATAATTAAAGATGCGTTCAGGTTTGGACTCTTCGGGTTCAAATGATCAAGGTAACCCTGATGACATCACGAAAGTTAGTTTCAGAATTCAGAAAATGAGCTCCAGAACCAACCTTTGCCTGAAATTCCAATTTTTCCTAATCAACCCAAAGGGGATGGTCCTGTATTTGTTGACAGTAGCCAGTGAGTCAAAGCTAAGCTCAAAGGCGCTTCCCGCACCAGAACCGGGAAGATAGCAAGAAACTCTTGCTGCAAAGAAAGTCAACGAGGACGCTCAAAGTCTGAAACGCGGCGGGCTCGTTTACCCAGGCGTAATGCAAGCGTAGGAATGACCCTCACAGCCCGTAGTCAAGTGGAGCAGCTACGAGTGGCTCCCAGAAGCTTCCGGTCTCACTCAGAAAGGAACCACATTTCCCTGTCATGCAGACCAACGTTTTGGATGATAAGTGATGCTGCGTTCGTCTGTCGCAGGTAAGATAAGAAGTTTTTCCTTCTGATTTCAAAGTAACCCTACTGAGAAAACTGAGCTATGAGTATTCATCAAGTACCCGCATCCTTCGGAGACGGTGCCCCTTCGTACTCTACCACCGAAGATGACGACCGTCCTGATCGACCACGTCGGTACTCGGTTGGTGATCCAAAAGGTCCTTAAGGGAAGACATTAAGAAGCTGGAGTGTCCTTCTCCGTGAAGCCACAAACTTCCAGGACACCTTTTGTCAGCTGAGTGTCCATCACATGAGAAGAGGCAGGGACGACATGGTCCCCCAGGCGGTTCAAAAAGCAGAATCTCCATGGAAACGGCTGGTTGGGCTTGTGGACCGCGAGAACCTCGGACACCCGCGTACCAGACCTGTCTGAGCTGTTGAAGCTGGGTAAAAATCCCACCTCACTGCACTCAGATTCATTCAGTGTTAAGTCAGCTGAAAATTACCTGAATAACGGCAGTCATAATCAAAACAAATGCTTGTGACTGTTAGATTAAGACCCCCCCACCCCCCCCAAAAATACTGGGTTTCTCCATCTGGCATCTTGCTGTAATTCCATTACTGGGAAAATATGATCTACATGTGTATTTCCCTGCATGTTTAATTGGAATGTCTAACGGTCCCCTTCTTTATTAGCTCTGCAGTGACTCGCTCCCTCCCTCAGCCAGCAAGGCGGGAGGGGTGGGGGGGCCTGATAGAGATTTTAAAGACTCAATCCCAGTTGAATTGCAATTGCAGAGGCTTTTAATTAGATAAAGCTTGGCCGGTTTGAACATATACTTTACAGCCGTGTCAGGCTAAAAGGGTCCATGTGTCGTAAATATCACCCAAGACATTAATAGAATCTAGATTAGAGGGCAGAATGTGCGGATCAGCGTTAAAAAAAAAAAAAAAAAAGGCAGCCAGCAGTGGGACGACTGCGTGCAGTGAGCTATTTATAGCTACTAAAATGGACGGCTCCATTAATATAAGGCTTACCCTTTCTGGAAATGTAAATCACAAGGGCCACGGCGGGATGTGCATGTTATACAGCTGCAGTGTGTCAGCGTTAGCAGTACCGCGCCCGTGATTTACATGTCTTTTTGGGATAAAGCGAAGACGATTGCTTCATTTTTTCCCCACAGACATCTGCTGTGTTTAAGTCAATATGGTATCTTAATTGTTTTTGCTCGCTGAAAAAAAAAAACCAAACACAAAACACGGGTAAGAAATACAACTGCGCGGGATATATATCTTTTAATTGCACGCCTGTTTGAGATTTCTCAGCGGACCCGACTCTTCCAGGCGTTAGCCACGTTGAGACCTGTCACTCATCTTCTCTTTCATTCCTGCCCTTGATGCTGATGTTATTCATGGAGACAAAGCAAAGAGGGCGAGAGAGATCGCCTCCGTGGACACTTCCACAAGGCCGAGACTGGATCAATAACCTCCACATTTCAAAACTGCAGCGTGGAAATCCAACATCCTTTGCCTTTTTTTTTTTAAACTCCATCTCCGGGTTTAATTGAGAGGCGCGTCACGTCGTATTGCAAGACTCTGTTCTTTTGAAATTATTTGTCCTTTTTTTTTTTTCTTTCTCCAGTTTGCTCCATTTCTCTCTCTAATCTGCCCCCCCCCCCCCCCCTTGTCTCACTGTCATCACCGCCTGTGTGAATACTACAGCTCAGGTACACCACTGTACACCACTGCCTGCATGACATACGTTTGTCCTACTCTTAAAAAAAGCACCGATACTTCAAAATGAAAATACTCCCAATTCTTGATTGCAAAATTCTCTCTCTCTCTCTCTCTCTTTATCTGTCTGTCTATAAAGAACTTCTTTTTATGTCACTGCAGTGACTGTCAAATCTGCACTGAATTCAGTCGTGTTTAGATGATCAGACTTGACTTTAATGTGTTAAAGTCAAGTTGAAGTTTTTTTTTTTTAAAAAAGCCTTTTAGTTCAGGTTCTCTACAAGGAAATGTGCAAAAAAAAAAAAAAAGTCACACAAAAAAAATCAGTTCATATCAAGATCCCAATGATTTGGTCTTTCTGTAAAACAAAAGCCAGCGTTCAGTGCTGCTCGGTGTGGACTCCCCTGACATCTCAAGAGATGCGCTAAAGCTAGTCGCCATGTGTTTTAGCCTTCTTGCTAGCGTTTCCTCCTCCGCCAGGGGTGTGGAGTCCAGTGGTGTACAGTGCTGACTCAATGCAAATTTAACTGACCTGAGCAAAAACCAACCCTTTTCAAGCCCTAATATCAACACATTCATCTGATAATCAACTTTTCTGGGGTATGTGCGTCTGCGGGCTAACACAGGCCTATTTTAGCTTGCGAACTTGTCGTGGAGCTCAGCAGAACAACGCTCCGGGTAGTTGGCTTGCCAACTGATGATTACGACTGTCGGAGTTGCCTGTCTTTCTGCTTTTGGGTGCTGCCATTTTGTAATTCCACCTCCCTATGTGAAACAACAACCCACGAAATAGCTAGCTAGCTAGCTAGCAACTAGCAGCCAACACATACCGGCCTTGGGCTAAGGAGAACCCCTGTACTCGTCCTCACCCGAGGTGTTGTACCACACGCTACACAGGCCCACTTTTTAGCTTTTCAGGCAAATTCTTTCCCAAATTTATTTCCCGCCTTTCCATCTTGTTTCCCTGGGAAATCTACAACAATACAGCAGTTAAGACACTCTTGATACACCTTCCTGGACTTGAAGCATTTGCAGTTTCATTTATAATATTGCAAGTCATTAGATGCCTGGGTTTTGTAGTCTCTGTGTGAATGTGAAGAAGTGCCCACTTCCTGAGAGTTATGACCTTATTTTATCGATGGATAATTATTTATTCATTGCTAGACGAGGAGTCAGAATATGACATATGATACCTGGACGGCTGCGACACTCGGCGGAGTCGCACGCTCAATGTCAGCACATAATGTTCATGACTTTGGAGGGCCTTTTCCCCGAACTCTCTTACATCATATAGTGACCTTGGGGTGCTGTAGTCCTCAGAGGGATGGAACAAATGGTGGGTTAGTCAGACACCAAGGTTAGCAAAGGTAAATACTCACAGCGGCTGTATAACATTGTGCTCGTGAGACATGAAAAGGTGGTTTTGTGCATAATGTAATTGTCATCTTCATAGGAAATATGCATTTAATGCGCAATCAAGAGACTATATTGTATGATCTGCTGCCAACTGAAGCAAGGCGCCCTGGACTGATATTTTCTCTCAAAAGGCCAATAACGCCTTCATTTCAACACAAGCATAGTTATATAATTAATACGCGCCAGAGAAGAAAAAACACACTTGCAGAGTGCAAACAAAGCTCTAATAAGAAATGCGCCGACCAGGAGTGCACAAACGTGGCAGCTCTCTGATTAGAATTTAAGGACGCGAGACAAAGGACAAGCATCTGGCGTATGAGGCATAATGAAAATAAAATGTTAATATGAATTTTTCATGCAGGAACCTTGGTGACAATTGCCGACGTGTGCATTTTCAGGCCACTATACATTATTCAACAAGAGCGCGTCATTTCAGTCTGGGAGTTTATTCTTATATTTCACTTGAGAAATAATGCCAAGTTTGATGAGAGAGACGTATAAAACAAAGATATCTTTATATAGAAAAGGTAGTTGCTACAATAGTCTCCAGGTCTGTTTTTTTTTCCAGCTAAGGAAATAGATTCAATATTTAGTAAGCAGATTTTCCTGGTGGAAACCCCTTTAGGACTGTATTGTATAATATTTAAATATATTATAAGCCTGTGTGTAATATTTAAATAGAAATGAAAAGATAAAGAGCTGTCAGCAATCGAAAAAAGAATCCAATCATGACGCATAATAAAAGAGGGCATGACGGTGGTGATTGTCAATAAACTATCATGTAATGTCCATGCAAGAGTTTTCATTTCTGGTATTCATTCAATAATGCCTTCATTATTGATTTCTACAGTAGTGTTGACCTGAACTCAATTACAGCTTAATAAATGCATAGCAGATGTGTTTATGTGACTGGATTAATTGTCCAGGTTAGTTTCATAGCTCAGAGCCAAATAAAGGCAGCTCTTAGGAGGCGGGGACTGTGATGAATAGAACTGTTTTCAAAATACAACTGTGGTATTGAACACGGGTTCTTTTTGCAGTTGGTAATTGTTAAAATATTGATGCATAATTTTGCCCAGCAAGCGTCAATCAAACTGGCTTTATGCTACGCTCACCGACACAAATGGAAGTTCCTATTTCAGACGACGTAACAATGCAGTGCTTCCACTGGAGGGCAGCTCGGAGTTAAAGTCTGTTTTTGAGATTTTTGAAGTGTAGAACCTCCCCTTTCACAAGTTCCGCCAGGAGGTGTCTGGATACGTTAGCACACTGCCCCCTGGTGGTACTGCTCAATTTCATCTGTCCGCATTTTAAAAAAAAAATCCGCAAGTATGTATGAGAGAAAAGCAGAATATGCGATGTGTATTTTAACGATGAGCACGCATGAACCTCCTACCTCCACTTTTTCATGTTTCAAGTGTCCTGACATATTCAATGTCTTGAGTTTTATCTGTGTGCAATGACTTTGTACAGCAATACCAGGAATGTTTTGTTTTTTAGATCTAGCACATACTATAGTCTCTTGCACTAAACCAAACACCTTGAAGTATTTTTAATTGATATCCTCATACAGTATATCAAATATATCATTTAACAATCAAAAATTACATCACGTACATTTAATTAAAGCCAGTGCAAAAGTAAGCCACAGAATAATAAGGTTTTAAAAAAAAAAATGCAAGAAGCTCTACAGTTAAAGGTTATCAAAAATATATACAATTTCAAATAAATTATCACACATGAAATTATCTACCTCCACCAGTCACTATTAGAGGGTAAAACAACTTTTGAGTTGTTGTTTTTTTTAAACATAAGTATCTGTAGCATTAAAAGACAGAATCAGAGCGATTAATATGTGGAATAATAAAGAGGTGCAGCAATGAGTCCTAAAACCTGGAGGTAAGTTAGCATCTGGTTCCCTCGTCTCAGAGGTTGTTTTTTTTTTTTTTTAATGGGTTTTCAGTTAATCGTCTAAAGGTCAGTCGGGCAGAATAGCTTAAAATATTTTACGCTTTTCTGCTACGGAGTAAAATCCCCGAGTAAATACAGCAGTGGTCAATACTTTAATGTTGCAAAAATGGATATAGAACATGCTGAAAACAGGAGAAGTCCAAAGCTAATTGTGGTAGAAAAAAAAAGTACATGCATAGCATAACGTTAGCTTTTTGTTGCTAGTAAGTGTATGTACACTTATGATAATCGTGTGGATAAGAGTGCAGGTCTGTATAAGGTCAAGTCTCATTAACTTTCATTTACCACAGAGCTCAGACTTGGCAATGAAACAAAATCCAATGTTAAAAAAAAATCATCAGGTTTTGGTTGAGGGAACCCATGGCACTGCTAACGTACGCTAGCTTCCGGGTTAGACGGCAGAAATCTGTCATCTAAGGAGTGCTCTACTGCACGTTACAGCACTAGAAATCAAATTAAGGCACTGAAGTCTTAAAAGGAAGGGGCAGCATGGTTTAGAGGTAGAGTGGTCGTCTAGCAACCGAAGGGTCACTGGTTCATTCCTCACTTCCCCCGGTGACCATGTCCAAGTATCCTTGACCAGGACATTGAGCCCCTTATGTCCCCTGATGGCCCTGCACTGGTGACCCGTCCAGGGTGAACCTGCCTCTCGCCCAGCTGAGACAGCCCCCCCCCCGGCGACCTTTGACAGATAAGCGGTATAGAAAATGGATGGATGGAAATTCTAAAAGGGTCTTTACCTTTGGAATTCAAACCTTTTGAAAGTACCTGGAAACATAAAAGTGTGCAGTTTGAAACATTTCTGGGAACTCTGACAGCTGACCATGTATTTTAGAAGATTCAGTGGGTTTAGACGAGCTGCATATAAATCAAGCATTGTAGTGCTTTGTACGGTGCCATGTTCAGCTGAGGTCTGCATGACCTTCGATGTCTCTCGCACCTGTTTTCCACATCCCCTTGTGCATCAGCGTCTCTTTATATATCCGAGTTCAAAAGAAGTCCACGGGCTATGATCGCCCCTCATGAAAGTTACTTTCTTTGTCTCCGTCTGCATTGCACTGCTGCCTCCGTCAGTCTTTCCCTCTCCTTTCAGCGCTGTAATCTTTATTGACTCATCCATCTACCTCACTCTGTCCTCTTCCTCTCCCTCTGTCAGTCATTAACGTTGGCAGCTCGGCCGGTTTTATTCAGCACTGAGTTAAGTTCGCTTAGCAGGTTGGGAGGTATTCTACTCTCCGCACATACGATGGGCCTCCTGCTGGCGGTCTTATAGCCACTCTGAGGAGGAGCAGGAGGCCAGGCCATTTTTCTGGACGGTGATGGAGATAGGAGGCGTGGAGGCTGGCAAATGTCCACGGATGTTCTTTTTTGGCAGACTTCTGGAGCCCTGAGCATGTTGTCGCGCCTCGGGCCATTGGCCAGGGTGGTGGACTTGAGGTGGTGGGGACCAAGAGAAATCCTTTTGTCTATTATCTAAGAGCAAAAACAGCAACAGATGATGAGTATTGAGAGAGATTTTCAATGCAGCTACCAACCGAGGGGCCAAAGGGGAAAGGCCATATTATAATAAGGGGCATTCAAGTCACAGTCTTACCATGGCTTTTAGTTCACTTTATTTTTCTGGCCTTTTTGAGCCCTCAGGAAGACACAAGTAAATGAGATGGCAACATGAAATTCTCAGGACTGAAAAACGGCGTTGAATTCTCTTAAAAATTGCAACCAAATCAATGTTGCATCCATTTTAGGTGTCACCTTCTACAGCCAAAACCTTTTTTGGGTTCGGCTCAGGGCAGTTATACCAATTCAGCCAACTTTGGGTGTCAATGTCACAGGATTAGTTGGTGGCACAATGGCACAAATTTAATATCGGACAGAAACAGATGTTTCCTTGTAATTCCCCCCAAAAAAACCTCCAAAAGTACATTTGGGGTCATGCGGGAGAGGTAGTTGGTCAACAAGTAATAGCATCTCAAAGACCTTACTTTTTCCGGAGGGGATGTAGAACTGTTGCAGCTTCTAAAAGAGCTCAAGTGTGTTTTCTTCCCTGAACATTTTATGTTGCTATAATTAAAGAGATGAAAGGGTGAAGAAATGCCTGCAAAAAGTTCTTTTTTCAAGCTCCTCACATGTTAACTGAGAAAATATCCATGATATGAAGATGCAGTTTTGCATGGTTTCATTATATATGCTTAAGTTCCTGTGCGAAGAAAAAAGCTCCTTCAAAAGGAAGCCTCCCCAGAATTGGTTCTTTTTTCAAGGGACAGAAGCTTGTTTGGAATGCATTCAGTCACTGGTTTCTCACCTGTTTGCTGGCTTTGTGATTTTGCGATGGAGGAATCCTGCGCTCAGTCACAGCGCCCTGTCTGGCGGAGGGTTGAACTGCAGCTTCATTTGGGTTCACAGTCACTGAGCAGAGGTCCGAGCCGTACTGGAGACACCCAGGAGACGGCAAAAAAAGTAGGAGATCATTCAAAATTAGCTCACGCTGCCTCGTAGCATTTATTTTCATGCTTTTGCACTGGCAAAAACCACGGGGCGTGGACATGATGTTTTTTGGGGTCATCCATTGGTTCATGCCATTCTCTTTAACACAGTATCGCAGGGATGACTTCAGATAATTACAAAAAATGCACTTAATATCAAATATATAAATAAGCAAGTGCTCAATGGATCAATTATGGCTGTAGAGATAAATGCAGGGGATCGATGTATGGATGGGTCTGTGTTGCGGTTTGTGGTGGTTGTTGGTTTTTTTTAGAAATGAGGGAAGTTCGAATGATGGCCATTGATCGAGGCACTTAGACTATTTTCCAGTCTTGACTAAACTTTCTACATCCCTGTGACCCTCAGACCTTTAAAGTACTCGCTCTTTAACAAATCTTTTTTTCATCACTGATAGGACCCGTCCTTGGACCTTTACTCCTAGTCCCTCCCAACACCCTGCCACCCAACCGTTCCACCTTGCTTCAAAATGAGGTCCTCCAAGGCCAGTTGCTATGGAAACTGTCAGAGCACAATGCTCACTAACAGGAAAGAGAAAGGAAATCAAGACCACTGAAGTGCTCGCTGTCTACTTTCGCATCCACACTTTCTCTCTGCCCTTCCCATCAGGCCTCACGTCCTTCCCACAAGCCGCTGTCTTGGAAGCTGACAATCCTGATATTTAGCGGATTTGGGAAGAGAATCCTAATATTTTTAGCCGGCTCCCGCTCTGCCGCTATAGATTTAGTCGTTGCCGGGCTAAGAGCTTCTCCGAAGAGCCTGCTGAAATAAACACTTTGAAACAGACAAAAATTGGATTCCCCTTTAGATCAGTCTCCTCCTGACAGTGTTGCCCTTTTTACTTGCAAACCCAAACTAAGGCACTCAAAGGCTTTTACAGGAAAGCACCTGTGATAAACAACCCCGCGTTCGACGAGTTCCCATAAAGCCGAGCAGAGGCCTAATGAAATGTGCCGAGCATACAATAGAGATCTCACCCGGATCCTTTAGATGAATGTCGCCGTCACGTGCTTGAACGGACACATGCGTGTTCTCAATCTAATGAGATTGGCTCGGATGAAAGCAGCCGAGTGGAGAAAAACACAAAAATATGCCACATCTGTAGCTGTTCTGCCTGTGTTTTTCTTCGCCTTGCATTATTTATGTCATATGTGCTGTGTCAGCGGCTGACAGCGACAACACTTAGCCGTATCTGGGGGCTAAGTACCACAATGTGATTGTTACAGTCGCCTTGACCTTATTCTCACAGCTTTTCCACATAAAGTGATTTATGTTATTGCTGAGTGACCTCGAAAACTTTACGCTTCTTTCCCTGTTTATGTATTTCATCTGACTAACGGTGCAATGGAAATGGATGATTGGAGGAAGTATGATTTATATGATCATATCTCCTTGTTCTGGGATTGTAAAAGATGATATATTCTGACCATAATCGAGTGTGTTTTTCATCCAAATACGGAAGGGGGGGGGGATGCAATATTTGTAGCGCAGTAAAAAGAGAAATGACATTTTCTTCTATTCATTAAATTATATGGAGCTTTTGCATTAGTAATACTCGCACTTTTGCTCCAACATGGCTGTCATCTTACCTTCATCCTGATGATATCTGTCACCCAGCCGACCTGGACATCCCTCTCCTCACAGCAGAAATGCCTGTGGAGGGAAAAGCCTGGTCACATGAGTCATTTCCAACTCTGTGTTTTTCCAACTACTTTTAACCGGGTGACTGTTGAGTCACAGCAGTTTCCTCTGAGGGGACGGATCAATGTAAGCTCAGTGTAGGGAGGTGGGCTGGCTGCCATTACACATGATTAGTCTGGATCTGTTTGCTGCAGTCATCCGTAACACTCCAGCGTGATGCTTTAAATAATACCTGTCAGGTTCCACTAATGTGATTACATACAGTACTGCATTAATGTAGCACTTTGAAAGCACCTGTCATCTTGTAAAGGTGATGAAGACTGAAACATTGTGGTGGTTTGGCTGCTTAAAGAAATAAAGTACATGGCAATACTTCCAAAAGATGAGATTGCTGTTGTAGTGGCGGTCCGTGAGCAGCAGTTAAGTTCCCCTATGAGAGCTGCATGTATTTTCCATAGAGGATTGAAATATTGAGCCATAATGTCAGAACCATCAAAGGACGACTTGCCACTAGCTAGACTATGAAATGATGCTCCTCAAGTTCGTCGGACACCAAACTCAACCTGTATGAAGGAGCACTACACTACCCAGGATCCTGAAGCGTATCAGCAACGTCTCTGATTGAAGAAGCAGGTTGTCACCAGGAAAATGTTAACTGCCCTTGACTCTTTTGGACATTTTGTGTGCAGCGGGCTTTCCCGGTAACTGTCGGTGAGGAAGCTTTCTGATTCTAGCAGGGAGAAGCTTTCGTTTTGATATTGTACGTATGATGACATAAATTCAACCAGCTTGCTAGCTAATGACAAATAATTTTGATATTGTGTGTTGACATCAACAATCTAGCTAGCTAACGTCAAATATTTTGATATTGTGTGTTGACATCAATAATCTAGCTAGCTAACGTCAAATATTTTGATATTGTGTGTTGACATCAACAGTCTAGCTAGCTAACGTCAAATATTTTGATATTGTGTGTTGACATCAACAGTCTAGCTAGCTAACGTCAAATATTTTGATATTGTGTGTTGACATCAATAATCTAGCTAGCTAACGTCAAATATTTTGATATTGTGTGTTGACATCAACAGTCTAGCTAGCTAATGTCAAATATTTTGATATTGTGTGTTGACGTCAACAATCTAACTAGCTAACGTCAAATATTTTGATATTGTGTGTTGACATCAACGATACATCTAGCTAACGTCAAATATTTTGATATTGTGTGTTGACATCAACGATACATCTAGCTAACATCAAATATTTTTGATATTGTGTGTTGACATCAATAATCTAGCTAGCTAACGTCAAATATTTTGATATTGTGTGTTGACATCAACAGTCTAGCTAGCTAACGTCAAATATTTCTGATATTGTGTGTTGACATCAACAATCTAGCTAGCTAACGTCAAATATTTTGATATTGTGTGTTGACAACAACAATCTAGCTAGCTAACGTCAAATATTTTGATATTGTGTGTTGACATCAACAATAATAAAATTCAAAGTCAAAAATGTTTTTACTCAGCATTAGGACAAAAATATAATTGTAATGCTTACAGTGTGAAAAATATGTACTTTTTTTCTTACATTTTTGACATTTTCCTTTTTAGTTATAATTTCTTTTCTTTTTTTGGTAGCTATAAATCAAATATTTCCTGGTAATGATCCATCTGGTAGTTGGTGTGCCGGGTACATATTGAAAACTCTAGGGTTTTTCCACTCATTTTGTTTCCCCACACTTAATTTGAATTATTGCTTTAACTTCATAGTGTGTCAAAGGTAGTTAGCGTAGCGAATGTTACAATCATCAGATACTGAGGAGGAGAACTGATGATTGATGATACTCACCATTGCTGTTTATCATTGTAGACTGTAAAGCCCCAGCTGTTGACAAAACAAGACACCGTTACATTTAGTTTCAACAACCCTGCAAAACGCCTAAAACAAAAGCACAGGAAGATTTCTAATGTATTTTAACATCACAAAATGAAAAAAAAAAGTTTGTTTTTAAACCTGGTGAGGCACACTGACTCTGAAGAGACAGGGCAGGTTAAAAACTTTTCATTAAAATGCAGAGAGAGAAAAAAGCGGAGTACGAATTCTCAGCTGCTAAACAGTGGAATTGATTAAGTCATCAGTGCAGCTCTGGCCCACATGTGTATGCATGGAGAGAGACCCCCCCCCCCCCCCCCCCACACACACACACACACACACACACACATTCCCGGTCTACAGGACATTAAATAAAAGTAATAACGAACAACAATTGTAAAACTCTATCATGTAAATTAGATTACATCACATAAAGACATGAATGGTATTGATGATCCAGGTCAAGATTGTCTACTTTTTAAAGTTTTGGTGTTTAAAAGTTTTAAAAAGTCGTGAGAAATAATAAGGTCTTCGCCTGAAGTACCTTCAGGCTCAGGCCCTAATAATGTAAGCTGGAGCACAAAATGATGCTGTCAAAACATGTGTCGCGCCCCCCTCCCCCCATAGACTTATTAAAAATAGACTGAAATTATGAGAGTTATTGAAACAATCCAGAAAAGCTTAAGTCTTAAGTGTGTTTACATGACACCGTTACCAAAAGGGTTGTTTTCTGTCATTCTTTTTACTGATCAACAGCTGAACTTGTATAAACTCTTGGGTAATTAAATTAATTTACAAGGAAACATCTTTATTTTTGGTTCAGCTTCAGCTGTCAGTTTGTACCTCTGCTCTGTACTTCAGTCATAACTGTTGAAGACTTATAAGCATTGTTCAATGATATAACATTAACTTTATTGCCAACGTTAGCTACTGTAGCCAACGTTATTCGTTGAATTGAATTAATGTGTAGCGCTGCATGTTTTTATGGATTTGAACATCGTTTCGAATATTTGAGATAGTGCAAATCCACAAATTGTTCAACAAAGGTTATTTTGATAATTAAATCTTGCCTAACTCACCTTTAATTGGATGACAGTAAAGAACAACTAACGTGACCCTCTTCCCACCTTCAGATAAGTGTTCGGTACGCTACGCTGCTGCATATGAGCATGAATTAACCTGCACAGAGGCAGTATGAGGTGAAAAGTCCACCTTTCTGGAGGATAAACCTTTCCTGAAACCCTTCACAGCTGCGGCTGCACAGGCACAGAGAAGTGGGGTGGGGGTGGTGGGGCAAAGCCAAAGAGGGGCTAGAGAAAGCGAGCCGGCAGCCTGGAGCACCACTCCTGTGAGTTAAGGCAGCTGATCCAACCCTGCAGTCAGCCGCTCACAGATAGACCTCTGCCTAATGAGCTACTGGAGCACTGCCACTCCTAACCCTCTCACCATGACGCTCTCTGTTCTCCTCGGCACTCCGTCTTTATTTCTTTATTCACCACATCACCTCTCCAACAGCCCACTCAACAGTATAGCGATGATACCACGCCGAATCAGTCCTTCCTTCTGTCCCTTTTTCTTTCTCTCTCATCCAGTTTCTTCTCCCCTGAAGGTCTGCGTAATGCAGACAATCACTGGCTGCTTTTTCACGCTTCCCCAGACTCCAATTTCCGACATGGGGAAAATTATGAGGAATTACACACTAATTGGGTAATGTGAAATATAGGTTTTGAGTCCCTAAAAATGTCCTCCTCCTTTGACCAACAAGAACAGCTAGAATGTGTCATAAATTTTAATAATAGAAGATCATTAAATACAGCAGCAGTTATATTTGCTCTTCCCACATGCAGGGATTGATTTGTTTTTGTTAAGAAGTATTAATTTAATCAAATTTCACTGCAATGAAAAATCAAATGAGGTCACAAGTCACAAAACTTTTAGGGCAATAGGGAAACAAACAGCCTACAGCACAAGAAATATAAAGGGAAAATTTAATGTACAGAAAAGACGTATTCACTGTGCTAACAAACCATAAATAACCAAGTTTTCGATGAAACCTTGATATCAGTACCCTGAATAAGGCAGTAAAAACCCAGTTGTATAAAGATATAAGCAGGTTTTTGTTACTTCCTGATCTTGCAGAAATTATGCTAACAGAATTTATATTTCGGAACCTCCTAACTTCTGCACTGCTCTCATTTTAGTGAATCTCTGCCCAATATTCATTATTGTTTTGCCTTGTCTTCCATTTATCTCACTTGTCCCCTTCCAACAACATGACTCCTTAATTTTTGTGGTAGTTCATCCGCATCGCTGCTAATTCCTCTGGGAAAGTTAGCTAAGGAGCTGTACTGCTCATAGGGAGAGAAAAAAAGCCACCCTCCTCCCGTTTTAGTGGCGCCATAAATTATAATCAAAGCTAAAAACTTGTGTATTGCCATGTTAAATGTTGAGAGGAAAAAGAATTTTGATCATACAATAGTTTGCTTTTGTTGTTGTTGTTGTTTTTTTACATAAAAGCCTTCAATAACTCAAAGATCTAGCTTCTTAGCTTCTTTTGTAGCTTACAAACTTGCTCCAAATGTGTCTAAAAGATCATCAGGTCTTAATACCTTTTCATTTTCAACACGTTCAGCAATGCAAACATCGCAAATATAAATTCATGTGCATATTAACAGTCCTTCAGAGAGTGCATGTGAGTGTGTTCCACCTGGTTGGAGGCTTGAGCTTTTTCTTCAGGCCCAAATAACATTTCACCGACTTGAGCTGGATCATTTTCTCTGCTTTAGTGCTCTGCGAAACACATTGAGATGCATGTTTTAGATCATAAAATGAATGAATGAATAGAAGAGATAAACATAAATAAACAAAAAACTAGATTAATAAATAAAAATGCCAACAACCTGTGCCTTTTCAAAGGATCACAACATGACAATCACTTTGAATCATTACCAGAAAATCTCTTCCACCAAGCAACAAAGAGCAGAGAAGTACAAAGCGAATAAAATCTAGAGTTCTAGTTTGCCTGACACCTACACATCACAACCCGCCACCAGCTCTCTGATTCATTCCCTGAAATCTACGCTAAATACAGACAGGGCAGTAATTGTTGATGCTGAAGGATATCAATTATATTTCACCAACACATCTAATTTCCTATGCATTTACACAGCAATTAGCCACATTCTTTTGCAACTTGCTATTTAAAAAAAAAAAGAATTCAGTGGAAGCGCTGCTCAACGTACAATCATCCTTCACCATTTTCCCTCCCCCACAGTGCCAGAATTACTGCACCTTCATCAATTATTAACACGTCTTCGCACCCCTTTACAAATCCCATGTTTCAACTGCAGAAATGTGCTAAGAAAAGCCCTCCGGGGACCTGCTGGTCCTTACTGAGACACACAGTATTCTTCCTCTTTTGGAAGGCAGTGGGAAGTCCATTGCCATGTTTTATTTTCCTCCTTAATTTTGAAATTAAGAACCCTGAGACGGACATGTCCCCAGGGAGATGAGAGTTTGGGCGGCGTTAGTTGCAGCCTCACATTTCTAACACATTCTGGTTTTCTGAAGCAGGTCCATAATCCTTTAAACTCCCTGGCGATACAAAGAACTCTGCTCATCCAACACTTTGTTTGAATGAAAAAAGAAAAACCCACCATGGCGTGTGTTTACTGGAGATGTGGCTGTAGATTAGGCAGAAAATGAAATTGTACTTACTTTGATATCTCTGTAGAGCAGCAGCTTCTCCGCGCTGAGTACAACATATTTGTCGTGGAATTTGTGCCCTGACAGCAGTTTGCTGCATCCATCAGTGAACTTCAGATAGTCACCTTTTACACGCTGCCTTTGGTCTGCCGTCAAAAAGGAACAAGTTGATTAAAAGCAACCCCTTCAACCACCCAAGAAATGATACAGAATTCTATTACACATGCTAAATTGATTAGCAAGGGTTTTTTTTAATTAACTAAGCAAATGTGCAGTTGCCAAGTTTCTATTTAATTGTCAAGCAAACTTTGGAAATGTTGCAATAAAAGAAATACCAATTAGGTGAGTTTCAATCAAACGTTTTTGAATAAATAAGCTGTAAGAGAGCGCGGCGGTGTAGGCAACGTTATGCAACCATGTAGAAGAAGACAAGTGGTCTTGCCAATCCACGCCCAAGTGGCCAAGCTATAAATGGTTCGCGCACGCTAGCATAGGCTGTGCCGCTTGCTGTGCCGAGACGAAGACAAAAAAATTGGGAAATGTCCGTGAAGCTGAAACAGAAAGTCAGGAATGCGAGTTCAAGATTTGCTACGTTACCGTTCACTCACTCAAAATTTCACTATATTTTGGGCCAAAATAATATATGGGCACAATGTTTTTCTTAAAATTGCTCCTAAAATCTTGTAATCACTTTTAGTGAGTGAGCTGTAGCTGGTTTGCGATTGTTAATCATTTTCCCACCCAAAAATTGTCAGGATATGAATCGTTTTGGTGACACGTGATCACTTTTGACACAGCAATGCAGGACAATGAAGTCTTTGTTTTTCCTGTCAACTTCTGAGAGTGTGAAACAGTGATTATATTACTGGATGCATTTTAGGTTCCTAGTTGCTGTTCTCCATTTATTCCAGTGTGGTGTGAAAATCAATTTTGTTTTTGTGGGAAAATAAACCCTTTCACGGCTTCAGTGGGAACAAAGTCAGATACAGGGCCTTAAGTGACGTAACTTGAGGCAATGACTGAAGTCTGAGAATGTTTGATCCCTCATCCATCTTATAGGGCGTTGGAGTATTTTCATCGCAGGTTAGTCGAAGTTGGTGAAAACTGTAGCGCGCTTTTCTAGATGACTTACGAGCCTTCAGTCTGTCTAAAAGCAGGGATCCAACAGACTGTTACTACACCCTCTGAAACATTATTTGGACAATTTATCACCACAGGCAGTCGTATATTATATCATTATGTCCATAAAAAAAGCCATTAACAAAGAAGACGGACCATTATCGGCCTTCAAAGTGTGGATATTTCCTTTCCAGCAAGTCAAGGTGCAGGGAAGACTCATCCTTTCCTCCACCATCAAAAAGCTCTTGGAAAGTGGAGGAAAGGAAGAGTGTTGGCTGGCCCAAAGCTACAGCACGCTCACAAGACAAGATTCTGACAGCAGCCTGCAAGATGTCCAAGTCAGCAAGCTATCACCTTTGAAGAGGTGAGATGACTTCAGGCTGCCGGGGGGGCGAAGGGCAGCAGGAAATAAAGGGATAAATGACAAAGTACAAAAATTGAGAAAAAGTATATAAAATTGGAGAAATTGCCCATAAATTCAGCAGTAATTAACGGAAACTAGTGAATACTTGGAGTCCCTCAGTAAATTAGCGTGGTTAGCAACACAGCTGTGAGTTGTGGGCTAAGATATACAGCAGCCGTTCCTGACCTGTGCCATCGGAGGGGTTTGAGAGACCTTTGAAATCTCTTCAAGCGCTACCAAGTTGAGCCTGGGCACTTTCTGTCATGTGATAGATGAAATAAGTAATAAACTATTTAAAGAGAAGTATTTACAATGTACTGAAAAGCCTGTTATGTAAGCAGGCTACGTGAAGTTAATATCCTTACCTGTATTCGTCCAGGAATTCAGTTTGAGAACAGGTTTTCCAACTTGTTTTTGTTTGTTTTTTGAAGTCGGCCATCAAGTTGACTGCATTGCTGTTACTTATTTCCCCACCCAAACATAATTGATATCCTCACTGAGAGAAGTTCTTATTTGCGGCGGATGTTTGTGCCAATGGAATGCAGTTTGCTGAAAGCATTGTTGAAGGATAGTAGGCAGTGACCTTGACCTTTGACCACCAGTATCTTTTGAGTTCATCTTTGTGACGTTAGCAAGAATGGCTGGATGTACCAATCGCGCATTGCCCCTCGCCCTCTAATTAGGCACAGAAAATAAACCACTGAAAATGAAAGCGGCTGATTATTTAAGTAAATTGCAGCCAAACTGTCAGCGGTTTAAATAAAAGTATGTCGAAAAATATGGAATAATTAAAATTCTGCCGCTGTTTGTTTATTATACCTTTCTCTCTTTTGGCCTCTGCAAACTTCTTTATGACAAGAAAAGCAGAACTAGGGCAGTCCAGCGAGCTCCACTCCAGCACCTGCTCCAGAATCTTCTCACTGTGGTGCAGCGGTCGCTCTGTTCGAAAAAAACAAACAACAACAGAGGATCAGAGATCAGCAGGTACAATCTGTGAGAGAGACGCCACCAGCAAAGCCATTTTCTCTTCCTGTCATCCATGAATTATAAATGCATGAACCGCTCACAACATATAAAATCCATAACTAATTCTAATTAAGGACATAACAAAATTATGCTGTTGTTCTCCCCGTTTTCATCACAGGGTAGTTCTATTATCTCCAGCATATCAGGACATGATTATAAAAACACACTCATGCACGAAATAGACCTATTATCTTTTCCTAATTGGTGAACAGGGTACATGCTATCAGCTACAAAAACTAGATAATTTGTGTACCACAGACCCTGCTCTGATGCCTCCATCTCTACACTCCCCAGTTATTCATAACCGAAGGAGGTAAAAAGAGCCACAATAGCATAACTTATTCATAACAGTGGGTTTATCTCCTCTCTGGAATCTCTGCAGACCCAGACCACGGAATTAGTTCCTCATTTCCCGACAAATATTAGCTCCCCTTTTTCTGCCCATTGTCCTCGATAACAGTGTTTATCTGTAGCTATCCTCCAAAATGGCTAATTAACACACTTTCCCTCCCCCCTTTTTTTTTTATTTTTAGGGTTTTATGAGTAAAACCTGTCACGCTAGCACCTTCAAAATAGCTTGACTGTTTACTCCTCCACAGACACATTGTCTCGGCATGGAAAACACACAGTGAACCGTCAGCAAATATATTCAGTATTCAACACACCTTCATTTTTAGAAAAGGGCGATGTGTCCTCTGTAACTTTGTGAGGAGAAAAACAAACATAAGAGTGCGGCGGTAAACTCTCAGTGAACTGATGAAAAGTGCAAGGGGACCGCCAGCTAAGCAACTTCGCGACAACTTTGACTGGCTCACCGTTTCCCGTGGCATGATCAAATGAGGGGGTGAGGTGCCATCAATGAATATTAATGCGCGATGAAGTGGGTCAACTCCCTAGGTCGAGCATGCAAGGAAGACAAAGGTAATTTATGACGTGTAAGGTTGGGGGGAAAAAAGTCTAATTAATGTACATATCATCAAAGTGACGACGCTCGGCTGATTTAGCAGCGTTTCCATGTTCACAGGCTTCGATTCATTAGACAGTTAGCTTCCAATCATCAGAAGCTTAGATGAGATAAGGCGTCATCCGTATGTCCCCTGCATGAAAGGTGATCACTTATTAGCTATACTGCCAGCGATGTGAAAATGGAGGCTCTGACAACAGTGTGACATCATCTCAGTTAACCCCTAAGGTTGAAACTGATGGTAAAGCCCACATTTCTTCCCCCCCCCAAAAAAAGTAAATATTTCAACCAGTGTAGAAAAAGCAGTTGTGTTCAGTTACGATCGTACAGCTAAAACAGCTGGAAGTGTCGGATTACAAATTCACTGAAATGAATGGCCATCGGTAAACCAGTATGTGAGAAAAAAAAGATAGCAAGAGCGCTTTTCAAGCTAGTGGCAATGTTAGCTAGCTCGAGGGCTCCAAAAAAAAAAAAAAACGTACAGGACAACGTTTTTTATTTATCAAATGAATGTAAGACAGGAAACTGGCGTACGATCCTTCCTAAGCAAATCTCTGCGTTTATCTCTACGGGCCTGAGCTGAAGCTACCGAAAATCTCACCTCAGGTATGAGGTTAGGAACGCGCATTTTCAACTGGGCTTGGCCCAGCATAGTCAGAGGACTGCCATTAGCCTGTTCTGATGGTCATCTAAGGACACGCAACTGCATATTCATGTAAAAGTACGATATATATATATATATGTACAGTATATATATATATATATATATATATATATATATATATATATATATATATATATACAGCCAAGCACAGGGACACGGGTACACGAGGCTGGGGTCATCTGCTAGTACACGGGGCCAGCCTTCGACTGGCAGTGAAACCAAACACCGATTGATTAATTTTGATAGTCTTCAGAGGCAGAAACAAGTAAAACTAATTATTCAGTTTGACAGGAATGCCTGTGAAAGAAACAAAGATTTATTTCGTGATTTCAAAAGAGCATCAGGAAGTGAAAGGAAAATCCAGCTTACCAAGCTCTCCGTTCTCTATGACTTCAAACGTGGTCCAGAAGTCATCAGAGTTTAAGGCCACGTTTCGCATTTTCAGCGCAATTTCTGCAAGTTCTGTAGACCTCATGCTGGGTGAGACCTACCGCAAACAACAACAAACAGATGAATAAATGCCCCGGTAAACAAATGAAGATGAAACAATCGAACGGTGTAAGCACATACTGCATATAAAAGCTCGCCTCAGAAGCTGAGCTCTGGATCAATACGTCTGCTTTCAACCATTTCTGGCTTTGAAGAGGCGCTCAATATTCAACATGTAAAATGTATTGTACAGATAACTGACTCCCAGCCATGTACTCTGATCAAAGACTTGCTTCTTTGTCAAGTTATTACCTGCACCTGGACAGGATTGAACGCAGCATATGTGCTACCTCATTCCTCAGAGAACGTGGAGTATTAGAGTCGAATTGCGCATTCCGCTTTAACCCCATCCCCGTTCTACCACTACCTCCGACCTGGGAAAGGAGTTTGTAACCTGTAACGGCCTGTGTGAGTATAAAACACAATTACTCACACTATTAAATCAGACGTTTCTTTGATTAGTTGGCTTTTGATTTATTTCAGTGGCGCGAATCCCATCAGGTTAAGGCACAAATGTCTTGGCCTTCTTCTATCAACCTCTCCACCTCTAATTCTATGCACCCACATTCTTCTCCCTGCTTCACCTGCCTTCAACCCCCCACCCCCCACACGGCAACTCTCACTCCCACCTCAGGACATAGGAGACCCACACTGTATATACCTTGATTAAACAGCAGTTCTCAGGCTCTCTCTTTTCCAGGTACACTTCGAAGATCAAGTCCCCAGCTGGGGAGAACTGGTTAGGGGGAGAGGGAGAGAGAGAAAGAAAACACACACGCACACATAAAGCAAGACTGAGATATCAGCTCAATTACAAAACAATGCTGCCAGATTAATTGGCTTTTCGTCTAAATTCCATATTCAGTGTGGCATGAATCCAAATGGAAGAAAAAAAGTGAGAGAATCTGTTTGAGAATTTGTGGGAACCAAAGGTCATTTGTGCAGCTGGAGGTCAACTAAGCCTCCGAGCCACTGATGAATGCAAAATCTGTCCGAATAAAGAGAGGACCTGGTGAAGACGGAAGGGTGGTGTCACCTAAACACCACCCAGGTTGAAGCGCTGAGTCCACGCACGAGATAACATTTCTGAAAACGCCGGAGCTTTCGTTTTAAGAAACTGAATGCATGGTGTTTTATAAAAGGCAGAGTCATATTCAAGGGAACAAAGTCAGGTTTCTGGCAGTACAAGGGTTGTGGTAATCCATCTTTAGAAAATGAACAACTCTGTGGGCATGGAGAAGGTTTCTTTTCCCCTCGCGATCTTGAAATTGCAGTTACTTTTCCTTTGTAATTTTCAAGTGCAGGTGAACTTTAGGTCCATTATTAGTTTGAGCTGGGAGAACTATCACCTGATAGGTGGGGGGAGGAGGCCCTTTCTGACGTACCTGGCTCTAAAATTACAGTCATTCAAGCTGATGGAGCGAAAGCTGTAATTGCGAAAATGTCACACACAGAAAAAGGGCCATCTTGGTTTGTTCGGTACACTTTGTCTTCTTCTAACCCTGTTGTTAAAAGGAGGAAGACAAAGTGCACTGGACATACATTGCATCTTCCCAATGAAATCACAACCGGGAAAATAAAAATGTTGACAAGTTGCCGTGGAAAAGCAACAGAAGGCTGTGTTTAATGTGTTTATAGCTGATGGGGAAATGTGATGGAGTCGATATTGACTGAAACTCCCATTTACTAACCGTACTCCGAGTTTCCAGCGGGCAGGTTCTCTTGTCATTCTGTCTTTACAAGGTAACACAAGATCAAAACCTTTAAGGCTCAAGCTTTCTGTCAGTGTCAAACATCGTCCTTCCAAAGCTGGTTGTTCAACATGGCTGCATGCTACACCGTAACTTCTACCTGCACTTTAATCTCTATTTTGCAACATGTCATCTCAACTGCTTTATCCTCAATCTGTTTTAAAAAGCTCGCAGCCCCAATATGTTTGTCTTTCAAGCTTCAATCTAATATTTCTCACTCCATTGATTTATGCCCATCGAGGAAAAAGGCAGCAGTGGTTCATCTCTACCACTCTACCAGTGCCAATTAACATATGCAACATATGCTAACACAAGCACATTGCATGCTAATTCAGCATGTTAGCAGTCTGACACACAGCTTCACCAAGCCCCTGTAGCATGAATAAAATTGCTAACCCAGACATCAAATAGTTTCATTTTTCGTACTTGTGACAGTGGCATAATTTTTGGGAAGAAATGGCTCTGGCATTCTTGTGTTTGACTAGTGACTCATCTTGAAGAGACACAAATCTACAAACTGAATGTTAATGGCTTGTTTTCACAGTCATCCAACTGTGTGTGTGATTGAACGAACGGCGGGGGAGGTTCTAAGAAAATGCAATTTTATTGAATTTTGTTTATAGCAAAAAGCCATACTGGTATACGTCTGCAGTGAGAAAAAAAACGGACAGATTCCACTGGCAAAAATTGAGGGTGGAGTTTGTTCAGGCAGCTATGAGGCAAGGCTTAATCACCATTAACAGCTATAACCAACCTATCAGCAGATAATCTAAGCTGGCTTCTCCTTCCATGCACTTGTTTGCAAAGGCGTATTTACCTCCACCCCAACTCCCTTTGTGTGCTGTAACTGTTTTAATTACACTTCTGTTGTCATTTTTGTTCATCTCTCCGGAATCCTTTGCTGCTGCTGCTGCTCTCCCTGCCTTGGATTTTTCGTTATCTCTTACTTTGTTTTCCTGCTCTCCCTTTCTTGGTTTTCCTGTCCTTTTTGCTTGAGGCTTTCTGGGCTCCCCATGCCTTGGATTATTTCCTGCTCTCCCTAAATTGATTTTCATACCTTTTTTTTTTTTTTTTGCCTTTGGCTTTCCAGGCTCTCCCTGCTTTGCTTTGAATTTCCTGCTCTCCCTGCCTCGGCTCCTGCCTCGGCTTTCCTGCTCTCCCTTATTTGGCTTTCCTGCTCTCCCTTATTTGGCTTTCCTGGTCTCCCTTGTATAGCTTTCCAGGCTCTCGCTGCCTTGGCTTTCCTGCTCTTCCTGTACCAAACAACTGTACCGCTCTCTGCTCTCATTGCCTCCCACAGCAGTAAAGTTTTCTGAATCTGAATCTGAATCTCCCTGCCTCGGCTTTCCTGCTCTCCCTTCATTTGTTTTCCTTTCCTTCCAGCCTTTGGCTTCCTTTCTCTCCCAGCCTTTGGCTTCCCTGTGTGCGCACCAAGAGCCATGCCTCGAAATTATTTGTTCTGCAACGGCAATAAACTTTTCTCTTTGACAGAAGTGGTCCTGACTGAACAAGAAAAAAAAGTGGAGAATGATGCATGACGCATTTTAATGTGTTAGAGCAGCGCACAATTTTTCTTTCAATCATCCATGAAATGATCATCGCATTTCAGAGATCATATCCACGCTGATTCGTAATAACTCTGAATGCTTGTCCTTAATGATATAAATATCCGATTTTTCTGCCGTTCCATTTCTAAGTAACGCACAAAGTTCATGTCCGCAGCCACAATGCTGTCCAAATGTTTAACTCCTGACAGCACTGGCTTTCCACTTAGTGACCCCTATGCCCCACAGCAGCACATACCTTCTTAAAACCTACAGGTGAAGTACAAAGAGCAGGAGGGGCACTACTGTAGTTCAGAATTCAACATCAGCAGCGGCATTTGATTTAATTCCCCCCCCCCCCCCCCCCCCCCCAGTTATCTGAACCAAATATTTTCCCCGGCTGAGGCATCCAGGCATAAAGTACCTGTCACAAAGGTTAACAGGAACAAAGCCCTTTCTTCCTCATGCTCCTGCCTCCTCCATGTTCCCCTTATCCACTTCCCCCTACCTCATTTTTTTGCCAGGAAAAAAAAACAAAAAACAGGAAAACCTGTACAAATGAAACCTTGATTCGAGAGACCCTGACGTGCGCGGGCAAATCGATACACAAACAAACACAACACCCCCATCGGCGATTTCCATTTGGGTTCTGCAGATTGACTTACTGTGGTGTCCTTTTTGTCGTTCCAGCGCGTGATGAAACTATTCTCTCTCTCCATCTGTTGCACCTGGTCTTCGTTGACCTGTTGGAAACGCGCACATAATACACACATCAAGCGTCTTCAAGGGAAACTTTTCAAGTAAACGGCACCTTGTGATAAACACAAGTAAGATGATTGATGTCATCTTGAAACACTTCTGAATTATATTATTAATTTCACTGCTTAAATATAAACCGCAGCTGATGAGATGAAACCAAGAAAAAAGGTGTCATAAGCAAACTGGGTCATTCAGCGAAAACACTTCGACAACTAATTTTTGAAAAAGAAAGTTGCCAAGGAAAGTGAGTGTTTGGGTTACGGGTGGGAAATTACAGTTTTCTTCCTTTTTTTATACATCATTATCATTTTCAGAGAACAATTTACTTTGTATGACTGGCTTAGAAGATTGCAGGAAGAGAAAAAAACAACTCATTGCGTGTGTGTTTAGGCCTGATAATGGGCCCCGTCAACAGCATCCAGCACAGAGCTGCCACTTGAATTAGCGACTCGCTTCGTGTCACAGTGTGTGCATTCACTGCTACTGGGCTCATGATTGGTGGAGTTTAATGGCTATTTGTCATGCGAATGACGCCGTCCCAAACCGATTTGGAGTGAATGCTCCTCCTTTAACATCAGAACAAGAGGGATCCAGGCGTTCCGCTGGGAATTAGCAGTCCTATCCCGTAAGCCAGGCAGCTCTCCAAAGGTAGTAGGTCTCCCTGCTCATCTGCACATCAGCAAAGTCAAGCCTATTGTGGCGATTTGGCAACAATAGTTCTCCTTCCCAGATGGTTGAAGTGTAAATAAAGTTATGCCTGCAGCGTGGTTTCGATATGCAACATGGAAACAGCTGAATGTTTTGCTGATGATTGAGCCAGTGGGCTAACTATGAGAATGCATTTACTACACTTTCCTTCATGAATTTGGCAGCGATAGCAGTGATTTGCAGGCTTACTGACAGAAAGTAAGTCATGTTCCAAAGGACAAGAAACATCGACAAGTGCAGAATAATGACTGCAATCTATATGAATGTGTACAATGAGCACGATGTAGTCAATACAGTCTGTAATATCAATATGCATGATCGAGAAGCAACGAGACATCCTGCAGAATCTTGGTATTCGTGAAACCGACACCATACGTCAAATTTTAAACGTTCTCGGGAATGTTTTTAAGAAAAAGGTTTAATCTCGTGTCAAGAATGTTTATTGGTTCAAACGATGTTTCTATGCAGTAAAATTCTTCATAAGACCAAACAAAACTGCAGCATTGTGGGGCTGTTCCACCACGAGGCACGTGGTTCAATAATAATAAAAAGAAAAGAGGGTATCCTTTTAAAACATTTTGTCCTATTTAACATTCAACCTAATCAGGACATCATTTGAATTGAAATCTTTGAAGTGTTTTTTTTGTTTTGTTTTGTTTTTGTTTTGTTTTTTAAACTTCACTTTTCTATTCAGAAGTCATTCCAAATTGGATGTAAAGTTAGCAAATGTTCTGGGAATGGTAGCCGGAATGCTACATGTGTCACAGCTCTGGACATCCCGCCAAATAAAACACTTAGTCAAACAGTTGCAGGAATACTACTCCATTACGGAAGGAATGGAACATCTTTAAAGTACTCTACTTTGAGAGTGAAATGTTTTATTCATGAAATCATAAGCGCTTATAGGTAACATTGGCCAGCGTTGTAAGAATGTTAGCCAAAAGGCCACCTGTGCCCAAGCTCTGGACGCCTTAAAATGTTGAGTCAAAGAGTTGAAAGAATGACATAATGCTTTAATAATGTTGAAAAAAAACTTTTGATTAAATGCTGCCACAAAACTACGGGCGTAAAATGTTAGATTAAGAACGGTGGGGGAACCTGCCGTTAAAAAAGACAAAAGGACAAATGAGTGGCCCAAAAAAAAAAAAAGAATGATGTGGTGTCAAGTTCTGACCATTTGTGAAGATTATCATGTAAAATTTTAAGAACATTCTTGCTTAAAAAAGAGCACGGGCTGCACGGTGGTGCAGTGGTCAGCACTGTTGCCTCACAGCAAGAAGGTTCAGGGTTCGAGCCCCGGCTGGAGCACGGGATCTTTCTGTGTGGAGTCTCCATGTTCTCCCTGTTCCTGCTGGGTTCTCTCTGGTACTCCAGCTTCCTCCACAGTCCAAAGACATCAAGAGGGGACCAGGTTAATGCAGACTCTAAACTGACCGTAGGCGTGGCTGGGAGAGACAATGGTTGTCTGTCTCTATGTGTTGGCCCTGCCATGGACTGGTGACCTGTCCAGGAGGAACCCCGCCTCTCACCTGAAGGCTGCTGGGATAGGCTCCACCCCCCACCCCACCCCATGACCCTTAACAGGATAGGAGGTAGAAAATGGATGGATGGATTAAAACATTCAATATATGCAGTTCTCCAAAGAACCTTCCTCAGTTCCATTCCTAGAGCAAACAAATCTAGTTTGGAAGTTTCACTCCACTAGTTAACTTTGTCATGAAGTATTATTGTCTTGATTTTTCATCTTTAGCTCTAGCTTTAGTTCCAGGTGACCTTTAACCGCATCATAGAACCATTTCATCTTTCTTTATTCCCTCATTGTCTCCACGATTCACGCCAGCAAATGGCAAAACGGACCACTTTGACTCACGTTAAAGAGAGCGATGTAGTTGTTGATGAGGTCATGGACGACGCTGATCTCCTGCGGGGTCTGGCCCTGAGTCTGGAACAGACAGGAAGAGAAAACAGAGGCCAGTTTCTCACTTGGCATCTGGTTGAGGTGGGAACACTGTTGGATCCTGTGGTGCAGGAACAGAGACAGACGTGTGTTAAGAGCCATTTGTTCCTGCACACGATCTAAAGCATTCAAAGCAGACAACACAAAATAGTACCCATCTCCCCATCAATAGCACTCTGACGCCTACTGTGCACACACAGATACAAACAAAGAAATGCGAGGTCTCAGTCCAATTAAGGCGTCTGTAAACAACCTATCATTAACATAATGCAGGTATTTCACAACTATTCACCACAGGCTTTTGAGGGACTGTGAGCATCGGTGACATCAAGACAGGAAAAGCGTTTGTACAAAACTGAAGGGTTTCCAATGTGAGGTAGCTGGAGGACGCTATCAGAGCAGTACAACGAGCTTTAGTCTCTGGCTTTGTGTGTGTGCGCACGTGTGTGTGTGTTATTGAATCATTACAAACAGCGGGAGCTGAATTACTTCTCAAATCAAAAGTAAAACATCCAGAATTGAGAATAGAACAGATGAATTAAGAGATATTCTAGGAGGAAAAACAAAAAGACCCAGAACTCCCGGGGTATGTCAGAACTAGCGCAACGATGCTAACGTTTTCATTTTACAGTAAATTTATTGATTCATGTAACACAATATAGAGCACAAATTAAAACCAACACAATTATATCAACCAGCAACCTCAAAATAAACCGTGTACTCTTCAGATCCACCGCAGAAAAAGTAACTAAAAAATATACATTTTAAAGAATAAAAGCAAAAAAATCTAAATTTTGAGCCCCCATTTTTTTTGCACACTTTCGACGCAAAAAAAATAACAAAACTGGGAGATAAACAGAAGAAACTTCTTTCTAATTACTAAAATAATTACTTCATGTGGAATGTACTGCATATTCCAACAAGAGGGTGAAGAAAAGTTATTGCTGCGTATTTGTTAGACTGACATAAAATGGCCGGCTAATGAAGCAAATGCCAGGATAGCTAATAACTAATTACTACGTACTAAGTAAAGCCAGCGATACAAGAAATGACAGGAACTGGAACAAGCACTGTGTGTGTGTGTGTGTGTGTGTGTGTGTGTGTGTACCTGAAAAGATGTTGGAGGAGAGCATTTAGGGTCGACCTGTTTGTCTTTGGCAAACTCTCGATGAAAGTGGAATACTTTTTCACTCTCTGGCTCTCGTCCTTCTCATCTACGAAACCACAGAAATACCTGGAATTTGAGGCTAAAAGTACTGTTGTTCTTAAAGTTGGAGTACATAATTAAGCCTTGAGTAGCTGTCACTGTGTCTCCTATTAGCGTTTACCGAGGGTTTAATTGTTAATTAAGGTCACATAATGCATCATTACATGGTTATTTAGCACTGTGATGCACTTATGAAGTGTGTCTTATGGAATACGTGTCAGAAGGGGTTATAGAGAAATGAATAAAAGGCGAGTTAAAACAAAGTAACGCTTGTATAACGCGCTCAATTACCTGTTGTGCATAAGTAGGTTCATAAAACAGCATTAACAAAAAAAAAAGAATCAAAATGTAAATTTCAACATTAATTGCTGTATTTAATGCATATTATGTGTTAATTAACCATTCGTAATGGCTTGTTGCTGAGTTAACGTACGATCTTTGTAAGCTGAACAATGGTAAAAACTAAAAAAAACACTAATGATTGAAAGTCATGGTGGTTGAATGTTTATCAATAGATAGTTAATGATTATTACCACATTAATTAATGTTAATGAATGCACTGTTATTGTAAAATGCTGCAGCCTGTTTATTGTTAGTGTTATGTCATGGCAGCACTTCCACCAGTCACATCACGTACCCAGTACTGACACCCAGTATGGGTAGAGCTCCTTGGTCAGCAGTGCATCTTCAGCCTGGGATAAGAAGCTCATCAGGGTGCCCGTCACATCTTCCAGGCGGTGCTCCTTCTTTCTCAGCTTGACGTTACGGGCATCGTTAGTGAACTCCTCCAAGAGGAGGGACACTCGAGAAGGATCGCCAGGCCGTTGGTAGACCCCCTCCTGGCACAAACCTAGGCGCGATAGTAGTGACAATGTATTTTTGCAAGCCAACCTGGAGGTTAGCATCATCGTGGGTTCCCTGGACCAGAGACTAGTGGGATTTTACATTTCATTTGTTACTGCAGAATATTTGTCGAATTAACGTCCGAAACCGAAATGTTTTGTTGAGCAGGATGATCATCACAAATGACCTCTTTTGTGATATTTTAAGTTTGAATGCAATTGATTGAAATACAAAGCTCACAATAGGTTCACCTTTGTTAACACAAGCTAACAAATTACAAGATGACGAGGCATATCTTCAACATCACCACAACTAGCATGTTTTGCTTTTGGCATTATGACGTTTATTGTTTCCTTTAGCCCCTCGTTAGCCACCATCCTTTTTTTAAGACGTGTAAAGGCTCTGAAATGCAGGAGTCTGAGGGAGGAGGGAATGGGATGTTGAACAATGGGTTAAAATACTCATTCCTCGGACAAGGACTGAACTTCATCCCTGGCGACTGGCCAAATCGTTACCACTGCAGTTGTTTTACCATAGCAGACTGACAGTTTTGGGACTTTTACCCATATGAACATTGACTGGTCCCTCATCAAGTAGAGTCTGTGTCCGTCTTTATTGATGGTGGCATTGGGAGCCACTAACTGAAGGAGCATTTCCTAGAAATACATCCTGCACACACCACTGTTTGAATGTACCATGCAATTTTTGTTGAAAAAGGGAACAAGACATAAACTTTGGGGGAACCTGCAGTATCTGCACTAAAAAGTTTAGTTTTGTTTTTAATAATACCCCCCCCCCCCACACACACACACACACACACACACACACACACACACAAAAAGAGTTCTGGGATAAAGTCACAACATTATGCTGGACAATATTCGAAAGCATGACATTCTCATCACGACACAGCACACTGGATGAATCATCTACTCAAGGGAAAATAAATGAAAATGGTTTATCCTGAAATGATTTTGTCAAAACTTTCTCCACCTACATACATCGTTACTCACCGTACTGGGTGACAAAAGCAATGCAGCTGTCGATTATGATCGGGACGCCATTTTTAGTCAGCTGCTGGTCGCTGAGCGCATTCCCATCAGTGCCGGCCGCCAGCGTGATGGCCGAATGCCACAGCGTGAAGTCTGTCATGGTAAAGCCGTGGATGTAAACTGTTCTAGATCAAAAAAGAGAGAGTAATTATTAATGAAGCACGGTGTGATATAATTTCCAATAAGCTGACAGTATTTGAAAAAGCAAAGCTGAGACATAAAGTAAACAAGATCCAAAGGCACTTCCACACATCTATAAACAACTTCCCAGGAGGTTTAATTCAAAATATGCAAACTAACGCACAAAGTCTTCTTGGTTTACTCAAAAACTAAAAGTGTTTGTGAGGGGCGGTGAGGTGCCGTCTCACCTCTGCTCTCTAACCGAGGCAGGCAGTCTACTGAAGCCTTAATTACCTTGGATTGTTACAGTGGTGCGTTCAAAGTGCACTCGGACTAACAAGGCAGAATCAAAGCTAACAGCTCTGAATAATGCATGGTGTTGCTGTACCACAAATATATTACCAATTAGCACACCTTTTTTTTTTTTTTTTTTCAGAGAATAGCAGACGTACCTTCCACTCTCCACCATCAGCAGGACTTGGATCTTGTCCTCGCCCTCAGTATGAGTCGTGACAGCTGGGGGGGGGGGGGGGGGGGGGGCGTTGGGGGGTGGTAAAAGGTAGAAAATAGTTGGAAAATGCAGCTTGGAGAACATTCAAAGAGCAGCCTGCTTGTACAAAGTGTTGCATTTAGTTTTGGCATGTACACTTGTTCCATGTCTGTCAAAAATACAAGCACCTAGAAGCCACGAACAGTCATTGCATTCATTACCCGTAGCAGGAAGGCTTTCTTTTATGTAGACATGAAGATTTCAAGTCAATCGTGGTGCTTATTACATTGCACAACACACATTCATGCCTGAGATGTGTTCAAACTTGCTAAGAAGGCACTTATGCCAACTGCATAGCATCTCCTTGTTGTAATGGGCAATGTTAGATTCTTTTTCCGTCATTCTCCCACTGAAAAGTAAGGGAAGTGGGGCATAAACGCCGGTGTCAATGGTGATCAAGCTTTACACAAAGTCAGTCCTAATGCGACCGAATAGTTTGTATTTCACATGCTGCAAGAAAATCAGCCTTTCTTCACTTTTCATCTGTATAAATCGATGTTTTGAAATAGAAATAAACTGCCGTGGGTTCAAACAGCTGCTTGGATCACGGCGGCGATCAAAGACGACAGAAAAAGTACAAAGAGGATGCAAGACACTGTAGTGACAAATCTAGCAACAAGACACTTTTGTTGTCAAGTTGTGCTCCAATACTGGATCATACCATAACAGAAACAAACAAACCAAAAAGGCATGGACATAACCTAAATAAGCACTTGCTTCTTCAGGAATTGATGGTCCCTAGTCAACCTATTTAACAGGAGTAGGTCTGAATTTGGGCGGCACGGTGGTGCAGTGGTCAGCACTGTGGCCTCACAGCAAGAAGGTTCAGGGTTCGAGCCCCGGCTCCATCACAGGGTCTTTCTGTATGGAGTCTGCATGTTCTCCCTGTTCCTGTGTGGGTTCTCTCTGGTACTCCAGCTTCCTCCCACCGTCCAAAGACATCAAGAGGGGACCAGGTTAATGCAGACTCTAAACTGACCGTAGGCGTGGCTGGGAGAGCCAATGGTTGTCTGTCTATATGTGTTGGCCCTGTGATGGACTGGTGACCCGTCCAGGGTGAACCCCGCCTCTCACCCAAGGGTGCAGCCCTTAACGGGATAAGTGGGCTAAAATGGAGGGATGGAGGTCTGAAGTTGCCTTCACCACGGTATTCTGATCAAATGAGTACCTCCAAAAAACTTCCCATGGATTGTGCATCAACACACACAACAAGTGAATTTGGATTGAAGTCCCAGAAATGCTGTTTGTGGACAGGATTTCTATTTCCTTTGCAGTATATTGTCAATGGCTAATTCCATAATAAACACAAAATAACAACTATTTATATTTCCTCTATCTGATACTACCACAAACTGCGTATCCTCTCCATTTAATTGAAATCAATGTTGGCACAAACCTTGAGTGTGAAATAATTCTGGTAAAAATATTACAGCTTTTTGGTCTATCAACTCATTTCCTTTGTTGAACTAAAACAGCTAAAACAATTAATCCCCACACGTCTCTGCTAACAAATTGCCTCTGCTTTTATTTCCTTTTGGCAGATTTTCAAGGCCAAGTATTTCATTCTGATTCCAACAACAAGGAGAAGAAAAGAGGGAACTTCAGAGATTGATACTGACTTGAGAGAGGTTTATTAGCGCTGTTATCAGGTAAATGCAAAACACTTGTCATTGTTGTTTGAACAAGCATGAAGCAATCTTCTTTTGTCCATCTTACATCGCAGCAGGAAATTTGTATTACTTAATATGTTTGTGTGATAAGAAAATAAGCCTACGGCCTCGTTTCGCCGGGGCACCTTGTGGAAAAGATTTCTTTGCTTTTGACTTCTGAAAATTTGGGATTTAGGGTTCACATTTGCAGTGGGGGTATTAAGGGGTAGATTTACTAAGAATTTGCAGTTAACGTGGCACTAAAAGCCAAATATTTCCTGAAGATCTGCTCAAATGTCTCATGTTATTTATGTTTTAAAGTGCACCTTTTAGAAGGAAATCGAGCTTTGTACAAAGTCGCCGTTATGGCTGATTGATCACAATACACATACTTCTCTGTCTTGTACTGGTGTATATATATACACTATCAACGGAAAGTTCCATTTAGATGAAAGATCCAGGCAGTATTTGTGTGTCACATTATATGAAATACAAAGAAACCTTTGTGAGAGATCCGCACTGAATTGGACATTGAACCAACCAAAAAATAAACCTGTCCATGCTTCTGACAGGTGAACTGGGTTTCTAAATAACTCTTGCAAGGTTTCAGAAATGTTGCTTCTTCTTTCTTACATACTGACAGACTGTGATCCACGTCCTCTTTTCATCCCGTTGCACCGGTGGAAGCCAAAGGCCGATGTGTTTGAGTTGTCAATACAACACATTCTCATTAACCTGATTGCTCAGGAATGCCTTCAAAGGAATTTCTTCAACTTTGGTTCAAATGGATGGAGTGAAAACATTTTGTTGGCCAAAAGCAAACAACTTGGAAGTTCACCAAAGTTGTCACGAATGTCCACTGGGACTTGAGGATGAACCGTAAAGATTTTGGTGGTTGAAGTCCATATTTAGTGTCACCTCCATGAAACCTGTCTCTGGAACGGACAAGCAAAGTTCTTTTAGAACTTGAGGATAAAATGCCGCTCTGGGTAGCACTGCAGTCTGCTACATGCTCCCGTATTTTCAGCGGTGAAATGTAGTGTGGGGGAGCATCAAGCTCTTCCCCCCAGTTCACCTCCAATCAGGCATCCTGACCAACCATATAAGGCCTAGTAGAGCAACCAGAACACGTCCCCTCATCTGTACGCACAGCCAAGCCCAAGGTGGCGCAGGGAACCCCTGTGCTGGCAGGCAATAGACCACTGCACTACCTGGGTGCCGTCTGAAGACTTAACTGGAGATGCAAAAAAAGATTAAATGCATCGTATTTGATCTTTTTATTTTACCTTTTATCTTTTACATCTGCTTCTTTACTCCCTTCTTCACAACACGATCCATTTTCACATCTCATTTCATCTTCTCCTGCTCCTCATTGTATTTTTCTTCTCTCCTTTCTTGCGTTCCTCACTCGCCTCATCGTCTCTCCTCCTCCTTGTCCTGTTTCCTCTTGTTTCCTCCACCTCTCTCTCTCTCTCCCTCTCTCTCAGCCTCTACCTGAGTAAAAGTCGTCTGCTGGCTCGCTGTGCTGTGATTTCCTTTTTTCACAGGCCCACTGAGCCTGCACAACCAACGTGATTTGCTGTGCTCGCCACAGTCAGAGAGAGAGGGGAAATGACACAAAGTTGAAGTTATTTTAGAAACCTAAGAGATTCGGGGCTTTTGAGAACTCCACTCTTGCTTGAAGTATTTACAGTGCAGCTGCAGACTATTACAGTCGGGAAATATTTGTGTATATTGGATCACTGTTGATACTAAATTCCAGCTGAATACGGAGCAAGCGTTTGCTGTAATCTTAAAATAAGAAAAAAATCAAATTTTGCTTTTGAAAGGAACCTCAGTATTGACCCGGTGAAGTTGGACTACTAAATATGCTGGACTGCAGTCTTATGCTGATGCCTATCATCATTTTTTAGATGATTGAGCAGAGCAATGGGATTAACACCCCACCACCACCAACCATTTATCTTCTGCCTTAAGAGAACTCCACTGAGGAAATTGCAGTGAAAGAGTTCAAAGTTATTGTGCTTATCTTGTTTGAAAACCTTTCATTTCAGAATGTTCTGGGTGGGAAGGCTGATTTGTGCGCTGTGACAGGTTAATGATTATCCAACTGCATCTGTCATTTCCGCCTCATTTTACTTTTGGCGCGTCAGACATCTTGACACGAGGCATCACAAAGAGATCAATCCTCTCTCAAGCACACAACTGAGCCCGCAGGAAGCCGGTTTTAGATGTAGCACACTTCTGTGATATGCTTTTTTGAATATATACATTTTTAGGGCTTTTTCAGAGATGACTTCCCCTTAGCGCTCTCTCTCTCTCTCTCTCTCTCTCTCCCTCTGTCTGTCTGCTCTGCCTCCCTCTGAATGAGGATAACATTTAATATGAATCATGCATCTTTTCTCTGGTTCCAACTTTCCACTTCGAAAATGGCAGTTCATAATGAAATTAAAAGAAACTATTCTGTTATTGATGGTCATAGTTACAGCAAAGATGTGGCATGCTAGCAGGGAGCGCTTGCCCCTTTTGGTTTCCCTGAAAACAAACCACACATTGGCTCACGTTTATCCACAACACACATGTCTGAACCGGCGGTGAACTCCTGGGTGTTTTGGTGACGTGGCTGCGCAAACTGCAGCTAGCATGCCTAGCACTTCCCTTGCTTGCTGAGCCTTGCTGCCTGTCGAATGTCTGAACCCAGGTGGTCGTTGCTCACGGTCCACCACCAAGAAAAGCCACGATCAAGTAGGATTGTGTCTCTGTTGTAGTTACATATGAGATGCTGCAGAGATATCATGGCATACCCTGGCACTCGCCAGCAGCCATGAAAGGCTAGCTTTCACAGTCCACAGCAGTTTCACATGATGCCATCGAATCGTTGGAAGATTAAAGTCGCCACATCAAACACCAAAGACACATATGTTCTTGCCTAAAAGATTCTTAAAGTATACATGAACAGCAGTCGTGCAACATCCTGTACATGAACTTATTCTTCGGCCAAACTTAAACAAGTAAATGTTGGGTGGTCTGAGCTCAAATTGAAGAATCTCAGTCGACGTGGGGGTTTCCCGCCTGAGGTTTTGAATCATTAGTCTCAAGGAGCAGCACACTCAATAGCTCTTTAAAAAAGGAAAAAAAAGTTAGAAAGAGAAATACTGAAAAAGCGATAAAAATTGATTTTGAAGGATGAGGACAGTGGGAAAAAAAGTAGGGATAAAAAGGACAAATGACTAACAAAGCAATCAAGGATAAAAACGAGTAAAAGCCTTCAATTTATTGTAAGAAAATCCTCTTGAGAAGTGAAAATGATCTGAAAGCCCGAGGTCAAATAACCAAGAACAGACGGCATCACACTTGTAGTGACGCAGTTTGATGTGCTGCATATTTGAAGCATGTAGTGATTTTAATTGAAACGTGTATTTATTTAATCCCTCGCTGCTACCCAGGGGCATCTTTCACGAGGTGGTGTCACTGTAGAGAAAATAACAGTTAATCCCATGTCACAGGCTGTGATTCCTAAATGGATCCTTTCAATGCGCCACAATCTACCATCCCCCCGACAAAACACAGTCCCTCCTGGCACTAACTGCTCCCTGGCTGTGACAAATATGGTTGGAGAAAGCCGGGAATAAAAATGAGCGCCGGTGCTGTTCCCCCTCCCGCCCCAGGTGAGAAGTCAGGGCGGCACTTTGCACAATTAGATTCATGTCGAGCTGTAAATGGATTAAAAAGATCAATTGATTTCCGCTCATCTTTTTTTGTTCACACATCACACAGGCTCAATCAATTGAAATATCCGAAAATCTTTATTATCTGCCAAGAATATGTGAACTCATGAGCCTTCAAACCCCTCACCCAAATGGCAGCTTCTCTCTGCTGACTGTGCTAGAAAAATAACTCCTTGTTGCCAGTTTCAAGGAGACGTAGGCAAGATTTACGCCGCTGAACCGTGGTTACACAACAGACAGTGAAGAATCCAGAGTTGTGGAATGACAAAGCAAGCAACTGCCATATTTGAACACTTGGGGGAACCTGAACAGTCTACAAAGCCCGTCAACAATTACCTGATCATAATATGTTTCCATTTCCTCCCGTTCTCGCAAATTCCGACAACTGTTTTCATCAAGAAAATGTATCATGACAACAAGACGGTGGTTTGGTAAAGAGGGAGCAGGGGAGGGCCCTCAGACGCTTGCTTTAAGGGGGACTGGATCTGAGGGTAGAGGAGGTCTGTTGGTTAGTCTGGGGTCAGGGTATCAAGGGAATTGTTGATGCTGGTTTGTTTCGGGTTGGTCCTCGACCTTTAGTGGTGGTAGGCAAACTGACGTGGGTAGAGTCTGAAAGGGTTTTTGATGCGGGTCAAGACTTGATGCAACAGAATTGGTTGGGTTGATGGACAAGGTCTAGAGGCAAGTGGGAATTCTAGACTGGGACCATGAAATGTTTGGTGGAACAGTGTAGTTCTGGTTGTACCCGTAGGCCTTGCAGTTCCCAAAGTAGAGCGCAGCAAAAGAGGTTCTTCCCAGCTGTGGGACCGAACTGATGTTGTTCTGATGGCCTCGGTTCAAAAGTTAAAATAAGATAGCACAACTTTTATGTTGATATGAGAGCCCCGAGTGGCTAAATGTGCTGCTGAGCCAGGTTTTCATAAACATCAGCAAATTGTAAAAAGCCAGAAATTTTAGCAGAGTCATCAGAGAGTCACTGCTGTTGACCACTTACACTCTTTAACCATAAGCGGATTAGGTCATTTTGGTCTGTGGGGTTATAAAGATCTAATTTATTGCCTATTAAAAGCTCCACTTAAGATGTTTGGCAAGGGAGTATTTGCCAACCTTACTGGTGGCAATTTGGGAAAAAGCTGTAGTGAATGTATGAACACAAAAAATAAGTTGAGTCAGAGAAAACAGCCGTGATGATGTGAAAGGAGTTATAAAGGCGTTAGGAAGCAGGGTTCCTGGCTGGGGGGGGGGGGGAGGGGGGGGGCTGAAAGAGGTATGACCAGGCAGACGGGGTTCAATGACATGATTTTCATTTTTGGAAATGTAGTTTCTTAACTTGTCAAACACAGGAAACTGAAGATCTGGCTCTTTTAATTTTATTTGTTTATCATTCTCTGAATTAATCTCATGTTGGCCTCCCAGATTTCATATATGATCCCCGTTCACTGTGTGTGATGATGTCATGCTGTATGTTTCCATTGAATATTTAGCGTTTGTCAAAACTGACATGCAAATTGATGCTCGTAATTCGCCGTAAAATTTCCTCTGTTTCAAAATGCAAACCATGGTGACGTTCCGTGGCTAAGTGAAATGTTAGCAAGCTAGTTAGCTGGCTAGTTAGCAAGCAAGTTAGCTTGCTTGAATGGAGGTCAACCCCTTTAAAAATTGATGCCTCTTCACTGTGTGTATTAACGGACTTTCAATTTACAGTGAAACAGCAAAATTTTAAAACAATTTTTTTTTTTTTTCCGGTAGCACTTGATGTGGATGTGAAGTAAATGCTGCTTTTGCGTTAAATTTTTGGTTTAAAAAAAAAAGAAGAAAAAAAAGAGAGATT
This sequence comes from Aulostomus chinensis, assembly GCF_037954235.1. NCBI lineage: Eukaryota > Metazoa > Chordata > Actinopteri > Syngnathiformes > Aulostomidae > Aulostomus > Aulostomus chinensis. The sequence continues at coordinate 13,188,180 of NC_141343.1, forward strand.
TAAATTGTTGCTCGTGACCAACAGTGACATTTTGTTTAACTGTGGAAATGTGCTGGAGGGCTGTGAATGTGAAATGTTAGCAGGCTATTTACAGAGCTAGCTGACTAGCTTTAAAGAGGTTGTGCCCCTTAAAAAATGTTGCCTCTTTAACACGTGCGTTGATGTTCAATTCAGGATGGACTTAGCAACAAATAGAAAAAAAAAGTTTTAAATACAGAAATGCTTTTTTTTTTTTTTTTTACTATTTCTGAACGCAGACAATGGGTTTTTCCAGGTCTATGAATGTGTAATGCAAGCCAGTTAGCAAACCAGTGCTTTTAAAAAGGATACTGAGAAAATAGCTACACGTTTGACTTATTTCCCCCTTTCTTTGCCCTTATTAGCACGGTTGCACAGTAACAGAGTGTCAGTTGTGGCATGGGAAATTAACGTGTGCACCAGTCAGCACCCGTGTCATTGTGATTACTCTGAACTCCAGAAGGGAGAAACAGAAGTCACATACTATACCTTTTAAGTGACAGCTTTACTGCTGGGCGCTGAGAAATATGGAGACCAAGAACAAGGCCAATTTTGCCTCTGGATCACAATCTTACTGAGCTCCTGTAGTTGTTTGAGGTGCAAGACTTCCTCCTCTCCCTCCTCTTCTCCGGAGCTGAAGTGCAGGACAGAACCTTCCAGCATGAACCAGCCTGTCCTCCAGTGGTACAGGTCGTGGCCTTCTTTGTACAGGAGTCTGCCAATCAGCTCGCTGTCCCTCTGCACTAGCGCCTCCACTTTGGCGGGGACGAAGCACTGCGAGTCAAAGAAAGCTTTTTAAATGTGCAAACTTTGGTACATCACCTCCAAGTACACACACACACACAAAATATCTCTTTGCTCAGTTTGTGGCTGAATTATTTAAGTATATTTCCCTCTCTGCTCTGCATTGATCTGTGATTCAAACTGAAATAAAAAGGTGTAAAGGCCAGCACTATACAGACGGAGAGACATATAGACGAGCGCAGCTGTTCCTCCCACCAGCTCTGACTGCGTTCACCGAGTTTACGGAGATAAAAAGGGAAAAGTGGGCACATTTACAAAGGGATCCTGTCAACATGTGAGGGGAGAGGCAGCTAGACCACTTGTCATATTGACAGGAGGCAGGCAGCGTGAGGTTCACTGAGGACAGTGTCTCTGGTGGAAGGTAACAAACAGTGGTGAATGGATCTGCTGCAGCTGCTGGGCATATTCACGCAAATTCAGGCTTTGTAATTTCAAGTTTTTTTTTTTCCTTCAGAGAGAATTAAAAAAAAGAAAAAAGAAAAGAAAGAATGTTTTTTTTTGTTTGCAAAGTGTGTCACCTTTGTTAGCGCCTGGATCCAGTCATGCTGCGTTTCCTGTGTCTCAGCGCCGACAATCAGGACTCGCTCGGTGTGCAGGTACAACTCGACGGTAAACACAGCCCTGCTAGGAGACACGCAGCTCAGTAGGACTGGTTTGAAAAAAAAAAATGTCTTCACAGGAAACAAGCAAAATATGCACATTTGCACACAGAATAAGAAAAAACAGCATATCTTCGTCAAAAATGGCATGTCATCACGAATGTATCCTCTTAAATATGGAAGATGCAAGTATGATGGCATTGCTGTTTGTTTTTTGTTTTTGTTTTTGTTTTTAATTAAGTGCTGCTCTTTCACTTTCCTCATCCAATTTTATCCCTGCAGCTCAGGGGTCAAGTCAGCAAATTTTAAAGCACAGATTAATTAATGTTGACAGAGAGCTGGTCCACCCCATTCAGAATAAACCACTGGATGGGACCCCCTCGCTGTACCGAAACAGATTTGAATGGAAACCCCAAGGATCAGTCTGTCTATGAGGCCCTGTATGTTTTGTAAGATAATCTTGACACCATGTGTACGATTCTTTTAAATGCAATCTTTACAATTGCTAACGTACAAAGCTAACGTTATGCTATGACTGAAGTGGTACAAAGGCCATGTAAAAAAACTGTTTAAAAAAAAGAAAGAAGCAGTTTCTCACGATATTAAAAAGGTTTACCTTCTCTAACCAGTAGGCGGTGCTATGACTATGACTTCAATTCAGCTTTGAGCTGGGACTCTCATGAAACATAGGAAAAAGATCTGAACATGTGGTGTCCAGATGTGACAACTTTGCGTTCTATGTTTGGAAAAACTCAATATGGCTGCTTCGCCATGGTAACACCGTTTAATAAGTTCTCACATATGTCCAAACTGAATTGAACAGTGTTGAATCGAATAACACAGTAAAGAGGAATTATTTGTTACTGGATAAAACTAAATTAAAGCGAGCTAATTAGCCTGCTAACTTGCTGGCTAACATTACACATTACAAGCCCCGAAAAGTCTCATGTTCTTCAGAAATAGTAACGTTTTCCCCTCAGTCACAACAAAATTTTACGTTCGTCACTAGCACCAATGTTTGTGTCAATTTTCAAAACAAAAGCAAAATCCATCCATCCATTTTCTCCCGCTTATCCTGTTCAGGGTCGCGGGGGGCTGAAGCCTATCCCAGCGGCTTTGGGGTGAGAGGCGGGGTTCACCCTGGACAGGTCGACAAAAGCAAAATGTACTTTTGAATTGAACAGTATTACATCAGTACTCACAGTAAAGAGTATCGGTATCACTTTCGAAGGGGCGCAACTTCATTAAAACTGAGAGGCCAACATGAGTCAGATTAAGAAAGAATGTCAAAATATAAACTGACAGACCAAGATCTATTCAGATGATTGGCCCATGTAAGGGACGAGCTCAGACATCCAACATTTCCCATAAGGCAACTCAGGTTGACGCTGATCTGCCTGGTAAATGTATTTGTCTTTCATGCCCCTGCAAGTAACACTGGTTCCTTGGGCCTTGGCAAGTCCATTTCTAAAGGGATACAACTTCAAAGCTAGCTGGCTAGGTAGCCAATTAGCTCGCTAACTAGCGGCGAAGATGACACATTCACTGTCCTACATAGTCCCACCGTTTATGTTCAGAAATGGTTACAAAATTTGTTTCAATAGAATTTTACTGTTAGTCACAAGCAGTCAACCATCACCAACCAAAGAGAGAGATCTGGTTCACTGGCTGGGAGGAGTGGAACAAAATATGAAGAAAAAACAAAACAAAAACATTAGTTTCCCATTGACACCGGGTGGCGCTCTGACTAATCTGACCCAAAATGGAACGGATTCTTCTGTGGCCCATGCTATACCCCTTTGCCAAGTTTGGCACTAATCAGCCTTTTTGTTTTGTGCGTAATCCTGCACAAATATGAGCAAACGCCATCAAAAACATGACCTCCCTGGTGGAGGTAATATAACGATATTCCACTCAAGGCCCTAAGCTGGTCAGAGCAGCATTTCTGCAGCAGTGCACTGTCGCTGGTGCATTTAGGAAAACGCTGGGATCTTTCATTCAAACACACACGCACACGCACACACACGCACACACACACACACACACGCACACACACACACGAAACCCAGAGCTGTCGCAAGCAAAAAGGCGGCTATTAATCTTTGTTGGTCTTCCTCATTCTGTCTTGTGAGCTTCCACCCTGCTTCTCTCTCCCTCGCTCTCTCGCTGCTAAGGTACAGAGGTCAGAGTATCACTATCTTAATGGTTAACTGCCAAGCGGTAGTTCCCTTTCCATCGGCGCGCTACAGCGAGGGAGGCTCTAAATGCTCCAGCGATGGGTGTTTAAGGTGGTGTGTCACGGGGGGTCACGGCAGCGCTGAGTCGCTCTCCTCTCACGTGCGTCAGGGGAACAGGCGAGACACGGTTGTTTGCGTGACCCAGCGCGACCCTACCCCCTCCTCATCCTCCGCGGCAGGTGTGCAGGTGCTTGTTAGAGGGGGTCCCAGAGGGAGAGCGAGGGTGGAAGTAGCAGGGGGATACAGCGGCGTTTTTTGGCCGAACGGTATCGTAAAGCATGAGAAAAGACAGGGGGATGGGATGCGTCACGGAAAAATAAGAGAGCGGGACAGAGAGGTGATGGAAAAATGATGCACAGAGAAGCGTGAGATAAGAGACAGACATACAGCCACCCTTGCTATAGATTCTCTCCTCCTCCTCATCAATAGACATTGTCGTCCAGCCTTACATACTTTCTCTCTCTTCTATTATGTTTTCAAGCGCGGGAGGAATGATTGCACACACTTGCTGGGTGCCTGGTAACAGAGACAGCGCTTGTATTTGACTGACTTTCTGTCATTTGACTTGTTAATCGTCGTGTAAAACAACAACCTAGAAATCCTTCGTTTGGCAGGAAAAGGTGAAGAAGAATCAACGAAGTGAAGTTACAAGGACAGTGCACAATAATAGACGTTCCTCTTGAGGCCCCTGTTTAGACACCCTGGTTAATTTTGGCAGGTGTGTACAAAATTTCCCTAAATTACAATAAACAAAAGTAAACACACTTCCTAAGGACATCCAAAATACTTTAAAACAAGTAAAGTACAATAAAACCTACTTTCTGTTCCTCGTTTCAGGATGGCACAATCGAGTGGCGAAGCTAGTTTTGTTTTTATGTATCACCTTGGTTTACCTCAACAAAAGCCAGCAGTAGTTTTACTTTGGCTTGTCGTAGAAAATAAGATCAATGGCATAGAAAAGTTTTAACTTTTTGAACCTTTTTTTTTTTTTTTTTTAGCTTAAACGCAACCATTAGCAGCACGAAGCTAACGTGCTACGATTTGAATGTTTCCACAACTAGCTTTGTGCTTTTTGAGCTGTGTTGAATATGTTTACTCTTCACGGCAACCAGCCACTTGTTAGCAATCACCGTTGAAAAGAAAATTCAGAAATATGACATTTACTGACACATCTTAACCCATAAAACAAAACATAAAAATACCGTTAGCTTCCTGATAACTTATTAAAAATCCATCCAGACCTTTTTGAGTCATATCATATCATATCAAAACTAGCTGTGCACATTACCTCCACATTAAGTCAACACACCTCATTTTTCACAACTTTATTAGTCATGTAGAACCACAACAACTCACTTTTAATTAAAATGATTGGAATATACTTTTGAAACACGTCAACAGATTAGCGACGAACTGAATCACAAGCAGGGATTTACTGTGCCAGATGAGGTTGTTTTTTTTTAGGACTATATTTAAATTTGATTTTCACTTCATACATACAGTACAAAAGTTCACACACATATTTGCATTTTGTTTTTAGAGAAAAAGTAGTTCTTGTTGGTGGTTCAACTTTAGCAGAGATTAAAAGTGTTTTCATGTGGAGGAATCTGCTGTAGAAGCATATATAGTTATCTATATCTGCCTTTTATTCGTATTTTTTCTTTGCCCTGAGAAAGCCTTAATTCTCCAACCCTCATATAAATACACATACATTTATATATAACGCATCTTGCTAGCGAAGTAAGCCCTTGTAAAACTCTTTTTTTTTTTTTTGTTGGTGTCTGTGAGAAAGGCAACGAGAAAGAGAGTGACAAAGAGAGTGAAATGGTGCAAAAAGCAGCTAAAAAAGAACAGCGAGGGGAGCAGAAAGGTTGGTTACCAAGGATTTTTTAGCCGAGTCTGAAGGTCACAAGTGACTTGAATTACTTTTGTTGGAACAGACTGGGGTGAAAAAAAAGAAGAAGAAGAAGACCTCAACTTTATCTCCAGCCAACATCCTCCCCTTTTGCATCAGTTCCTTAGAAGTGTAATATTCATACAACTTTACCGATGTGCCGGGGTTTTACAATTCTGGATGTCCTCTGCTACGGTGAAATTACCCACCCCGCCCACCCCACTCCCCCAAAAAAGTGCTGTGTTTAATGGAAACGACACCTACGGCCTCCTGTAGCGCACCGATAGGCTGCTGCTGGGAGTGTGTCATCTGCATACGTTAATATTCATGACCGGCAGACAGCGAAGAGGTGAGACGTCCCTGCTCTCTTGGCATGCTGGGAACTGTGAAAGTTGCTTAAGTGAGAAGGAGTGAGGCTAAGCTTAATGTAGTGAAGCATATGGCCACATTATGATGGCGGAGTATTAAGGGAAGAGAAATAATAGCCTTTCCGGGGGTGACGCCGTGACCTGTAACTAGCTGGAAATGGCACATGTGACTTTTAGAGAGTTTGTACGCACGCATGCACACACGCGCACGCTAACACACACACACACGCTAACACACACACACACACACGCTAACACACACACACACACACACACAGATTATCACTGTCATGAGTTTGTGTCCAACTCCAGATGTGTTTCTAATAGCTTTATAAATAACAAATAAAAGCACTGTTCCCCTTTCATAGCATCTGCTAGTGTCATTAAGGACCCGACTTACACTTTAATCATAAACCATTAGTACACTGCTCGCTTGGGATGATGCACACACGCACACACACACACACACACACACATACAGTGCCACCCAGTGGGGTTGACGAGAGGGTGAACAAATCCAGATATTTCTCTCCTCTTTGTGTTTCACTTCCTGGAGAAATAATTAAAAGTTTGTTGTCGGAGCAACTTTTTATTTGAATCATAATCTGATGGGGGGAGGGGTGGAGGCTCAGTAAAGTGAACGAAGGCAGGGGGGGCAGTTAAAGCGGCGCCTGCATCTCTGCCAAAGTAAACAGGAAATATAGCCCTCGTAAAGCCATGATAGGTCATGTTAAATTGAATAATGTTAAGATTATGCTGACGAGACACATGATGAGGATGAGCAGCAACACAAAAGTTGAGTTCAAGTGTGAAAACGTGTGTGGTTTTTGCGCATAATTGAGTTTGAAGGCGTGTCGATTATGATTTGCATGCGCAGTAAATTGTACTGTAGTCAAATAAATCAGTTAAATGTCTGCTGTACACGGTGTGTGTGTCTGTGTGTATATATGTGTGTGTGTATATATATATATATATATATATATATATATATATAATCATATGAGTCAGCACATATTTTGCTTTGTCATGCTGTTGAGTACACGTGTAATGGTAACGTCGGTGTGAAACTGATGGGAAAATGTTGCACATGTGCAGTTGTGTGTGTTCATACCCTGCAACAGTCATGGTCTCCGTGTTGTTTATCGCCAGGCTGACCACTTCGGTGACGTTCACCCTGCCGATGGACGACGCGCTTCGCTCGCTCTCGTAGTAGCTCAAGAAGCCGCCCTCCAGTGTGCACCAACGACGTGCAATATCTGGGGGGGGGGGGAGAGTTAGATACTCATGCTTAGTAAAACTTGACATAGAGGCATATTTTTTGTATCTTTTATTTCCTTCATTCGTACAATGAAAACAAACAGTATTCAAAGAAAACTCTGTAGCAAACACTGTAAAAAAAACAAGTTTAATTAAATTGTCTTTGTTTAACACGTCTTCCACAAAATCTAAAAGTTTCTGTTTTGGATGGTGGTACACCACATGACCATTTTTTTTTTTTTAAATACAGCCTGTTAACATTAGCCTGGAATTGAAAATGTACTTTCTTTTGACAAGGCGAGTTAAGAATTTATTAGTTATCGCAAGGCTAAAATGCTATGCTTCATATAGCAGCCGTTAGCTTAACATACAGACTGCAAATGGAAGGGAAAGTTAGATACAAGCCCAAGGACATTGTCATCTAATAATATCTCACTGTTATGTTGTTTTAATTGTCTTTATTCATGTTTGTATTTTCACAAGAATTTTGATTTGTGAATAATTTTTTGGTGCATTTCTTAGCTAACTGGATTGGAATTGAGTTTATGGTGTCAGGCTTTTCCCGTCGTATCAACACCTCTATCGTTACCACAAAATATAAGAAGAAATATCACTATACAATTTAAAATATGAAGTATATCACATGCCTGTAATTGCTAGCGTGTTACTTTGATGGATTGTGCAATTTAACGAGTAAATTTGTGAACTAATATCTAAGTATTAGCTAATACCAAAAGCTAATTGTTACACAGACATAACCTGTATTTGACATCGCACATGCTACATGCTACGTAGCTAACCATTGCACAAGTAGTCAAATTGGCACAGCAAAGTCAGACACAAAGCAAAATTTATCTCAAGTTTGCTAAGCTAATATTAGCTAATAGCTGAAACTACAAATCAGATTGGTAAGCCAAAACATGTAATTGCCAATTAATTTCACACTTCAGTTGTATTTGATGGAATCTGCATAACCCGTATTTAAGTACTACTCCCAAATATGCTGTTAGAAGTACTTTCTTACTGATAAACTTCAACAAAATGGTGTATTGATGTGGAGTCAGAAAGAGAGATTAATTAGAGCCTGCAATGTAGTGATTTGTTCGTGAACAATTAGCATCACTCCAACTCTATTAAACACAGCTAATGACTCTCAACAAGCTAAGACAGCGCTGCTAAAGAATCGTTTAAAAACGTGGAGATAACACACAAGTTTCCTTCACACGTTCCCACTTGGATGGATGTGTACAGATGCCGCCGTGTCACATGCCCTCTCTGGCTCATGGTTCTTCTTCTATGTTGTTTTTTTTTTTTTTTACCTAAAGTAAATCTGAAGAGGATCACACCTGAACTAGAATGGCTTCAAAGACCATCCTCGGGTTTTCATCCTTGTTAGGAGGACATCATACTGAGTTTGTGAGGGCGAGAAAAGACGCTCACAGAAATGAGAGCTGAGACGCAGAGTAGCGAACAGATTTCAATCAACAAACATGCTCTCAGTGGAAAAGCTGGAAAACACGCCTTTCATGACTGTCTGACTGTGCGATTTACATAGCCAATGAGCATGAAGTTCATGAAAACATACCTAATTTTGGATTTTTCAAAGTCACTGTGCCATCTGCTTTTTTTGTTCCGCAACAAACACACACACACACACACACACACACACACACAATCCCCCCCCCCAACTGTCACTTGCGACTCCAAAGTTTCCACTGTATTCATCTCATGAATATGCTAATTGTGCATTCCTCTGCCAACTGTGTGTGATGTTTCTGAAGGAACAGATATAGTTCCAATAAAGAAAAGGAAGTGTCTACAACTGGCTTTTTAAAAGAAAAAAGGAGCACAGGAAAGCTATTCACCCTTGCACTGCCTCTCTCTCTCCCTCTCCCTCTCTTTCTTTGCATGGCTCGTCCTGACTTTGTCTTTTTTTTTTCCTTTTCTGTGTCAAAATAAACAAGTTGGACGCGATTCTGCAGAGCTTTAAACCTGCAGCATGACTAAATATCTCCGTGTGGCATTTAAAACATTTTGTACTTCTGACCCTTCAAAAAAAAATTATTCCAGCAGCTGAAGAATCATCATCTCTACCTGGAAACGTGGTTTATACATTTGTGTGTGTGTGTGTGTCAGAGAGAAAGAGACAAAGTGTGTGTGGAGACAAATTCTGGTATTTAAAGTCATTACCAGTCCAATCTATCTGACAGGACGCACTGTTGTCTTGGCGACAGGGAAAGATTTTAACGCATCTCACCGCCGTGCAAATGTGTTCCCGGATTGCAAAGGTTTGGCAGAAAATGCCATGCCCATCATTTCCCACCAGCAGGATAGCTAAGTGCTTGTTTTGCTGTAAATGTGCCTCCTTCCCTCCTGTCTTTCCTCTAATCGAGTAATAACCGAACAGCCATTTGTAATATCTGCACCCAATCATCATCTTAAGAGGTACACTTGACTTCCCAACTGCTATCATGCGCTGCAAGACAGCTGTCATGTCAGTATTGGGACATTTTGCTTAATAATGTTTCCCGTTTGATGCAAATGCTTTTCAGGGGTTGACGCTATGGATGAATGGGTGCAACGCTAAGTATGAATGGGTGTTGTCTCGAGCTATAATTTCCAATCTGTGCGTCGTGGCGCAAATCGGGCTGAGACGGAACTGCTGATGTCGACGGTAAATTTGACACACGTGGCTTAAACGACAAGTCGGTCTTTGTGAAATTTATACATGAAACGAACAGAGCAGCTGTATTGAAATAAGTTTTCCACATGGTTTATAATTATTATGTATTTTGGAGCAGCGATACTCGCTATTACGCTAACAAAGACACAACATTAGCCGTGCTTCCACTTATTCGCTTCACATTTGAGAGGAAGTTTGAATGTAACAATCATTTAACGATGATCTGATGAAAGCATTGTGGGGAGAAAAACTTTAAAACAAAAGAGAAGCAAACTCTCGACCGCAGGTAAGATTTGCATTTATCAGCTGACCCAAACGTTAGCGTTGCTATCGTTTCCCTCAATGAAAGGCCAATAGATTATTTACATTGGCTTATTGATTTATTAAATCTGTGGTTAACAAACATTACATAGACATACGCTTGTTTTTTTTTTCTTTGTAAGATAATCTTCACATATAAACACCACTTACATGATTTTAATAGCAGAAGTGCAAATGCTAGAAATACAAAGCTATCGGTAGGCTACTAAGCTTCACGCTCCTTCTGTTTTCGGTGTTAGATGTAACATGCAACGCTCAACATTTCACAACACTTTGTAATTTATGATGAACAACAAAACATTAAAATATATTTTCTTTTCATACCTAGACTTTCAGAATATCGAAAGATTTTGAGACTAATGCTAAAACTAACGGTAATGCTAATGTATTTCTGGGGTGTACAACTGACTTCTGCACCACACTGTGGCATTGGTTTGAGATATCAAGTAGCAATAAATGGGTTAAATGCCTGATGTATTAGTTTCTAACTATTCTAATGATAAAACGCTTCTCTAAATGAGGCTTAACAAGTGCAGGAAACCCCCCCCCCAAAAAAAAAAAGTTAAAGGGAGAATATAGATTAAAATGCCAATAAGTGTAGAAAGACCACAAATTTCTGACAGATGTGATCTCCTTTGAGTTTGAAGTACAAATGAATACAGATGATAATGTAGAAAACAGAGGCGCACACTTGCACACGTTTCATATTTTGCAAGAAGGCCTGAAAGTTGAAGCCCAGGCAGGAAATATCTGCAAAAAGCCGAAAGAGATTGTGACTATTATTCAGCTACACTGGAATCTGTGGCACAACTTACTTCCTATGTCAGTGAATTCCTTTGGATCCCTTTTAAGCTATCCCAGCAGAAAACAGGCTTTTATCAAAAACCCATTCAAAAGAATCCCTCTCCATCTCTCTGTTGGTGCTTTAGCATTTGCGTAGCGCGTGGGATACCACTAGCTTCTACAGTGGGACAATAGGGGGAACAATAGTGCCTGATTTACAATCAAGCAGCTGCGTCCATTGCCAGCTGTTCCCCACACGCAGCAATGGCCCCGTGGCCCAGCTGTTCGCCGCAGGAGTCCGCAACCAGCCACCAGAGACAACGCTAGCGGAAGCCACCAGCTAAAATGGGGCCAATTAGCTCGTACAGCGAGATTGCTCCCACTGCATTTCTCTCTTCTCTCACTTGAGCAATTTGTGAAGTTCGATAAATGCTTAAGTATGCAAGATGAGGAGGATGATTAGACTGATTAAGTCATCAATATGTCAGTTTAAACCTTCTAATTGTTCATCCACTGAATGTAGTTATACTTTTCACTAAATGTACTAATTTACCCAAAGTCTCCTCTAACCTCACATCTAAAAATCCGCTGAATCACCCTCTTTTCCTCCCTCGTGCTCCCATATCTTTGCCAATCTCCTGCCTATCTTGCCATCAGACTAAATATCAGTGATGAAGACGTCCACTGGACAGCCTGTCAGGGAGGGGGGCTGGAAATAGAAGTCGAGAAGGCATTTGAACGATCTGCCTGTTCCAGACTTACAGCGTGCTTCATTACAGGGACGGATGGACAGATATGACATAGATAAAGAAAAAAAAACACTATCTGTCATGTATTTCTGGCTGCAGAACTACATTTAGGCAAGAAGAGACACTATTCTATGAAACTGGAAAAGGCAAGCTAGATTAAGATGGAATACTGTAAAACTGCCTGTGTAAAAAAAAAAAAAAATCCAAACATTAGCAATTTTACAGGCTTTATTATCGAGTATGGCTTTGCAGCTGCAAGTAATTGAATTGTTCAAATTCAATACATAATTCTCTGCCTCTTCTCTCTGTGGTGGTCATGAGTTACTGTTGCAGGCTGCTGATGAGAAAAGGACCAAACTAATCGGCAGCCAGGGCTGCCACTTCCCCGCTGCCACTCACCATTTCGGACAGTAACTGCCTCTTTTTCCCGTCAAGGGTACCACACAGAAATGCACACAAAGCACACTCTTCACTCTGTGTCGGGGCTTCATTTAATCAACTGTGGAAAGCGGATATGGAGGACAGCCCGCAGAACAGCGAACAGGAAATAAAGTTGCAGGAGAATAAACCAGTTCAAGCGTGATTTTAGCACAAACAAAGCAACAAGGAAGATTGTTTTTCTAATCTGTATACCCTACGGCATTATGAATGAACACACTGGTGCTAAATGCTAAGCAGCACAGTGTTTTGTTTCATCACGGTGGACCGGCGTGAGGCTCCCCTGTGCCACCTCTGTCAAGGCCATTACCAAAATTGCTTGCCAAATTAATTTATGTCGTATCCCGAATGCAGTTCCCATCAGTGGGAACACAAAAGCCTATTGGAGTTGTCTACAGACATGGAAAAAAGAAGTTTAGGACGCTGTGGCACAGTGCTTTTATTAAGCCCTGAGCACAGCCTATGAATTATTAAGAGCTCTGGTGTATCTATAGACCATCAAACCATTAGCCTGGGAGCGAAAGGCATCCTGGAGTACATTCAAAAATACCTCATCCCCCTCCTTAAGTCCTGACAGCGCTTCCTCGTGATTGAAGAAGTTGGAATGCATTGAGTTTTCAACCCAACCCCTCTGAATTTTTCAAGAGCTGCAGCTGCAGTTAAAGCGCCATTAAAGCACATGTGCCAAAGTTGTACAGCTTTGCATAATAGATGAAATAACAAGGTATTCATCGGTCGAAATATTATGAACACTTATCCGTGTTGAGACAGCTTTAGAATGGTCTGGTGGTTTAAAATACACAACCGTAACTAACGTGAACTAGAAAACCTTACAAAAGGTTCAACGAGGCAAGCCACTGCAATGGTAGGAAATCTCCTTTGTTTTTGTCTTGTTCTTTCTACTTCTCAGCTCTTTTTTCTCTCCCCGTTTATACACTGCCTGTTTCTAGTGCTACCAAGTCTGTTCCCTCATGGCGTTCCAATGATATGTTGACAAGAATGAGAGAAATATCGCATTTATATGAGGTGATAAGGACCTTGCCCTTTGACTCCCAAAATCTTTTCAGTGTTTCATTGAGGAAACTCCCGTCAGGAATTCTGGAGATACAGCTTTAACAAGATTGGGTGAGATATCTCATTCATATGAGGCCATCGTGACCATGCCATGACCTTTGACCAGCAAAATCTTTTCAGTTCCTCCATGAGTCTCAGAGGACAGCTGTGCCAAATTTGACGATTCCCTCTAGGCAGTCCTGAGATATCGCATTTACTGGAATGGGTGGGACGGATGTATGGATGGACGAACACGTGGAAACACAATGCCTCTGGCCCACAACTGTCACCGGCGCTGAGGCGTGAAGACGGTCCCTGGCAGCTCCTCTAAAGGGGCGATTTCCCAAACCTCAGCCCTTTTCTTTAGCCTGCATGTACAAGCACCAATGAGAGCGATGTATGAGGTAATGATGTAGGAAGCACGGCTGATTCAAGTGTCAGGTAGTTGCAAGCTGTCACCCCCCACCCTCTTGCAATCTTTCTCCCATTTCTCCCCTATCCCCCATCCAACTCGTCCACCTTCCCAGTAACCCTCTTCCCTGGGGGTAGAATCCAAAGCCAGCTCCTTCTCCTAATTACCCATGGGCCCCACCAACACTCCAGCTGTTTGGAGAGGTGGGACCACTCCGGAGCAAGGAGGTGCAGCAGCAGCAGCTGAGGAGTTTGCTTGTGAAATTGAGTATGGATAAAAGTTTTATTGCTTTGAAAGACAAAAGACGAGTTTTGGAGGTGGCATTACTCAGGTAGATGTACCAAAATAATTTTAATTTTCTTCTACCGCTTCTAATTTTCCCGGCGCTTCCGTTGAGCATCACTGCTGGTAACATACTTCCCTCTGACAAAAATTCCCCAGAGGGCCGATGCATTTGAAAGACAGATCCATTGATCGTTTTGGCTGGAGTGTTTGGAGGAGGGATTAAACGATTGGCAGTTTGACAGCTGACAGGCTGACACTGATTGATCGATCAGTGCTTAACTGAAGCAGACCTCTGACAAACATGCAGTTTAAATTGCTTGGAAATGGATTGATGGGGCTTGTCGGGTGTTTGCAAAATGGCATGTACACTCACCGTCTCTTCCGCGGCGGTCCAGCATCGTCTTGGCATGTCCGGCGGAGATATAGAGGAAGCCATCCATGAAGAGTGAGGCGTCAGATGGGGAGGTGTTCTCCGACCACGGCTCTAGAAGGGGGAAATCTGTGAGGGGTAAAGACAGTCGCTGAGCAAGGGGAAAGTTTTCCCACGTGAATTTTATGATAGTGGCGCATCATTCTACTGGTTCACTGAGCTTTCTCTATAACCACCTCATTTCCACCCATTTGCAATTTCATTATCATTGTTCTTGACCTTTAGTGAATTAAATTATGTTAAATTGCAGAACTATATACCTTCAAAACAGCATTCTTGATGGCCTAAGTTATATTTTTTATATTGGAAAGTTGTAATAGTACGGTAATGATTCAGTCTTTTGTGATCAAACTAAAGGTATCACTGTTTATGAATTAAAGGAACGCAGCATTGTTCTCATGCAGGGATTGTTCTTATGTTTGTCTTTAAAGTGACTTTCCACTCATAGCTTTGGATTTATGGCCTCAAACATACCGCTTTGATTCAAGGCCATCTCATTTGAACAGCTGCTCGAGGCAGATGGCCGCCCTTCCTCAGTCTGGTTCTCAAGGTTTATTTCTAAAGGAGATTTTCCTTGTCACCAAATGTTTGCTCACAGTGGAATTGTTGAGTCTCTGTAAGTTTGTAAAGTGCCTGCTTGATATGAAAAGAACCCTGAGATAACTTTCCTTTATAAATTAAATGCAGTCGAACGAATCATTATTTTAGACAGCCTTTTTTTTTTAAACAAGTAAGTTATTGTACGGCAATGCCCCAAATGACTTTTAGCCCTTTGTAGGCCAAGAATCAGATATTTGACATGATTTAAGGGGGAGAAAACAAACATGAATTTAAATTAAATAATGGACAGAAACATGGCTAGAAATGAATGCTAATGTTGATGCTAATCATCTGGACGTAAGGTGCTAATTTTCGTTCACAATTTTGACATAACAACTGAAATGGTAAAGTGAAATGGTTTTGTGTTTACAGCGCGTTTCCACTCCTGGTCAAAATATAACCTGAAGTACCTATGAATAATCGTTTCAATTGAAATCGTGATTGAAATTGCTTCAAAAATAATAATATTCATTGGAACAAAACAGTTGCCTTGACTAAATCACAGCTTTGTCTTGGTTTAAACATTGTTGGAAACATTTGGGATCATGCAGGGACAAAACCGCATTCCAGATCCTACGCACCGCTCATCATTTTTAAGAATCTTAATCTGTAACCAGCTTTACATCAAGTATTCAGTGCCCTTATTCACCCGACGGGACAAAGCATTAAGCCTGTATTACTGCAGCATATTATCGAGATGTTATCTCGTGACTTCCATCACATGTCAATCATGACTTAAATCCTGTATTTTTACTTAAATAGCTTGGATTTGGAATGTAGAACTGTTTCCAGATTAAGATAATGCTAATCCCGGATACAATTCTGCCTTTCTATCATGATCTTCTTCACCTCGTAAAATCCCTTACAAGATAGGATGTCCTTCCAGCTTCCACATTGCTGAAGTGTCCCTTAGCGCAATACTGAAGCCCCATCAGCTGCCGACTCAACCTGCATTCCACGTGACCTCCGCCGGGAAACAATTTCCCTACACGAAACAATGCTGGCTTATCTGGTTTTCCACTTGCGGCATCAAAAAGTGTAAACAAACTGCTATTTTTTAGTTTTAGGTCTGACTGTCACACAATGATTAGCTTGCAAAGTCAAAGATAAAAAGTTCTTTGAGCATATTAAGGCACAAAAGTCCATGTCCTGCATGTGTTGAAAATCCTCTTTGTCCATGTAAATTAGAAGCCTTTTCCCCTTTTTCTTCCAAACTCCCTCGACTCATCTTTTCTCTCTGGCTCCCCACGTTCAACCTTATCATTTTCAAATTCAATTAGCTTCAATTCTGGGGTTCTATTTTCTCCCGGAGCTTTAGCAATATCTAAGAGATGTTATCGTCTTCTAACTCCAGCTCCCTCATCAAGCAAGGTAAAATAAATTTAATTGAAACCCCCGTTTTAATTGAAGCCACATTTCCAGACTTTCTTGACACCACCGATGCTTCATCACAAGGCCACGTATCATGTCGTTCCACTGAGAGAAACAATCAGTTAATTTAATAAGACAGCTTATTATCACTGTTCCAGTGCATAATTACTTAGGAGTTGTTTTCATATGTACATAAGACAATCTTTCAGATTATATAAGTGTTAGTTTGAGTCTTAAAACTACCTGATGTTGACTTTTCCTCAGGTGTCTCTTGTATCAGTCAGACTAAGGTGAACTTCCAAAAAACTAAATCAGGGCTACGGAGGCCAGTTCAAATCAAAGACTGTTGCAGACAAAGCTGCTGATTTTTGAAAGTTGTTTGATTCCTGAAACCTCAAAGGAACCCATCAAAATCCCTGAGTGTACTTTTAAAAAATAACGAGGTAGTTCCGTCTTCAGCCAATCAGGAAACGACGCACCAGTTAGCGGCGTCACCAAGCCCTCCGAACAACAAAATCGCCAATGTCGGTGTATCCCCAACTTCCAGCTCTTTCCATGAATTAGCTCCTTGTCTGTGCCACTGCAGAAGCCAAGGTTGGCAACAGATCCTTGTTTTATTGTTTGTTTGTTTGTTTTTTCAAGCTCGCCGTTGAGCAAGGCACTGCCACCATCAGCGTGCCAGTGCATCTTTGGTTTGATGTGAATGAGACGTCTTAGGAGTTGCGTCTCTTTTCCTCAGGGGTAGAGTGGCCTTCTAGCAACCAAAGGGTCGCTGGTTCGATCCCCGACCCCTATGACCATGTCAAAGTGTCCTTGAGCAAGATACTGAACCCATAATTGCTCCTGATGAGTTGGTTGGCGCCTTGCATGGCAGCCTCCACCATCAGTGTGTGAGTGTGTGTGTGAACGGGTGAATGAGATGACACTGTAAAGCGCTTTGAGTGCCGCTAAGGTAGAAAAGCGCGATATAAAATTGAGTCCATTTACCATTTGATCTCAACCGGCAAGATGTACATAAACAAGACACACAACATGGTGGAATGTGCGCTTGTCACAGTGACCTTTGACCACCAAAATGCTTTTCAGTTCATCCCCGGGTCCCATTGGACATTTCTGCCAAATTTTCAGAAATTTGTCCCAGTATGGTCCTGAGATTTCAGGTGGTGTTTTAGGGACCAATATTTAACATGAGAGAACAATGACCTTGACCTTTGACGCCCAAAACATTTTTCAGTCCATTATTGAGTCCCAGTGAATGTTATTTTTGTCAAATTTGAAGAAAACGCACCCAGAAGGCAACCCAGAGACATCGGACTAAGAAGACGGACAACCCAAACACATAATGCCTGTGGCCCATTAGCTGGTCCATTAGCTGTCTAGCCTGTTGCATGTTACAATCACATTACAACACAGTGTCTGGTGTGCACCCTAGTCGTGATTTCTCACAAGTTCAGCTGTGTTTTTGATTTGGTCCCAAGGATGCGGGAAGAGGGCATCATAAAGCCTGAGTGATGTTAGCATGCGGCATCTGTTATCTAGTTATGACCGGCGAACGTGAGTGCCAAATAGAAGCGTCACAAACACACACCATTTTCCAGCCAGTCAGATCGAGGGAATGTAAATAAGCCAGTGGCTTGAAGCTGTATCAGTTGTGACAAGGCTCTCTCTTTGAGCCGTCTCCCTCCGGGCTCCTAAAGCTGGACTCTGTTAAGATGGGACTGTGATGTCTGTGGGGGCGGCAGTTGAGAAGTCTGGCCTGCGCTGATTGGCTCCGTCCCCAGTGAAGGGAGGTGACATGACAGAGTGCTCAATTAGCCATCTGGTCGCCCACGGCAATGGTCACAAAGTGGTACCCAACGAGCAGTGGACAGTGGGGTAATCAGAGGCTCTCGCTCGCTTGCACGCACACACACACACACACACACACACACACACACACACACACACACACACACACACACACACAGGAAATTCTACCACATATTATAAATGCGACCATAATTGGCTACTTGAGCATATGCAAACCAAAGATACATTGGCTAGTCGACTAATGATAAAAATAAGATGGCAGAAGACTACATTTGCACAAATATATATACACACACACACACACACACACACACACACACACATATATATATATATATATATATATATATATATATATACACACACACACACATTCACACAGCCGTAAGACACCCTTTTTAGCTGCTAGCTCTTCAAAAAGTAAACATCCCCACACAGACCCACAAGGGAGAAAGCTTTAAATTCAGCCAAACTCTCAGCAGCTTTGTAACCTCTTGACCCTCCAACCGTTAAAACGAGGGGTGTAGCCAAGCTTGAAGATCCTCTCGTATCATTAAAGGCTGCTCTTTGGGAACAAAGACGAGCGGATCAGACGTGGGCTAATAAACACCGGACGGTCGTTTCGATCAGCTGATGTCAAACTCGCATATTTGTTTGAGACGGTGTCACGCGAGAGTGAGTGTCATCGGTACAAATAAAGAAAAGTCG
Source organism: Aulostomus chinensis (assembly GCF_037954235.1). Taxonomy (NCBI): domain Eukaryota; kingdom Metazoa; phylum Chordata; class Actinopteri; order Syngnathiformes; family Aulostomidae; genus Aulostomus; species Aulostomus chinensis. The sequence goes on from NC_141343.1 coordinate 13,206,999, forward strand.
GGGTCAAGGCAGCTCCTGGTGGCATTTAAGCAGCCCCTCGCTAACAGTTCCCACCGGGCCGAAGCAACAGCAGACGCAGCAAACAGCAAACGTGTTGAAAATCAAAATCCTTTTTGTTTTTTCCAGCCATCAAGTTATTACAAGTCTTTCTAAATTCTGCACCTTAATGGATGTCTTGCATATCATGGAATTTTAGCTTTCTTTTTTTTATATACAATTTATTTAAAACTAAGTAATGGACCATCATGTTTGTATACCCGTTACCCAGAATGTTAAAAACAAAAAATTCACTGAAGAAACTAGATGATAAAACAGGGATTCTGATTCAGTGCTTGTGTAAATATGTGTGTGTATACATACAGTGTGTGTGTGTGTGTGTGTGTGTGTGTGTGTGTGTGTGTCTGTGTGTGTGTGTGCTGTTCATCTTTTCATATCCACACAGAAAGCCTGCTGGATAAATTTTTAATGTGCTGGGAGATACAGAGATTCCAGCCGTCATGGATGCTACTGCGGCAGCAATAAAACGTCTCTGCCTGCAAATCGGTGGTGTGTCACTTAAGCGGAATGATGTCAACAGTGTGAGGCTTTGCTGTTTCGCTTGGTTTGTACAGCGTAATGGCCTCCTTGATGGAGAAGACCACCCCCCCCAAAAAAAAATCCAAATTACATATTGACATTGCTCCGTTTACAGGTTAGCTACTAGAGGAAATAGCTAGCAGGAAGTCAGGAAGACACCATGCAACATTTAAGGAAGTCTTTGTATATGGTTGAAGGGAGTAATTAGCACTAGCATACGACTTTGTGTTACTTGTCACTTGCCACCTCACTATTCTCCATATTTGGAGAAAATTCATTTAGAAAAAGCACACAAGCTCAACTGTTCCGTTCAAACCCCTGTGAAGAGCACAAATATACCACTAATGTGAATTATTTCGATACTGTCCGGCATTGGCACGTTAGCACGCACAGCCAGCATTGGCTAGCTACCGCTCACTCGATACCAATGAGGCCTAGCAGACAAACACAATTTTTTCCCTGTCTTCTAGTTTAAAGAACAAGGTTATATGTTAATAAAAAGTAAATTCCTTTGTAACGTTTGAAAATAAGAGTACAAAAGCCCACAAAACTTGCCATCTGTATACGAATTCTGAGTTCTCAGAGTTCAGTACGCTGTCTTTGTCTTCCATGGCTCAGAGAGATGTGACACAGTTTAATAGGTAAAAGGCAACACTGAGGATACATCAGTGGGGCCTTCAAAACTGACCGTTCTGGAGGCAGATTGATTCCAACTGTCCTTAATGCCTCACTGCCGTGTTAGATCGCCAACTCAGCATTTTACCCGTTTCAAATACACTTCAAGTCTATCGCCTCAATACTTCCCTCCTGATGAAGACACCGCGAGGTCGACACCAGTCTGAATTTTAACCAGTGCGCCCGTGCAAAAAGGCCTTTTGATACATCCATCCTTGCTCTGCCTTAAGAGTGCCTGAAGAAAATTTACCACCTTCCTCCATTTTATTTTTTCATGTTCAAGAACACCTTCAAGTTTCCAGGTGAACCTGAGTAGCGTCCCTGCATTCGCCCGTAGGAACATGAAGAACGGACTGTCAGCTGTGTACTTTGGTTTAACTGATACACCCAAACAAGAGCGTGGCGGTAAATTGGCAGAGAGGCCAGGAGACAAGCAGCACTCGGCTGCTAATGTCCTGCACCTGCAGCATTTAAGATCCAATTAGCAACTTGTCTTTCTGCTTGGACAAGGACCGGAAACATGAGCACACACACTCACCAGCCAGAGGAAAGGATTCTTTTGGGCGATAATAAACTCCACTGTGTCTTCCACTTACCCCACAAAGCATCATCAAGTACGTTGGGATACAAACCGCTAATCATAGTGCTAATCAGTATGTAAACCTGCAGGGAAATTATTTGCGTGATATCTTGTGAGAAGTGAGGCACAATTTCTTTTGTGCCTAATCCGACAGCATGTTCAGCAACACGGGTGATCAGAGGCTGTGCAAACCCCTGCTGCAAGAAACTTGAGAACAATTCTGCCCATGTGTTTTATTATCAGAGGAGAATGCAATATTTAGATAGTTGTGGCAATGCTGGGTTTACTGATTGGGTTCTGTACAAAATTGAGAACTTGAGACTAAGAGATCGTAGTCTGGGATAATAAGAAAAATACGTGCACAGTTAAAAACGGTTCGAAACGTCCCGATATCTTTCTAAAAGTACCTGTTTTTTTTGTCAGAAAACTGGCTCTAAAAGTCCTGACAAGTTGCTCAAAGCAACCAGTTTTGTCGGCAGAGAGACGGCTGCAAACGTCCGGCTATCTCACTTAAAAACCCTTTATTTTCCACAGTGAAGATGGCTGCAAATATCCCGAAGTCTTAACGACCAAAGACAAGCGGTTTTGTTGCCAGAAAGCCGGTTGTGATGTGCCAACATCTTGCTAAAAAACACAAAGTTTTACCGCCCTAAAGCCAGTTGCGAACGTCCCAATGCCTCGGCAAATCACCCAGTTTTGTCACTAGAGAGACGCCTGAAAAATGTCCCTACGTCTCACTCCTGGCTCATATTTAAGTGTGTTATAAACAAATGAAAGCACTTCACTTTTGGTAAAGGATGACGGGTGAATGAGAAGAGCCTGATGTCTACAATCGCCGTTCAGTCTCCCAAGTGGTGTCAACACAGATCCAAGTACAATATCCGTAGTATTTGGTGTCTGGTATCATATCCATCATCATAGTCACATTTCTGATATTGTGACTGGCAGCTGACAGCCAAGACACGATTACACATTTGCTGTGCCAGAACAGATCATCTTGAAGAAAATCAACTTTGGCAGCATTGTGTTTTCTTCTTTTTTTTTTTAAATACACTTCAAACACTGCCAAAAATATTTTTCTATGACATTGCCTGTTTGCTGCATGTTGACACAGAACCGAGGGGAAAGAATTTTGTTTTTGTTTTTTTTTTAATTTTTCTGTGATCCAAAAAAGTTTTTCTGGAACTTTTGGGGGGGGGGGGGGGGGTGGTTTTTGTTTTTTTTCCAGTCCGGTGATGAGAAGAGAACTTGAAGAAAAGAATGTGTTCTATATTCATATTTTTTGATAGTTCATCTTTATTTATATGCTGTATGGTTGCCTCCTGAGTGTAACATGTGGGAATAAAGCACAGCACATAAAAATGATAGAGGAACCTAAAAATAAAAAAGAAACCACCACAGTGGAAGCCTTTTGACTATAAGGGATAGAGCCATCATTGAAGCCGCCCTCGAGGGTTTCGTAAATGCGAAGAGACACTGCCTCCATGAGCGGCCCTTGGCTTTTTTTTTTTAATCTGGGATGGGAATATGCAAATGTACATGCTCCTGCAGTATCCCAAGGTGCTTTGGGGCGAGCAGGTGTGGGCGTAAGAACAAGGTCCATTGAGGCCTGCGTGCTTGATACACAGAGAGGAAGAGCTAATGAAGTGGCGATGCTCTGCCATGCGGAGAGTCCTAAAGCGGAGCTACAAATGAGCCGCCATGGAGGGAAGGGACAGCGAGGCGGTTCTTGGGAGAAGCAGTGACAGCTTTGTTTTGATACACTGTATCCAAGGGAGGGTTTTCCTATTTTTGTTTTTTGGGAGCGCGATTCACACTGTGAAGGGACGCTTGCCCACTTTGAACTGCTCCAATTTTTGTTCGGAATTGTTCCGACAATTGGTGTAAACCAATATTCCACTGTGGGAATTGCGGATTTGGGGACAAATTTGTCAATATAGTTCCTGCTTTAGGCTGAATACTTAAAAAAGATTAAGAGGAAGAAAGGGAAAAACAACAACCCAGTCACCACAGGTAAGACCATGAAGGCAGGAACCGCTGGAAACAAACTGACTGTGCATTTGTGCAACCATTATTTCACTCCAAGTGCAGCTGAGATCTCCAAAGCTCGGGGACGACTCAGTGTTGGATGCTGTGTGCCTGCCTTTTTATTCTGGCCTCTGTCTACCACACAGTAGGGATGGAGTCATCCGGGCATTGGATTCTTCTCAGCTTCTTGCCAAACACATCGCTGTTCACGACAAGTTCAGTTTTAATCAAACAGTATTTCTGCAAACTCGTGGGAGTACAAAAATTAAAAAACAAATGCTGCCACAACTGTCCAGCGGCAGGGAAATGTCAGAAAGGGAATTTTAGGTCAGGCCTGAAATCTTTCCAGCAGAAGATAATAGACTGTTGGTTCAGTTTAGGCTCATAAATGACACTTTCAGATATGCGCATATATTTTGACACCGCAGGAGCTGAAAAGTTGTTTGGCCTTTTTTGGTCAGTTTAAAGTGAATCATGTGGGATGCCTTGGCACAGAATCACATCGCATTCATGAATATATTTGTATTTTGTCACCTGTATTGTTGTGGATGGAGATTTGAATTAGAATACCCGTATTATCCCTCAGTACACCAGTACATTTCACAGTACGCTCTGAGGCATAACCTACACTTTAGATCAGAGCAAGGCCCTTTAATGGCTCTGCATGTTGATGGGACTTCTTGAGGGTGAAAGAAAACATTACCTGTTCACAGAGGATGAAAATCATTGTTCAGTCTGACTTGAAGGCAATGAGACTCTGTTCGTCTGCGGCCTGATTTTATTTTATAGAGCTTAGCACCTGTCAGCAAACACTGCACAACCCGTATCATCTGATTGAATGTTGATATTATACACAGTGATTCTGATTTCTGCAGCATCCACGCATGACAGGTAGATAAATTACATTTTTGATGAGAAAATTGTGGCAGTTGGGTTTATTATCAGCAGACCGAAGAGTACTGGTGGGTCCGGATTGCCGAGGTAGAGCCTTGTCCATTCAAGTAGTGTGGTGATTTGTTGTGTTTCCCACAAACACTGCGGGTCAGGTTTGGTTCCTTGTGTGGCCGTAGCTTGCTCCGGTCGCATCTGCAGGTGGGAAACCAGATGAGGGTCGAGCACCCCCTCTGGTCGGTTGGGGCGCCTGTATGGGGGGGGGGGGGTGAATCTTCTTGTGATCAGGTGAAAAAGTTAAGACAACAATGCAGCATATGACAGAGGAAGCATGTTGGTCTTTGGGAGAGTGGGCGGGGCTACGACCAAGACAGCTTGTGACGTACCACTGGTGCCAAAACCTCACTACAGTTGCCAGCCTCAGGAGGGGCGTATTTTATTTCTAAAAGAACTATTTAGTCAAAATTTTTATTTTGGTGAACAATGGAGTTTTTTGCGACCTAGCAACAATAAATACCTGAGAAAAAGCATTTAGAAAATGAGATTGTGGGCATTTTCAGATTTAAAAAAAGGATCATTTTGAGGTAGGTCCTTACCCACATATGACAGCAAGTCCTGGGAACATAGGGGACTGGTATTTCTGGATGTCAAGACTAATATCTCATCTCTTCATCATTTTGTCTGGTGTCCATCAATCTGTGTAATGTGCAGATGTCCCCAGCTCTTTTACTGAGAGAACTGCATGTCTTGATGGATGGAAAAGCCACCTGGTAGCTTGCGGGCTAACGGGATAGCCTGTTAGCCCTGTGTGAGAGGCCAGTTTTGCATGTTTTTCACTATCCAGTCATGTGGACTCTGCGCATGGAACAAAAACGTGAAAGGAACTGAACCGGTAGTTTATGTTAGCTTGTGAGTTATGCAAGCATGCTTATCATGTGGTGACTTAGAAATCCACTGTAGAATGTCTGATTTTTTTTTTCCACGCATTCGCCACATAGGGTGAAAAATCAGAGGAGGGTGTAGTTTGTTGGTTTCAGCAGCGTCTGACTCTATGCTAACCCCCTGTGCTCTTTTACAACCGACCACAGACAAATGCACTCAGCCCTGTTGTCCCAACTTGTGTTGCACACTGGCATTTGGCTCCTTCTGCAGTCGTTAGCCGGTACAGTTGGACGTTGAGCTGGTCTAGTTATGTCCATACCTGTCCATTTGTTAACGATGAAGCCGCAAAACTTCCAGACACATAACGAGCGTGGAGAGACGGCCTGTGGCTACATAATTCAGCCGGACAATAACCGAACGTGTGAATCTGCCTGTCAGTCCGCATGTGTGTCTTCTAGAACACCTCTGAGTAATGGCCATCACCATGGTGACCAGGTGACCCATGCTAGCAATTAGGAGTCCCTAACAGGCTCTGTAGCAGCAAGTGTGCACAGATGCAGCTCATGCATTATGTAAAACGCAGTCCCTGAGAAAGTCTCCCCCCGGCCCCGGCGAACGGCCTCTCCCGCTCCTTTAATCTAATACATTCTTATCATCAACCCGATGTGGAACCACACAAACAAAACACACCCGTCACGAGGAAGCCGCTCAACACAGCACATCTGCGCTGGGCCTCCAGTGCCGGGAACACGAGGTGTGTAATACAAAGGGGGAAATGTGAGAGAGAGAGAGAGACAAAGAAAGAGAAAAATAAACAGAGAATTTCACTTTCAACCTGCTGGCTTAAAATTTGTGTGTGTTTTTTTGTTTTCCCTCCTTGCTTTCATTTCCTATTCATGGCAAAACCTCCCACTGGACTTTTTATAAATGTGGCAGCACAGCGGTGAGTGAGTTTTAAATATGATTGCCTTGTTAAAGTACAAAGACGAGGACTGAGCGTATGTGGCGCCAGTGAATGTGACAGTCCAACTGCACACCTTGTTTAAACACCCTTTTTTTAAGGTGGGTGTGGGTGTGTCTGACCTGGAGAACAGAACACGAATCCGTTTCATAGCCGCTCTACCTGGTCAAACATCCCACCTGGCGTGGACACTGTCCACGGGGGAGTTTCTAAAACTCCAGCTTTTTTTTCTTTCATTACAGGATAAAAGATAACATTAAAGGACGATGCAGGAGTTTTAAAATTTGTTTTTAATAAGTGTTTGGATGCGTCACGCCATCCAGATGCAGTAGAAGTCATGAAATTGACACGAATCACTGTGAGGAACAGCGGCCATGACGCGCACACTGCCCCACCAGTTACGCAGCTTTCTCTAGAAACTGCCGCCAAATTAGACTGAAGCTTCCGACGAAAATTTGATGAGAGTGAATCTTAAAAGTCAGGTCGAAAAAATAACGCCGAAATAACGACCCCATGAGGATTTCATGACATCCTCGACGTGTCCACAGGACAAAAGGCAAATGGCCTTTAAAATGCTTGTTTTCTGAATGGAGTTTTGAATTAATTGGGCAGATTTAGCATTTTCCTTGCTGACGTCATATTTGACGTGTGTGTGTGTGTGTGTGTGTTCTTGTGAGCATGTGTTCAGCTCTCAGCCCTCTGGTTTAGCAGGGTACTCCTTCTAAAAATTCAGCTGTCCTTGCAGCCATTTTTAGCAAACCTGTGGCTTCTTCCTTGCTTCGGCTGAAACTGCTCACGCCCGTTTGTGTGAAAGCAGACAAGCATTGTTTAAAAAAAAGAATCTGACCATCTTCTCCTCGTTAACTGAGTGTGATTGACAGGTACAGCAAAAGTTATTTACCAGATAGTTTGTTCTGGTGGAGGAACTCCATCTGTAGCTTCTGTCCCGCACGCTGGGCTAAGAGGTACGGGGTAGAGCAGGTCGGATCCCCAGTGGCACACATAACATCTGCCCCGCTGAACACCAGCTCCATGGTCTGCAGCACATCGGGCAACACTACAGCTGCACACAGCGCCTGCACACGCAGAGAACAGACACATGAAGAGATTCTCAGTGCTTCCTTCCTCTGGAGGAGGCCACCATTTATAAAATTCCTCAACAATGCATGTTTAAGATAATACTCTTTTGCAAATGGTGGACAAAATCCTTCAGTGATAGACCAATAGGTTCACTGCACCTCTAAGAAGCTTTAACATTAATACCTTTAGAATGTTCCAGACAATGACAAAAAACCCCTCTTGGTATGGGCTCACTTCCTGTCGCAGTGTTTCCTTCCTATGTTCCAGTTTGATAGAGGACAAAGACTCTATAAAACTTCAGCATCACATATAAAGTTTAGAATTGAGTTCTGGCTGCTGATCTCAAAAGAGAAGTTAAAATAAGATCAAACTTTAATACTCCCTGTGTGAGTCATTAAATCTCTAATCCCTGAGAGGGAAGAGGGAAAAAAAAGAGAATATAGCAAATAAGAAGAGGACAAATGGGCCATATTAAATATAATGAAACGAGCAATTCCCAAGAAGAGAGGTGTGTGAGTAAAGGCATGAAAAACAATGAGCTGAGAACAACAACAACAGTGGAGAACGCTGAAGAGCTCTCCACTCCAAAGGTGCCACAAATACACAGTACGGGAAAGTAATGACACTAAATACAACAGCAAATAGGACAAATTAAAGAAAGGACAGGCATTAACAGGTCCGTACGCTGCTCAGGCTGCAAGTCGCCCGTTTGAAGAAGCTTGAGTTTCAATGTTCTACGTTTTTATTAGAAAATACTCAGTTGTGTGTCTGTGTTATGTTTATATATTTGAATTCCAAAAATTATAACTACAGAATTACTCACAAAACGGGAATAACAACAAGAGCAGTTACCGTAAGACTGCAGTTTTCATACATAGGTCACTCCCAAAAAAAGTGTGCGAAATAAAAAAGAAACGTATCAGCTCTGTACCGCTTTTACTGACCGCACAGTTGACTGATATAGTTCAATTTTTAATTCTAAATGAATGTCAAACTTCCTTTCAAAATCAGGTCTTCTGGGTCACGGATCCAGAATGAGATCAAAATGAGTTTTAAGGGTTTTGTTTTTGGTTTTTGCAACCATTTCATGGCTTTTTATCAAAAAATTTCTTGTACACATCCAGAAAAAAATCCCACTTGGAGCCATTTCCTACCAGTGGCATCGAATAGTCTTTAAGATCGTGGTTCTATCGTTTGATCCAGTTTGCTTCCAAAAGATAATCAGTTTATCTTTGGAATCTTGATTCATCTTTCTATCAACATCCGGCAACATCCATCTGTCAGTTTTTGAGATGTCCTGCTTTATTTCTTTGTGCGTATTTCAAACTTGAGCCAGCGCGGTGGTGCAGTGGTCAGCACTGTGGCCTACCGGCAAGAAGGTTGTGGTTTGAGTCCTGGCTCCATCACAGGATCTTTCTGTGTGAGTCTGCATGTTCTCCCTGTTCCTGTGTGGGTTCTCTCTGGTACTCCAGCTTCCTCCCACAGTCCAAAGACATCAAGAGGGGACGAGGCTGATTGATACTCTAAATTGACCGTAGGCGTGGCTGGGAGAGCCAATGGTTGTCTGTCTCTATGTGTTGGTCCTGCCATGGACTGGTGACCTGTCCAAGGTGAACCCCGCCTCTCACCCGAAGGCAGCTGGGATAGGCTCCACCCCCCACCACCCTTAACAGGATAAGAGGTAGAAAATGGATGGATGGATGGATGGACGGTTTTCAAACTTGCTCTTTGATTGCACAGCGTCACATCTGCTCAGTGTCAAAGTAGCCTTGCGTAGTTTTGCTGAGCATCAGCGCCCTCTGCTGGTAGCATTAGGGTTGCATTCACATCTGTTATTTGTAACTTTGTAGTAACTTGTGCTTTTGTAATGAGGCGAAATCGTTCTGAAGCAGAAAAATGTCGGTCATCTTCACCAAGACCTTAATTTCTGACTTTGCGATGCCTTTTATCGTCTTTGCCTTTCATCCTTCTGTAAATCCATATTGATCTCTCCCTTAACAGCAGCAGAACACTTTTCTCACACACACACACACACACACACACACACACACACACACACACACACATTTATTGTGTCTGACCCTGAACACGTGATTTCTTAAAAGTTTTCACCTGAGTAGAAAGATAAAAGAAACAGAACAATGGAGTCTGACCAGGGGAAAATATTTCCTCCCGTCCCTCTTGTCTCTTCCTATCAGTCCAGTCAATTGATGTGACATTGTACACGATGACCCGCAACAAAGTGGATCAACAGAGGAGTCGAGTGGCAAAGAGCGGAATCTCAACGAGCAACCTTTCCTTTCATCCAGACTTGGACCGAGTCAGTAAACCGCATCGATCGGCCACAAACATGCCAGATCTGTCTGAAAAGTGAGGCTGCGCATATACACTCAGGCAAAGTAAGTCCTACTAAAACACTGGCCCACCCAAAGGACCTGTGCATACACCGCGATACTATGAGGAATGCGCAGATTTGTTTAGTCAATGTCTTTTCTTCTTTCCCGGGGTCAGATTACAGCGTCTCGTACAACCTGGCCTTATTCCGTATCATCTCTGGAAATGACCTTCCCTGTCATAGCAATTACCGTAGCCACCAGGGGCTCGTGTGTGTATGTGTGTGTATGCGTGCACATATGTGTGTGTAATGATATAAGAAGGTCCTTTGACACACTCTAGGTCACACGGCCTATGGAGACTCTGTGGAGGTCACTGGGATATGAGCTCTCCTAATGGGGGACATGGGAAATGAAAGAAACGAGAGCTGAAATTCTGATTTAGGAGACAAACTCCCTTCACAACATGTTTATCTTTGTTTCCTAACTTCAGCTGGCACTTTAAACGCTTGTTTACCGTACGTGTCGACCCCTGGATCCATAAAAACCTGCTCAAATGTCATTTCAAAAATGCATGAATGTCAATGAAGAAAGTGTCTTTGTTCTCGAGAAGTTTCCCCACGGGAATTGGTTTTACAGAGCTTTGTTACTGTAAGTAAATACGACGCGTGAGTTCAGCAACTTGTCTGATTAATTTAGGCTTACTTAATGTTTAGAATTATTTTTTTTTGGTGTATTTTTACAGTGTTTATGATTGCAGTCTTTAGAAGAGTGTTATTCTGGCTCACAATATGTCGAGTCATACTTTGTACAATAGCTCAGTGACACATTGATCCTGGTTGAGCCCATTTTTAAAGGCAGACTAGACAGAGAGGAAGCTAAATCCACCTCCCACTCTCTCTCCTTCCGTCTCACTTGGTCTCATGCGGGCCGATTCACCGGTCAGACCCTTTTAGGCACTTTGTGTGCATCTCAATGTCCGTTACACCACCTTTCTACATCGCCCTGCCAAAAACCGATGCTATAACAGCAAATTCACACATCTCTAGTAGAGCAGCACACATGTTCATACACACACACACACACACACACACACACGCAAAAGCCAGCAAAGCCGCAATAAAACCAACCCAAGCGTTTCTGTTGTGGATCCTAATCCATTTTTCCACTTAGCTAGCCACTATATCTCTTTCTTACTTTCCTCTCTCACTCCATTCCCCCCTCCCCCACACCACCTCCCTCTCCCCCCTTTTCTAGTAAAAAAAAAAAAAACAATACAAAGGGCCTGATCTGTGTAAAAGCTGACTCAGGTGGAAACTTTGTTGTTTGGCGGCTTTCTTTTTAGAGGAAGCCAAAAAACCAGGAACTTGTTTGCTGCAGCAATTTACCCTATACCACAAACTGACTAAACGCCAATCTGCTTGAGATTGATTAGACGCCTCCTTAACCGTCTTTGGACATAAAGCACTGTTTTAGCGTTTCAAAGGTTACAGAGTTCTTTCAGGCTTGCTGTATTTATCGAATGTGTCTCTGAGATTTAGATGAAGCCATTGTAGATAAAGCACGTAAATAAACAAACAACCATTTAATGAAAACGCACAAGTCAAAGATCCTAAACGGGGTAAGTCTTCAAAGTGTAAAGTAAAAATATAAATAACCTCAATACTATCAAGAACTGGAGCTGTTAGATAACATCACTAGCACATCATCAGCATACAAATTTATATCATGATTAGGCCTGGGTATCAAAACTTGATACATTTATGGCAATGAACAAAATCACTTCAGTACTATCTAGTATCAAAAGATGCCCTGCCTTTTATTTCCCAAGGATAAAATTCAACAAATTGTTATGTTTTAAAACTGCTTTTAGTTATAATATTCCAACTTAAATACGAGGAATTTAAATCACCTTATTCTAAGTTTGTTGAAGGGGAACCCCTCCACATCTCAAACATCTTTTTGTGATTAAATCCATACCTGGTTGAGCTGCTCCAAGTGATTAAATCCCTCTAGGACCTTCTGGTACTTCCTCTCCCTGTACTTTCTGCGAACGAATGTAGCCCGCTGCTCTGCTGAAGCCCCGCTGTAGAGCTCTTCATCCAAGGGAAGATTCGCAACCCAGAAACTGTTAACGTTCTTATTTCCTACCTCCAGGAAGAGCTGAGGGATGAAGGAACAATAGAGAACAAATATTCCTATCGGTCATTGATGGCGATCAGCTTGGTGCAATGATATTTCATGTTCTGTACACTTACAACAACTGTGAATCATGCCATCTATATTTAGAGAAATATGATTCATTGTTCAGCCAAACGGAGAACCAAGACATTTTTCACTGAGCCAACAAGAGCACCTGGTAGCTGCAGTAGCTCTCTAGTCCAAAACAACATGGGAATCATTTCGTTTGTGTATCGTAATCTGAGTAAACCTTCATGTTGTCAGGACTTCTCATCCTAACCAAGACACAGGAAGTGCATGTCAGCAGTCTCTCAACTGTTCAGGAGCTTTTGTTTGAATCAATCTCTGAAGCAAATAATGAATACAACATTTCAATCAATAACCCTGATGAGAGCCTGAGCTGTTAGAATAACTAGAGCATCATCAGCATACAAAGTTATTTTATGATTGTCCTGGGTACCACCCCATTGTACTTTTACGACACTGAACCAATTGCTTCAATACTATTTAGTTACGAAAGAAGCCCTGCCATGAAATACTAAGTTTCAACATCTAATTATTAAAATTGAAGTTTTTAATGTTCTAAAACTTGCTTTCAGTGGAAAAAACACCAACATGCGGATACATCAAACTGACAAATTATGTCAGCCAACATTTTTTGGGGAATTGGTTTTTATTTGTATGCTGAGAGCGCATGAAAATTTCAAGGACCTGAAAACAATATGCAACATAAGAGGTCATTTTCATCTTGTTAAAATAGCGTTTGATTGTCTATCCAAAAAATAAAACAACCTTTTATGGAAGTCAGAGTATCCGCAAAGGTATCAGTATTAAATATTTTGACATATTACCCAGCCCTGTTAAAAACAGAACTCTTCAACCTGTAAACCATTTGTAGAGGTTGTCTCAGCTCCTGGCTCAATAGCTAATGCAAACAGAAAAGGTGATGAGGAATATCCATAATATATGTATACTGTATATATATATATATATATATATATATATATATATATATATATATATATATATATATATATATATATATATCTGACCCCAGTCCTCATAATTACTATGATAGTGTCATGTAACAAAAGACACGACCTTGTGCACATGAAGGTTTTAATTTTGCATGTCTGAAAAATACGATTTGTTAAAAACTATGTGAGGTCACATTTTCTTCTGGGTGCTTGCTAAAAATGGAAAAGTGATTGTCCTGAGGAGGTGGGTAAGACTTAACATACCTCGACTAGCTCATTGCTCCAGATACTGCTGTCCAACTTGAGGCTTCGCACTTTAGAAATACTTGGGCCGAGGGAGCGGTGTTGTCCTGACACACAGGAAGACACAGTGGACAACATAAGAGAAGAGAAACACCTACAAATACACAAACGAATTAGATGAAAATGAACGGTGCAGCTTTTAGCTCCTGAAAAGCTAACATGAAAAATAGAATAGAATCACAGGGTACATCGATGCCGATACATCTTCTCAGTATGTACACGTACACACCCCTAATGTCAGTGATGGAATAAACTATAAAGAGGCAGTTACAAGATGGAGAACCAGAGCATGACTGCAAGCTCATTCTCTCACTCACAGCAGACATATTTAGTCCCCTCAGCGATCCTAATTGGAAATGAAAGCACAGAATGAGGGCCATTAATTGCTAATGAATCATGAGTAATTCATTGTGTTTGTTGGTCGGCCTGTTTATTTGGGTGAACGAGAGGCTTCTGGGGTTGCTTATGGCCAAAGACAGAGCATACATGAATAATACATTAGACAGGAACACGCTGCGTGTGTGAATTTGAATTATTGTCCTGTGTGTAATGGCGAAAAATTTCAGATTTAGATTTGGTATGATCTCATTACGGCCCTCTACGCGCAAGTGGAGCAGCTGTGAGGGAAAATGCAGGGCCAGGAGCCGTTGGAGTTCTGTTGTGACACAGATCGAAATTTAAAAAAAAATAGAAACTTACTAAAAAGTAATTTTTTGATGAATAGCGATTGTGGTTTGGTTATGGAAATCATTTCTATGCTGGGAAGAACAGAAATCCCCAAAACCAGGAATGGTAGCTGAAGAAGAGAGATTATTTTGGTATCATGATATGAGAGTAAATTTTGTTGAAGAAGTTTGGTATTATTGCACCGTAATATCTCACAGAAGTTGTCTTTTCCTGGTTTTAGAGGCTCTATCAGTAAAAGTGATGTCATTTTATTACGGATGATAGACAAAAACGTAATCTGATATTTTGTGAGCGCACAAACCATCCCTATAACATTGTCACAATATTGGTTTGGAAGTATTTGGCCCAAAATGTTATGATGTTTGATGTTATTCATATTGCCCAACCCCAGTCGACCTAACTTGCAACCTAGGAGTGGAGAAAAACTTGATTCTTAGATGAATTATCTCTTAAAAGATGATTCCTCAATGCAAAGAAGAAACAATTGGAAATTTAGAACCCTTCCTTGGACTTATTTTGTGTCTGAGGTACCAAACTAATCTCTGCTATGGTCAGGCTTCAGTCACTGGTTTCCTGCCCAAACAACACTGACCCATGCTGTTCTGGAACATGAACAAGTCCAGATCGACAAATCAAGGCCAAAGATTCTGGAATTTTTTTCTCATGACGAATACGTCAAGGCGGGCGCCTGCTACAGTGCTGTGGCCTCACTCCATCCACTGAGGCAAACAGAAAACCCAGGACCATTTTCACTTGTGTAAAGGTAATGAAGCTGAAAAAAGTTTCCATGCCGCCAGGAACACGGTGAAATCTTCACATATAAATAGCCTGTTCAAATGTCTTCATCTTTCCTGTCCGACCCAAACAAAACAAAAAGGGCATTCCTATCACAGCAGCTTTCACTGAAAAAAGCCAAACTGCCAAGGATGTGAGCCCCAATTAAAAACTTTCCCAGTGACTACGGCGCCAGTTCATGGAACACTTCTACGACCCTCCTTCCCTGTGTGGCTTTTTACCCTTACTCAGTAACAAGTTAAAATGAGCAGAGGAATGCCGACTGCATCTTGGGTTACCATGACGAACGCTACCAGCTGACATGTTGCATCCAGGTTTTAAGAATTTATTGCAACTATCCGTGCGGAGAGATCCTCAGGTGGGTGGTGTTGGACTGTGGAGACGAAAGGACAAAGAGACACTAGAAAGAACGATATGTGGTCGTCTGTCCCAAAATCAATCCCAGAAATGCTGGGGGTGTATGGAAGCATCAGGAAAACAAGAAAGGGATGCGCACAATTGTAATAAATTTCATCAGAATGTTTTAGTTACGTTGTAAATCCACGTGTGGGCAGCTGCCTGTATGTAAACATTGCCCATTTGCCTTACGAATTGGTTTTGACTTGCGTCAAGATGTCATGCACGTGCCAACAGTGGGGCAACGCAAAACCACAAAGTTTAGCAACACTTCAAAAAATGTATGGGGTTGAGATTTTTATTTCCAAGTTTGAATGGTCTTTCGAACGTTGGATGAAAAGTTTGATATCGAAATGTGGGCTGCCGTCCGTGTAGGCTCAGGAGACAATTTGAAGTAGTTTGCCTTGTTACCCGGCAGAGGGCGCTCTGAACCTTCACGACCAGCTTAACCTGTTGTATACCTTTTAACCTAAGTGTAAACAAAGCTGGTGTTGTGCTATTTCCTGATGAAAATGGAGGAGCGTAGCGAGCGGGGCTGTGCTGACTGGAGAAAGCACTTTGTTGAAGTATTTTGGGTTCCATGTTGCAGATGGCAAAGTCACAAACAAAGATGCGGCTGTTGGTCTATTTTATTGAGAGCAAACCCTCAAAGACAACAATGACTCAAATGTATCCAAAGGCATTTTGAGCCATTTGAACTCGATTTTCTTCGAAGAGTAACCGAATTGTTCGTCCTGACATTTTCGCCCTGGTTGTTCTTGAGAATGTTACCTATTTTAATAGTAGAAATACACACCGATGATCTTTTAAAATAAAAGTTGAGCATAATGAACTCTCAGCAGTCCTTCAAATCTGTGCAAAGACAAAAAAAAAATTCATGCTATGACACTTGCTCTACATCAGAGAGTGAAGCTACAGACTATTAAAATTCATCCTGTCCTGATACGAGAAGGGGAAAGCCAATCTGGGATCATTTCCACCATTAGCCTTCTCATTACTTCCTTCCTTTTCCTCTTGTTCAGCATTTCTCTTTATTGTCCATGACATAAGAGTGCTAATTATAAGCGTGCGCAGTCATTGGTATTCCAAATGGACCACCAGCTAATTTAAAGGAGAGCACACTGTGAGGACAGCTTCCTCGTTGAAGATATTCACCCTCTCTCTCCAAGCGTGTCGACAAAATGTAATATTAAACACCCCAGCAAATGAAATCATTTAAGGGTGTTTGAAAAGGGATGTTGGATATCTGATGCGTACCAATTACATGGGCTTTGCAGAGGTGAGGTGAAGAATCACATTAAAACTTATGACTCTAAGGCCTGGAGAAATAGAGAGAGAGAGAGAGAGAGAGATAAAGGGGCGATATATCGCAGCACGCGAAAGCAAAACACCAACCACATCCCCTGGCCTCAAGCATGGCTGCTGCTTACCTCTAATCATGTTAACGGGGTCAAGAAGCAGTTTGGGATCCCTCGAGTTCTCACCTGTGGCCTAATCTTTGTTGTGATTTCATCCGAGTCATCCACCATTGCCAAATAGATTAAGGAGAGCCCAGACACCAACTACCATAAGTGGCTTATCACCTGAGATCATATTCCAGAAGAACCTCTGGGTCAGAGTCCACACACACAGACTTGACGACACATCCAGCTTCCTCTCAATAAATATAATTTTACACCTTCTCCACGACTGGAGGTCGTCACTGGTCTCTGTGTTCATACAGTCTTCCAATACGAGACGTTCCAAGCTCAGCCGTCAAATGTTGTCATCGGCACCAACAGACTCAAAGACAGGTACTACTTGCACTATTCCTCCCTGCAAAATTAGGCCAAATGTGTTTGTACCTGGTTGTGTGCTGTAGAGGTGTTGATTTAAGAATAGCACCACTGATGACACTCAAATCTGAAGGTAGCAACTCATTAATGAGAATAAGAGTCAAAGACTTAGTCCAAAGACACAACTGAGCCACAAATTCAGAGGTCACACGCAGACGGGCGACAAATAAAAAGTAACCCAGGTCACTGAATGATCCTGGACATTTTGCACAACACTGTAACAGTGAATCAATAGGTATCGATGCTGTAACCAAACAGTAAACAAATCGATACATTGATATAATGCATAAATATCGATGCGTATGAGTACTGCATATATTTATACCCATCCACATCCACTGTAGTACACATTCCTACACGGTGAGTTGCGCCCTCTAGTGTACGCTAGTTGAAGCAGCCAGTTAAAGCCTTTCCTGTGTGCTGTTATTTCAGGATCTAGCAATTTCTTAACTGAACGAGTGAATTAGGACACACTATCATGATGAATGTAAAGGAAGAAATTGGGGCAGCTGCCTACAAGGTCATTTACAGTGCAGTGATTTTTGCCTTCAAATTAAAAGAAGCAGTGCTTTTTATTGTTATAGTTCAGTCACGGCTGGCTATCAGAACCTTATTCTGAAAAATTCTGACCTTAAGTCAAACAGTCATGTTGTTCTGTGTCACCAAGTTAGCTTAACTCCATCTCTTGTTTCCTGGTTTTATTGTAACGTGGTCCCTGCATGAGGAAGTGTCGTATACATTTCATGTTTGAGGTGCTGCTGGTCTCAGCGTTGAGGTTGGTCGTGTGGCTGTAGTGGTGAGTCACGGCTGACCATCAGAACCTTATTCTCACCCGGTGAGTGACCCATCCAGGGTGAACCCCGCCTCTCCTCTCACCCAATGTCAGCTGGGATAGGCTACACCCCCCCCCCCCCCCCCCGTGACCCTTAATGGATCAGCAGTATCGAAAATTATGGATGGATGGAATGTACAGTCTGTGATTCATCAGAGGCAATCAAAAATGAAGCAGTACGCTCCTTACCTGCACACTTCTTACAGATGACCACACCCAGATTGACAGACGCCCACTCTGGCTGCGGGGCGCGACAGTCGGCACAGCTCCTATTGGCCTCGTTGAACCAGATCTTCTCTGCCACTTCATAGTCGGAGAGTGTCTCGGCGATCGATTCTTGAACCGCTTCAATCCACTCCTCCTTCTCCTGTTCTGACTCAGCTGTGAAGCTGTAAACAATTGATTTTTTATTTTGCCCCCTCACCCCCACAACAAATGCCTCGCTACTATTGATTTGATTTGAGGGAGCAATTAAACAGTATAGTACAGCTTGGCAGGGTTATGGAGGTGTGCAGGATTTGGATTAATTTGGGTATATGTGTATATGTGATTGCAATAGATTCAGTTAAATTGCAAGGGGGGACCAGGCAGGTAAATCAATCTGTCTCACCTTGCACCACTAATATCTATAAAGTGGTGAGGCAGGCCAATTATCAGTTTATTATCTTTATATTAGACTCAGGAAAGTTGAGAATTGGTAACAAAGAACTATTCAGATTACAAGCTTCAATATGAATTTGAAAAAAAAAAATCCTAACAGCCTTATTCCATCAGAACTCTGCCAAATTCAAATTGAGTTTCAGTAAAATGTTTAATTCCACAGCCAGTACTTCAGTCATAGAGTACCTGCTCAGCGTGGCTTGTAGTAGTACTGCGTCAAACTGCTGAGACGTCATATTCAATGTGACAGAAGAATATCACCGCGTATTCGACGGGACAGTGCTTTTAGTTCTCAGTATGTGGCTCTTTGTCACCTTTCGCTGGCAACCAAAACCCCATGATTTCGTGGGTTGACATTTAGCTGCGGTACAATGTCACATGCGATGATGTCACAGCCGTAATTCTGTCCCACTGATCAGTGCTTTCTTGTGTTTTCATGTCATCTTTTAGAATCTTACCCCGCTCACTCGAAACCTCAACTTTTGACTTGTGAAAAATCAAAAAGGTGAACTTTATTGAGCAGATAGCCTGTAGAATAAAATTTGCTTGTATGGCCAAAGGTATTGCGAAACATTGAGGGCAACCGTAGAAATCTTTAGACCACAAGACAGTGCCGTAGTTACTTGATCACTGCAAATTTTCCTACATAAAAGAAGAAAAAGCCACCCAACCCTTAACCCTGAATTAGGGGCATTGCATATTTATTGTAACTTAAATAGAGAAACAATACGGATTTGTAGAATTGGAATGTTGGAAACCTTTGAAAATATAGAGGCTACCTTGTGTGGATTTAATAAACACCAGGATGCCGTACATGATCTGATCCTTCTCTGGTCTGAAGTCATGTAAAAAGCTGATAAGAATCCTAATGATCAAAAAAATTGACTTTCTGCTTGAGAGATTCCAGCCGGGGTTCCTTAACTTCAATTATTAAAACCAGAATCCTCTTTTTCATAAAATTCAGCAATCAGGCTTCTTAAGGATACTCTGACACCTCCTACTTCAACGTCCATGCTCTGCTTTCACAGCTGATGATATGCGCCGCGTTTGACTGTGCTCATTTACATTTTGATACATAACATCAGTTTTGAGCAGAACTTCTGTCACAGACTTCCTGCCAATTCAGGGAGTCAGGTTGTGACAAATGAGGGCTTATCTAAACTTTTCGGCGAGGTTAAATCGAGCTTCGGTGTGACAAATTGGGGGCTCGTCCTTTAATCTTTTGTCAAACTGGCTTCTTGTAGGATTATGTGATGGCCTATCTTGTTAAGGTAGAGCATTTTCATACCTTGTGTGGGTGTATGTTTGTTGGAAATTTTCTAGCCTTCCCTAGAAGCAGGTTTTATGGACTTAACGCTGCCTGAAGTTTTGTAGAGGTACTTTTAAACAGGTAAGTGTCATTTGGATTTTAATTCCTTATTCAAGGTAGCCATTTTGTTAAGACACCCCCTGTTAAGTTTATGGGCTTTTATCAACAGACCCTTTTCACTACGGGCGTATTTAAAGTTGGAAAGCAAATGCAATTAATGGCAATGGCCGCATTCCTTTGAGGTGAGTCAGTTCTAGGTTTCCAGGGGACTGTTCATGTGTTCGTTTTTTTTTTTTTTTTTTGCCATTGGTTCCAGAACTTAGAGGGGAATTTCAACCTAAAATGCAAATTCAGTCATTATTTACTCGTCCTTATGCTTCTGGAAGGGGAGGGTTTTTTGTTTTTTTTTAATCCAGTAAGCACTTTAACAGGAAAAGGTGGAGCAGTAATCTCCCAAACTAATAAAGCAATCAGAGACCAATTCAAGAATTTTAAAAATTGCTTATAAAATTGTAAAATGCATCAATATTGTTATTTCAAAGTCATCCACTGCCTGAAGCCTCAACGAGTCTTTTGAAAAACCTCCCTCATTGTTCACTGTGGGCTGTAGCTCCCAGCCAGAACGCTGTCTTTTTAGCCATATTACGTCAGTGAAATTTTTCATAACAACTTGGCATGTCAAGGTTTCAGGACACTTGTTTTTCTTCGCATTTTATTGTTTGATATGTAGTTTTTCAATCCACTTCCAAAAGTTTGGGTGATTACGGCAACACCTTTCAAACTTGTTTTGCGGACTAAAAAAAAAAAAAATTCCACCACCTTCCATCTGCATGAAGGTGAATAGATAACGACTGAATTTTAATCTTGGGTGAACTGTGTTGCGGCAAGAAAAAGAATGTCTTCTTCCAAACTTCTGTTTTCCCTACTGACAGGAAAAAAAAAAAGAAAAAGACTGTTTCATATTGCTCAAAGAAGGAGCAGCTGCAAGAAGCTGGTGTATACCTGAAGATAAATTAAATGAATCTGGCACAAGATGATCCAGCTCAGTGCAACTAGGTTTAGGAAAGTGAGAAATGGGATGTGTGACAGTGACGTCTTTTGACTGTGACGTTTTGGGCGAAGGTCGTACAGTTGGCGCTTCTGTTTGGCATTGGTCATGTCTTAGCATTCTGAATACGTGTTTGCGTTAGCATATGGGATTCTTGGCTTTGTTTCCAGAGGAACTTTTTTGTTTTGGTTCAGCATTCGCTTTTCGAGCTTTTGGGGTTTTGACAGCTGCCCTTTTGTACAAGCATTGAAGGTGCTGTTGATCTTGCATGTCCTTGTTTGTTCAATGTTTCATCTGTTACATCTGCTTTCTCTCACCGCACGCCTTAATTTGACTGATTCAAGGTTGCAGAAGTAGAACTTTTTCAACTTTTTACAATAGAGAAATGGTACGATTAATACTCAAGAAATTTAAAGTATAAATAGAATGTGTACATATGCATATTTCATGCCTCTAAATGCCTCAACCAAAGTGAGTGCCTGTCAGTTGCAGTTATGTGCATGCAGAGTACGGTGTATGTGTGAGTATGAGACGAATCGCAAATTGCATGCCGCTGTCTCTCAATCCAGCCAAGTTTCACTCATCGTTTAAGTGAAAGGATCTTTTTTGGAACTGGATGTGTCTCTTACTGTTTAACAAGCACTTATGGAGATACCTTAAATGCAAGAATGTGCGTGTTTTGAAGGAGTTGAGTAACTTAAATGTAAATGTACATTCACTATGAAAAAAGCAATCGGCTTAAGGCGGACAGACACGGAGATGATGGACAAAGATATATAACAGAGAGGAAAGAGAAAGAGGAGATAGCCTTGGCTTGACTGAAAGAACTACTTAGAAAGGAGAAATGGGGCCACTGGTCTCCATGGCAACCTGGCGACCGGTGTAAAGTAAGACAGAAGATGAGGGGGAAGGAAAGTTTTGGATGGGGGTGGTGGGGTTGGGGGTCACTTTTGCCTAGAGCAAAGGATGTGCACCAGCCTAGCCTCACCCGAGCACCCCGGCAGAGATCGATAGGCTGATTGAGTTCAGTCATTCTGTGTCCGCTGGTGTCTGCCCGGGGCCCATCTAAAGAGATGACTGCTCTCATAGTCTGCGAAGCTAAAACACACCTTCCATAACCACTGAGGAACAAAGCGAGGCATTGGCAGAGTATGCAGACGTTCCCAGGGAAGCTTTAGACATGGTGTGAAAGCTGGGTTGCAAAATAAACTGCAGGACAACAAACAGCACGGAGCAAAACAATAAAGTCATCTGGAGGAAAAGGTGTCGCGAAAGCAGAGGATGCCGAAACAGACGTAAATCTGTACAGACACATAAGAAGTGCAGTAAAAAGTAGGAGGCTTCATCGGGTCACAGAAACAGTTGTCATTTTTTCAAAATTCATTTTGACTGAGCTATTAACATGCACCCTTTTCAGTGCAATGGCAATGGAGACCCCTTCAGAGTGCCCAAATTAACGCTTCGCTAGCTGTTAGGTAATACGTCCAATCATTTACCAATGGCTCTCATGTTGACTTCGCTGCAAAGACGGGCAGAACAACTTGGGAGGATGGGCTTTGGGTTACAGCTACATTCAATAAGGTTGACAATGAGCATGAATGAATAGCTAACGATGCCTAAGTCATGCTTATTCAGCAGTCTTATGTTGGTGTGTTGTTGTTGTTGTACCTTTATTATGTGTGCTCCGATAGTGTTGAAATAGGTGAATTGCAAACCCAAGCCTTCAATCATCTCTCCCAGCACTTGACTCCACAAGGTGTGAAGAGTTTTTTTTCTGCAGAATTGTTCTCAAAGTGTCCCAAACATTCAGAGTTAATTGAAGTCGGCGACCTTGGCCATCCAGGCTTGCAACTATTCCACCCCTGAAATCAGCTTCAAGGTTCCTCCCTGACACAAGGGTCAATTTTCAGTCCCCACTCATGAAAATGTATTTTATAATAAATGTAAAATGACAATTAAATCAGGTACTTCATTTTGGATGTGCAAAGTCTTGTCAATGGAAAAAAAAAATGCTTGAAGTTATAGTCAAGCACATTAAATCCAAAATTGACTCCCACTGGCATCCTTTAGTATATTTGATTTTTAAGGCTGCCGTGTTCTGGCGAGTGAGAAATCTATTTTTTTTCGTCATGAATGATAAATGAGCTCTTTTGAATGCATACCTAATATACATAATGTGAGTATAATAGAAAGTGGTGATACAATTAAATTAGATATATTGAAAAAAATAAACATTTGAAATGCAGGTGACTTGACAAAGCGCCTTTTCCTAGAAGCACTTATTACTGATCTAAGTGGTTGGATATGAGGATTATTAAAATGGCCGTTAGACCGGCTTTTGTTTGTGCAACCAGCAGATCAAAGTGCAGTTTTAAAAGGCTGTCATCAAACCACCATCACCATAAAAACTAAATTCAAAAGACAAACAAAAATACATTAGTTACTTCAGGCCAAAGTGAAAGCGCAAGCATAATCATGCAAGATTTGTAAGGGTTTGTGCCAGATACTCTACAAATTTAAATTAATCATGCAGTTCTTAAGTAGGATTTATTCTGCATAAATTGGTATTTAAGAACCAGCATAGGATCAAGTGCAGGGCTGCCCGAAGGAGGCCTGATAGGTTTAATTTGGCCCACCAGATATAATAAATAAACAAAAATAATAGGCCTAACAACAAAATTAATAAATTGTTTTAAAATTATACAGTGAATCTCTGTTTCTGCTGTTTTCTTGTTTTGTGAAATAAAAAAAAATGCGTTTTTCTTGTTTAGGATCCCTAACATTGGACTTTGTGTGCAGGATGTCAGTTTGGCACAAGGGAGGTAAGAAAAAAGAAAAAGAGTTACCAGAGACAGTGGTGCACAAAGAAAAAAACAACAACATTTGACTACCGTATCTTTTTGCTTGCGACACGGTGGTGCAGCGGTTAGCACTCAGCAAGAAGGTTCTGGGTTCGAGCCCCGGCTCCAGCATGGGGTCTTTCTGTGTGAGTCTCCATGTTCTCCCTGTTCCTGTGTGGGTTCTCTCTGGTACTCCAGCTTCCTCCCACAGTCCAAAGACATCAAGAGGGACCAGGTTAATCCAGACTCTAAATTGACTGTAGGCGTGGCTGGGAGAGCCAATGGTTGTCTGTCTATATGTGTTGGCCCTGCCATGGACTGGTGACCTGTCCAGGGTGAACCCCGCCTCTCACCTGAAGGCTGCTGGGATAGGCTCCACCCCCAAACGACCCTTAACAGGATAAGAGGTGGAAAATGGATGGATGGATGGAATTTTTTGCTTTTAGAGTGATTGGACAGCGTTTATCTAGTGGCACCTTGTGGGGAAGTTAGAGAATGCAAAACCTCACCTTTCAGTAGCTTGAAGGATGGCACACAAGTTTTAGGTTCGGTGACTTCGTACGACATAAAGTACGATGCCATCACCAGCAACTGCTTACCAAGAATCATAAAAAAATGCTCCAGTCTTATGTGACATTGATCTATTGACATCACGAAGAAGCTCAGGCATACAGGGAATCTGTCGTGTCACTGTGACAGAGAGAATCACAATCAGCCCGTCGTTATTCATCCGTCAAGTTGCGTTTTAGTCCATTTAAGTACGCTGTTTCTTAGCGCTGTTCGTTCATCAACCACGAGTGAACTAACCACATTAAAGATCTCAATATGTGGTCCAACAAACGCCGTCTATCTGATTCCATAACGTCATCCGAGAAGGTGCCTGGCTGACTGACTATTAAAGCTTTCACCAGAAACTTTGTCGAGAGGACGATATCACGATGATGATTTGTCAGGTCTCTCAGCAAGACATTTTCAACAGACCAGATGCAGCGCTAACATCCCCCCCAATAATGTGTAAAATAAGCATGATTCTAATGTAGCATTTAGCAAAAATGCCATTTATTCCCTTAGGAGACCAATTCAAAGCAAAAGAGTGACTTAATATTGACGCCATCTTTTAGGTTAAAACGGGATAAGATATGTAATGGATGTGTTAAATTGTCCTCCAAGTACAAAACAAAGTTGATTTAAGCATTAACGTAAGCCTTGTGAAATGCAACACAGTGTATTGGAAGTAAATACTGAGGTTCTCTTGGAAGGTCAGTTTGAATTAAAGCTGTTCAGAGGTCTAAAGGAAAGTGTCAAGGTATTTTTCTCAAAAAAGCTGTTATTAGTTGTATCGCATACACTTTTAATTTGATTTTTGTGGCCACCGCAGCTCAATGGATTTGAAGGTAATGGTGATGTTTTTACAGCTCAAAGCACTGCAGGATAAAAAAAAAAAAAAAAAAGGAAAAACTTAAGAGCAACCTGTCCTTCCACAAAAATGCCCCCTGTGCTAATCCAGGTTTCGTTAGGGAATCATTTCAGTCTAAGGTGTAAACACAGAGAACACAAAACACGCAAACGTGCACTAAACCACACAGAGATTTTCTCTGATATGCCCTTGAGCTACGCATTTATCCACAGATTTACTTTGGTAGGAGTGCTTTCCGATCAAGAGCACAAAGTTTTCTCCAAACTTGAGTGTCTTTGCCAGCCTCCATCTCCTCTCTCCTCTACCTAATTGTCATTCTCGCTACTCATAAAAGTCAGCTATTGTATCTACCACAGCGGACTGAACACCCTGTCTATTTAATGGCAGCAAAACAATGGAAAAGCCAAAGTGAGTCTCCACAGCTTAAAGTGATTAGATGAGTTTCGCACTAATCCCCACCTTGAGCAGGTAGGAGAACACTCCCAGGGCTACCAATCGATTTGATCCACACAGAGACGCACAGAATGAAACCCTTTCAGCAATCACCTCATCAAAACAATTCAGGAGACCTCAGCTCATTTTAATTCCACGTCTTTTTTTTTTGTCTTTTTTTTTTTTTGTTCCACACAAAATGGCAATTATGTCCAGCGTATTAACGAAACTGCCAAACGATGGGACCATTAAGGGAGCTGACACAAACAGATCGATCAGACGTATAACAGACAGGTAGAAGACTGAAGGGGGGGGCGGGTTCTTTACACCAGGAAAAAAAGGAAGAGGGTAAAAAAAAAAGTGAGATGAGAGAATGAACGCACAAACAAACAAACAAGCCGTGCTTTGTCCAAGCAGCTGTGACGGTTGTATTCTAAATGGGCCATTACAGCACAAACAAGCAGCGCGCTCATTGATTGGAGGCCCTCAGGGACCCGGAGTCACCTGACAGGCTTACAGAAGAGAAGATACCTGGACAAAACTGGAAGGCGGAGATTTCATTAAAAACATAATCGATAATTAATGATTTTTTTGGGGGTGGGGGGGGGGCCACAGGCCTGTGTTCACATGTACAGCAGCATGCTGCAAGAGATTTGAAAGAAAATGAAGAGCTAGCAAGCGAAAAGACAATGTCTTTTTTTTTTTTTTTTGTCTCATTAGATAAAATTCTGACAATTTGGTTTGAATAATGTGACCACAAAAGGGATTTTTTTTTTTCACAAAACTTGGAAGTTGTGGCAGCTGCTGGATTTTCTACCCTACGGGGCATACTGTTGACGCAATGGGCGGGGCAAGAAATGGAGCAGGCTCCTTTCGACATGCGATGCTATGATGTACCAAAACGAGCCATCCCGTATTCTATGGTGAAAGCCATACCTCCACTGTTTTCCGAAGGGCTTGGTCATGAGAAAACCCATATTGCTAGGTTGTATCAGGCCTTCACTGTCCCCAAGGGGCCACCCAACCTCGGAAATTGGGTAACGCAAGTTTTATACTGCATGGTCATTGTTAATTTCACACCTGTGCGTCTCTCTTGACGGAACCTATCCCTCTAACCAAGACAAAGCTGGACCCTTGTGCCTTGCAAATCAAGAAATGTTTCATCTAAGCTCGATCAATATTGGTGGATGGTGTTGCTAATTGGAGCTATGAATTTTTCACTCTCTGTTTTGATTATGAATTCATCTTTTTCTTTTTTCTTTTTTTTTTTTACAAAATCTCAAGTATCAAGGAGCGGCATGGCTTGGGGGTCGTGTGGTCGTCTGCCAACCGTAAGGTTCGATCCTAACTTTAAAGTCTCCTCGAGCAAAGTACTGAGCCCCTAATTACTCCTGATGGCCCTGTGACAGACTGGAGACCCGTCCAGGGCAAACCCTGACTCTCGCCCAATGTCAGCTGGGATAGGCTCCAGCCCCCCCCCCCCTCCCCCCCCCCCCTCCCCCCCCTGCGACCCTTAACAGCTAAGCGGTGTAGAAAAGTGGATGTATGGATGGATTGAACTCCTGTATCATTTACCTGCCTTGATGAATTGTGGGTTGCGATGACATTTTAGGGTTTCGCTGGCGAGTGGGGAGGGCAGGTTGACTAATGATGTGCGGGTGAGCCTGCAACATTGGGCGAACAACCTTGATGGTTGTGGGAAAATGACTTCTGCTTATCTGTGTTATGTTAACGCCATTTTTTCAATTCAACCAAAACATATCAACAAGAAGGCAGAATTATAAGTGAATTTAATTCGATTGCTTTCACAGTTAACTCAGCATCCTAAGCTTTCACATACTGTTTATACTGGAGTGACACGTACCAGAAGTTCTTGAAGGGCGTGCTGACTTCAAAGCCCCGCCGGTCCATGTCTCTAATATTGGCAGCGGTCAGTTCCACCTCAGAAATAGCCAGACCCGCTTTATAGTCCTGGAAAAACACAAATAATGTTCACAACCTCTTTTCAGAGAAAAATGTTGCGCTATCAAGCTTTTTCTCTGGATTATTAATAGAATGTCTTTGAGTGTGCGGAATGTTGTTTGACTGAAACAAGTTGAAGAGCTAATATTCTCGTTCTGATATTCCAGTGCCACTTATACAGAGAAAAACAGTAGATTCATCTCAAATAAAACTATCTTACCTTCCCTACTCAACATCCATTACCTGTAGTTACTGCATGAAAGAATGACACACAAACAGCATTTTTCTTTACATGATATCTGGACTGGATTATTTGCAGCAAGCTAACAGAGCCAATCAATTAAAAAGTACCTCCTCTTTATATTAAACTCAGCCAGTTAAAAGACCCCCTGAACCTCTTCCTGTGGGAGTATCCTGGCCAACTGAAAAGAGACGTAGGGTAGAAGTGGGATTAAATATCCCAACTGGATTGGAAACACTGAGATCCCCCTGGAAGAGCTGGAAGAAGCAGATACGGAGAAGGGCGTCTGGGTTGCTAACGTGCTGGACCCCGATGATTCGCAGTAGACGTATAACAAAAGCTAAGTTCAATCTGTGTCACTGCTGCAAATGAAGTAGACATCATTTGACTGTCCAACTAGGTTGTTTGCAGGATATCTAAAAAACAACAACTAATGGATGACTTAGATGAAAGATGGTGTTTTTGCTCGGGCACTGCCTTCATATATTTTAGTCAGCAGCTGAATGTTCACCGCCCTATGGCACATCTGTATGCATGATGTACAGTACTATGATCTGTACTCATGCTCTTGTGATAAATATTCGTGAAAAAACAACAACTTTGGACTTGTTTTCTGTGACTCGGTAAATGTGAGTGATACCGCGTTCATTTTCTGTGCCCACACTGGCTCTTTGGCAAAGGTACACGCACTTGGAGTGCACTTGTAGGTTGTTGTTGTTGATTTTATCTTCAGTTGTACAAATATTGGGGTGTATTGGAGATGCCCCTGTATTTTTGCAGAACAAGTGTGTCATGGTACCACGGTGAATGTGGACAGTATGATATAAGGGCTGAGAAACATATCAGAATAATACTGAAATATCAGCAAGACCTAATGCAGTGCCGACGCCTAATGCCTAAAATGTAGGGTTACAGGGTTGGGGCTCAGACCCAAGACTGGGGCCCAAGATTGCCTGGGAACCACTTATCTAATATGTAGGTGGTGCAACATTTGCTAAAGGCAAAATGTATGTCAAAATTCCTTTCTCATAAAATGTGAGTCATGAGCACAGTAACTCCTTGAAATATTGTGAATCATATCAAAGTATCAGTCAAAAACAATGGCATTTTTTTTTTTTTTTTAAAGAAACCATGAGTTGCTCTGGAATTCCCAGCCCTAACTTGTATAAATATGTATTTAGTGTTTATTTGTC
This sequence comes from Aulostomus chinensis, assembly GCF_037954235.1. NCBI lineage: Eukaryota > Metazoa > Chordata > Actinopteri > Syngnathiformes > Aulostomidae > Aulostomus > Aulostomus chinensis. The sequence continues at coordinate 13,236,113 of NC_141343.1, forward strand.
CATAGTGGTTTTATACGTTTGTTTACCATTTCCCGGCCAGTTGTCCTTGTTTTAGTGCGTCTAAACTTGGCCAATAAAGCTGAGATGGGATCACTAGGGTGCCTCATTAAGTCCCTACTTGTTCCTCACACTGGGTTTGAATGTCATTTTGTCTAATAAAAGCTAACAAACACTAAAGGAGACCTACATTTACGATGGAGACATTCTTTCCTAAAACAAGGAAGCAAAAGTAGAAAGGCCTGCTGAAAATAGTTTGTGACAGACCAATAACGTATACGTCATTGGCTTTTTCTCCCCGCCAATGACGCACAAACTGGGTCTGTTCATGATGTGTGTCTAAGTGTTCAAGAGAGATGGGCGGATAGTTAATGTGTGTATGTGTGTACCTGTGTGTAACAGCAACGCTCTGCAAAAAGGCAAAGGTGCATCTGGGGAATCCAAACCAACCCAAGCTTTCAGCCTCAATGTTTTCAGAGCCCCATTCCCGAAATAGGGGTTAGGTGCAAAGGCGCAGTTTTCATAAGCTCCGCCGTAACTCTGCACCCTCCCCCCACCCCCCACATCATCCTCAACTCTCACAGCCGTTTAGACCATTTTCTATAGCCTAGAGCTCTGAGCTGAGACAGAAAAACAGACAGGAAGACAGAAGAAGTGCACCTACACCCACACACATACAGGCACAACATCAAAATCAGGCGAAACAACACAGGCGCTACAGTAGAAAAACACACACTTTAGTCCATCAGGAGGAGACAAAGCTAGAAAACGTGAGTCAAAAGATGGGGGAGAAAAAATACAAAGGAAGAGGGAGGAAAGGGTGAAAGAAGGTCTTGGTAATCCTCACTGAGTGTGGGTGAGACGGGTGAGGAGGTCAGTTGACAGAAATGTGCTTGTGTGTGTAGATGAAGCCAGAATAAAACAGGATGTGGGCCAATCCGCCTCACCAAAGAATGACAAAACACTGCCTTAGCCAGCGCTAAACGCTGCCATGCTGTGCCCGCGATGAAGCATGTGTGCTTCAGCGCAAAACAATTTACACTGATTACACAAACAAAGGCAAGGGAATTAATCGACACCATCTTAGTTGATGAGCTGCCTTTTTTTGGAAATTTGTGTCTTAGTAGCGCAACAAGTGTGTGTGCCTCTGTGCGTGGAAAGTGTGTGTCTGTGTGAGTGTCTCGTAGAATTCATCAGCTAATTAGCAAGAAAGTCCTCAGTGTAGTAAATTGCAGCACAAGGAGGTGGTCACTTAAATATTTGCATATTTGCAACCTGATCTTTCAGTGTTGTGTGGGCTGGTTCAAATGGGGGTCAAAATCTTCAACATTAGCCCCAATTACACCACTTCAGACTAATTTAGTGGTGAAAAAGCAGTTATTCCCCTCCACCAACACTGTAAAAAGTGGCAAGAACCAAGAACAATTGTGATTTAAAAAAAAAAAAAAAAGTAGAGCGACACTCTCGTGAATTCTTATGAGTACGGACGTGATGATTTGTCGACCAACTTTTGACACGAGTCGTCAACGAAATCAGGATCCGAATTTATCTCGTGAAATACGGCGTAGTGATCGTGCCTCCAAAATAAAAGCTGTCAATTTGTGCTTGGAGAGTTTGACTTTGGAAAATTCTGACCGGAAATCGAGCGACTCGTGTGCTAGCTTGTTGTTAGCAGCTAAGCTAACATCACTCTGTCTCTTGAGTGGGCTGTATTTTTAGACTTCTTCTTGCTCCTTTCCTGTTTCTACTACTGTTACATTATTATGACATGGTCTCCTTACCTGTTTTTTTTTTTTTTTTCCATTAGTCCTCTATCGTCTTTGCTTTCGCGTCCCTGCATTAGAGGCAAGCGCTAAAAGTATCGATGAGCTGGGACTTGATTGAATTCTAGGTTTTGAGCAGTTTTGAGACAGAAGAGGACGAGGGGTTGGCAAAGCTAAAGAAGCAGGACTAGTGGATTTGCTGATTGGCCAGGTCTTGATAGAGATCTGAGTTTTGATGCGAGGCCTCTGCCAATTATAAAAGTAACTGCTCTTTTAAATTCAGTACAAGTCTGAATATAATGAGAGAGCTACAAGGTTTCAACCAACCTCATCCATCGCTGCCTAATTCTTCAGTTCAGCCAGCTAATTCCGACACAGAGGTACAGATGGTTGACACATATTCCTGAAAATTTGCTCTGCTTCACACAGGTTGATACAAGAGGATCTGTAGGTGCAAATACATGCACGAGTGTTCTCGTCTGTCTGAATGTATGTGAATACCATGCCGAGAGGGCAACGCAGTCACCTATACCTAATGACCCTCATCCCTCTCAGGCAGCCAATTAGAGCGCTGGGTGTTCGCGGCCGGTCAGCCCTCACCACTCGTTACCTACCCAATATGTGCCGTGGCCTCCTGCACTCTTGAATTAATTCACCAAGGATGGAGGCAAGGAGTGGATGGAGAGATGTAGGCATGCAGGAAGGGAAGGCATTAGAGGTAAAAATAACTCACCCAATTACAACAACCAAGGGGGTAGGTGGCCATAATGGTGCTTAGAGACAGAGAGGGGAGAAGACCCTTACGCCAGTGTATTCACACGTGATTTTATGTCTCCGCATGAAGCAACGACGCATCGTGTTTACCAGAATTGAAAGTAAAGAAACTGTACGCTCTAACCAAGAAGGTACAGCGACAAAGATGAATCCCACATCTGAAACGCATAACCTTAACCTGGTAAATGCGAACTACTCTAAAAATTCCAGTCATGCATCCAATTATAATTTCTTTCAAAGCTTTCAAAGCTCTTATTGTGTGAGTCAGTCACTCCACACCACCGTGCCTCTCTGAAAGAAGCCAGACAAGTAGAGGCCGCCTCTACTTCTGTCTCCAATTCTGTGTCCACTCAGCCACTTAAGCCGCTCTAAAAGCATGCAGCCTCAGAACATCTCACATCGAGGCAGGTACGTTAAAAAGAACACGCACTCAATGGAGACAATAGACTTTTGATTATTTTAATCATCAAACTCTGAGATGGAGAGAACGAGGAAAGCCACGAGCCACAGACTGGAAAAGGCAAATGACTCTGTTAAATGCAGAAATATGAAAAACAGAATGAAGCAGAGTAAATGTACTCAGCCTGAACCAGAAGTTCAAGTTAATACTGTTTGGCCTTTAACTGTTTAGGTTTACATTCTAAAGAATTGAATGTGATTTTGAATAAAATATTCAATTATTTCGACTTATTTAGATATACATATATGGACAGAGAGAGAGGAATGTTATTTTTTACATCATTATTCTTAATTTCATTGAATTTTTGAACCAATTTCAATGATAGTGGAGTGATTTGGGGGGGGGGGGCGGGGTGTCTCTCATCCTAATAATATGATGTGTAAGCATTTCTGCAGCCGCAATATTTAATTTAAAATGTTATTTTGACATGCATTTTGCCTTGCATTGGTAGTATTCCATTAGTTTTTACTTGTGTAGCAAGTATCAAGTATCCTGAGATGAGAGAGGAAAACTGACTATCAAATTTAGTCAACATATTCACAGTGGCCAAAAGATAGAAAGGGATCTGTTTCATGCATGGGCTAAACTTTAGAGGAACCATTTAAAAAAAAAAAAAAAACAGTTTTGCAGTTGTTTTTTGCTGTGGTGCGGTTGTTAGCCACCGTTAGCTTGTAGAGCAATATACACAATTAGTTCTTTCTGTATTCTGGCATCATATTGAAGGAATGCAGGAGAGGAAAAAAAAACATATTTGTAAGTACTTGAAATGCATAATATATACCTTTTTTGGTGAAGTATCACTTTACGTAGGTAGATATTTCACAGGAGTTTTGGCAGCTATCCAGCAAGCTAACGTTCACATACCCATATGAAATCTAACTTTTTTATAAACGGTATAGAAAAACTGCTGAGTCATCTAGGCTCATTATTACAACTTCTGAGAAAACCCCAAAACCTCCCCTCTTGGTTTGACAGACGTTAAATGAATTCCTGGACTTGTCGGGTGCCAGCTAAGCTAACGGACACCTGGATAACATAAAAGATGGCACAACAAATTTTGATCCATCACGCTGCCTGAGTGAAAACATGAGAGGGCTTGATCTGTAATGAATGAGATAAGACCCCTTTTTCTACCCTTCTGCCTGCGAAACCCACAGGAGGAAGTCAGCGGGTGACATACTTTGTGCGTCGTCTGGCTTTCTTTACCTTGGTGTTTAAATGACCTTAAACATAGCTCCATCACCAGGCTTACACTCCATGAGAAATGGAGTAGAGTAAGGGAGGTGAAGGAGGAGCTGGGAGGATGATGCTTCCAATAGCTCGTTCATCATGTTAGATTAAATACTCCACTCCGCTGAACTCGAACGGGGCGACGGTCTACTTCCCTCCCTGCGCTCCAGCTCTTCATCACTCTCTCTATTCCTTGCAAAACCGCCTCACATGCAACCGTTGTTACTAAAGCACTCCCTCCATCCCTTTCACCTCATCTTCTCTCTCTTTCCCTCTGTCACTTCTGTCTTTCACTTGCCGTCTCCCTGCCTTTTTGACGCCTCTGCCGCCGCTGCATTTATGCCAGGGATTTAGCATGTAAGCTGAAATAATACAATGAGTTTGTTCTCTCGTTGATTCTCTCATTCCCTCCGTTTCTTCCCGCCGTCTCAGATCAAGGAAGTGGAAATATGCTGACATGGAGTGATACCCAAAAGAGAATTCCAGCAATGATGTTTGTTCACGCTAATGAAGAAAATAATGAAAGGCAAACAGCAAAACTACAAGAGTGAGCAAAACGAAATGAGAGACGAGGAGGGATGGAAATGAATCGAATGCCTGTAGGATTATCAAATATGCACATAAATATGAGTGAGGGACTTTAAGAAATAGTATCACTGGTATCTCTCCATCTCAGATAGGATATCTTGCTGCCGGGACAGGAGTAGGCGGAGGAACAGTCTCTCTACGTGAGGAGAGACTATCAGAGCTTAATTAGACTGACATCAAATAAGAGACTCAAGAGAAACTCTGTGTAAGTGAAAACTTATCTCCTCTTTATTTCACAGCAAAGAACTTATCTCGTCTTTATTTCACAGCTAAGTGGAGATATAAGCTCACTTGTGGGGGTACACACTAAGTCAGGGGTGTCAAATTCAATTTGCTGAAAGTCAGAAAATTTCTGGGACGGACGAGACCGGCATTTTTATTCATATTTAAAATAAAAAAACACTTGATTTAAACTAATCTTTGTTTGCTTTAAAAAACACCGGTTTTCCCTTCTAACTTGTTAATTGAACCACATGGCTCAAAAAGAAAAGCAGTTAGCATAATAGCCTGTTTTCCTTGTGGCATAGATTTTACAACATGTACATAAATGCAAGTCGACACTGTTAAAATACCTGGAAAAAAACAGGAGATGCCTATTTGTGCGTCACCCAGAAGGCTTTTGACGTAGTTTAGCTTTTCTAGTTTAGCATAGGGCTAGCATAGCAGAGGAAACAGCTGTTTCATCCCTGATCAGATTAAAAAGGTGAAAAAATACACATTACTAATTTATTAATTCATGAAGCAGTTGGATTTCATTTTTTTTTCTCTTCACTTAGCAATTCTGAAATAGCACAACTGTGGTTCTCAGGATGTTACTTTTCAAGAAACTGTCATTTTACTCTTAACATAGAGTCTGATAACAGGAAGAAACAGCGGAGCTTAACTAAAGTCAGCGGAGATAAACTGAGTTGTTTGGTGTTTTTTTTTTTTTAAACACCTATTTACACAAATAGAAATTTAAAGAATTAAAATGAATCCCTGTAAAATGACAACTTGTTGATTTTCCATTTCTGTTTGTGTAGGAAGGTAAGCTAATCGCCGCGGGCTGACTTCATACTCAAGGCTAAACGTCATAATATCTCTTTCTGCTTACTTTGATTTGGGCACTTCTTTTTTTAAACAGTCTCTCGAAAGTCCACAACACTGGAGGAACCCTTTATAGTTTCATAAAGGATCCTCAGACGCAGAGCTGTGCAATCACCCATCACCCTGGCAACTCAAACACAGGCTAACTTTTAAAAGACATCAGATGCCTGTTAACTGCGAAAAGTATACATCGTGCCAGTTTAAAAGGCAATAAATATGACACCATGAAGTGCTGATGTCTGAGGAAACTGGAATAAAGCCATATATTTTTAGTATATAGTTTTAGATACTACAGTTTTAAAGGCAGTCCGGAGCAGCAACTGAGAAGCTCCAAGAGTTCAACCCGAAAGCAAAAAGCAGCATAGCACAAATACAAAGATAGAAGTGAGTTTTGGCAATGAAACAAATGTAAAAGAAAAAGGTCAGGAAACTCGACGCCTCCCTGCTGCCCCGCCGTTCTGTCAGAGAAATATGCTACAATATTTGTTTGTCTCGCGAATATTGTGAAACCTCACGGACTCGGTGCAACTGCTGCCGTTGAATAGACTCATTGTTTGCTACTCCTTCCCATCTGCCTCGCTGTTGCATGCTGTTTCCATGACGCTCCCTTTGGATGAGGTGCAGATGCATGCATGCTGGCATAATGTAGCATGTTCTGATAGCTCAAGTAGAGCAGCGTAGCGGTGAACGCTAAAATTAGGAGCAAGCGAACCTTGTTGAAAATCCCCTTCCTCTCTACATGTCAATAATACAGTCAGTGGCTCACAGCAGCATCATTTTTTTAACATGCTCATAAATATCGAAGCTTTTAAGAGTCTTAAAATTAAATAAAGACTTCAAAACTAAATGTTTGATTTTTTTTTAATGGGTTTTGCGGTCAATTGCCTGAAATACAGTCAGTCGTACGAGCTTGTTATATCTTAATGTTATTTCTACAGGAAGAAACATCTGCACTTGTATTTTTGAAGTTGTTATATGTCTTAAAAACAGCAGGTGCTGATAAGTGGCTTAACAAGACTACAAAACGAAGGAAGCGAGTGCAAAGCTAATACGGAGACGTCATAGCGTAACATTAGCTCCCGGCTTCTAATTATGTGTTTACACATCAAAAATCACAAAGGTGGTTTTCATTTGTTAGGATTATTTCGTTGTTTTCTACAGAGCCTATTTTAAGCAGTAATCCAATGGAAAAATCCCATTTCCTTCCGGTGGAGCTACCAAACCTCTGGCGCAGACTGCAAAATTAAGCTATCCCTGCAGGGCTCTACAGGGATCCAGCTTACACCATTTTTGAAAACATGGTGTGCTCCAAACTGTTGCTCAGTTACAGCGCAGACACAAACGGCGAGTGAGTCGATGCTGCGGCGTGGTTACAAAGGTGAAATCTACACCTCCTGCCACTATCAGCTACATATTCAGTGCCTCAGGACTTTGGTCAACGAAGCTGCGTCCTACGAGCAACCGAACATGGAGCTCAATATATCTTAGTTAATCTTGCAGCATTTCCATACGTATGCATTATATATTCATGAACACTTCCGTCTCATTCCACAAACATCTCCGTCTTTGTCTCATCTGCTTCAAACAGGCTGTGATTATTATCTTCCTTTTTCAAACAGGAAGCTGTCATCCTGTAGAGAGGAAGTCCCGGCGGTGTTGAAAGTACCTGTTCTGTTTTGCAGAGCCTGACTTTACTCCCCGCCAGGGACACCAGCACTCTGCCTTTGTAACCGCGGAGCTCAAGCAAGCCACGCTTGTTTGTGGAGCAGCGGTTGAGGAGGCTGCCGGAGAGCTTCTGGGAGCCGCAGGCGGCTGTCTGAAGAGTTTCCATCCACTCCTGGCGCTCCCCTGTGGACATGTGCATGAGTGAGAAACAGAAACTGAGAAGAGATGGTGCATGTGGATACAAGAGAAGTGTGAGGAGGAGGAGAGGAAGGAAGGGGGATGGAAATAATGAAGAGGAAAGAGACAAAGGAAGATCACATGGTGTGTTGATTCATCATTTTTGCATCGCTTTACTGGTCTTGACTGAGTCATTGGCCGCTAACCTTCCGCTACGTGCAGGTGGATTGAAGTAAAAGTATTGGAGCAGGATGACGCACAACTGGCGAAAACTATCTTGGCCCCTGGAAAAGTAAAAATTCTCCAAAGCTGAAAAAGTCCAGAACCAAAAAGTAAAGACAGCTGCTTCTCCTCAAAGAAAATATGGAGTGACTCGGGTTATAGACGAGACTTCATTAAAATATATATTTAAAGAAAATATGACTTCTTAGGAGCAGCAGCCAATCTGTGAATCAGCTAATTGGTCTCAGCGAAGTCACAAAAAAGGTGTTGGTTCATTTCACATAGCAGTCTATTTCTGTTTGGGTATTTGATGTGATAAATATTTCACAAAATGTGAATTTTCGAAATGCTCGACAAGCCCTAAAAGCCGTCAGTAATAATATTCATTTTTCAGTTCCCATGTCGTGACCTCTGCTGTATTAGACGTAAAGGACACACCTCTTTTTGTTGTTTTGCTAACTTACTGTATTTTTTATTAATCATTTTAATGCAAAATTCAGCCTTTTTTTTTTTCCAGCTTTGATTTTCAGCCAGTGACCACTTGTTTTTGTGACGAGCATATTTTACAGCTAGCTTGCTAACATTAGCTGTATCAGTTGGTTAAAACAGTAGCCTATATCCTACTGGCATTTCAGTTATTCAGGTCTGACAAAAATGGTAAAACAGAATTAATTTAATATGCTGCACGTTAGAATGGCGACCTGATATGCTTTTTGTTGTGTATTTGTCATGTTTCAGTTTACACAACTAAAACACAATACAAAAGCAATGATAAGTCTTTGGGAAAATGTATTGAAACGGTACAAGCTGAAGCTTTAGCAACTTGAAGACTGAGGCTGGCGTTAGCTAACGTTAGCATTAGCCCATGACCCCTACAAAAATTTGTAGAAGTTACAAATGATGAAAAATACCATTTTAAAATGTATTCGTGCGTCGGTTTATAACTTATAATATATGAGCCAATCATAACTGCAGAGATAAATTTGTCCAAATGTAGCGCTTGCAACATATTCTTACCAGGTTTATGTTTGAGTACAACTTCAAAAGGCTCCTGAGAACCACTTTTTTTCAAGCCGATATAAAAGAATACATGTTGTCAACCTCCCATTCCCTCACTGCCCAAGATATTGTGCTATCAAAGTTAGCAGAGTGGAAACACAAGCACACACAGCCTCCGTCACTTGAGAGGACGTTTCATTTACCTGGAGAGTTATGCTAACCCCAGCTTGCCTCATGCTAATTTCAAACCCAGGCTAAAATGATTTATGTAGTGGAGATTTGCTTTTTGTCCCCAAACGAAAGATGAGCCCCCATAATGTGAATGTGTAAACAGATTTATGCCACCACAATATGTGTTTTATACACACACACACACACACACATAATAGATGCAGAAAAAGAGCAAATAGAGGAGATGGGAGCTGCAAATATGAGAGGAAGCATAAAAAAACTGCCTTTTTTTTTTTTAAATCCAAAAAGAAAAGGAACAAAAGTTTCGGAGGAGAAGACGCACTTGGATTAAGATTCAACTCATTATTCCAAAAACTGGCAGGATGGCAGACGCCTTACTGAAATATAGAATATGACACATCGATGGAGCCAGAACAAAACCTGGAAAAAAAGACATGTCCCTTCTCAGGAAATGTATTTTCGGATACTAGTGAGTGTAGCGGACAGATGGAGAGTCTTACGAATACTCCCCCAGCACTTAACGTGACATCTGTATGTCCACATGGTCACAATCTTCCTCTTAAACAAATAATCCAGGCTGAGAGAAATCATGAGGAAATTATGCCAATTCCTAGTAATTTACTCTTCTGGTTTTCTACTGATCTTGATGGATTCTTTTTTTTTCTTCTTCTTTTTCAGCTTCCCGGAGCTACGTCTGGCTTTAACACGCCTCGGAGAGAATACGACCCAACAAAACCTATAGAATGGTGAATAACTTAACAAATGTAAACGCACGTCAGGTATGCAGAACTTTACCGCGCTCTTGCGCCCCGGCATCAATCACACAGTCGCCGCCGCCACGGCGTGCTCCTCATCATTGTTTGTTTTCCATGGTGGATATTAGCCTCACATCCTGAAAAGAGCCCTCCATACAGGCGTACTCCGAATGAAGGCCGGAAGACGGTGATGGCCTTGGGAAATCACACAACATGAAAAGAATTTCTAACTATCCAGAGAGATGTTTGTTATGATTACTCGCCTGGTTAAGAAATGGAATAAGTGTCATCATGTTCTATCCATCTGCAGGTTTTTGTGTTACCGATTCCCCCCCCCCCCCCCGTCCCTCCCCCCTTTAAACCTTATCTTACAAACACAGAAGTGCATCAAGGATAAAATGACTGAAACATCATTACTGAGCTTAGAGGGGGAAAAAAAAGGGTTGTTTTTTTTTGTTGTTTTTTTGTGGGGTTTTTTTTGGCGAGAATGAAACTGCAGGTTCAGAAAAGCAAAAGAAAGTTTGTTCCGCACAAATGGATTCATCACCGTAAAGACGACACTCAGTAATACGCTCGCAAAAAAAAAAAGAGTCACGCTCCACTATAAATCACAATAAAGCTACAGTCACAACGTTACACACATCTACTGCAGTAATATATAATGGGTTTTTTTTGGGGGGGGGGGGGTGGCACTTGTTTAGTTAACTCACACTCATTTTACAAGGAAATGTTTCGCTGAAGTGTCATCATAATCTAATCTTCCTCTTCTCCACAGTTCCAGGGTCTGAACCGCAGCCAGGGCTGAGCGCTGTCTTACACGGATACAAAGGTACCATGTTTGATCATTTGTTACGATATTGACAGTTACATGCTAGTGAATATCAATTAATGAAAGTATGGGAGTGAGGATTCCTGCAGTGAGATTTGTTTCGAGGAAGAACGGCAAGTTTACCTGCTCCTTCATTCAAAGTAAAGACCGTTGATTTTACCAACAGTTGATTGGTTTAGAGAAAGGAGATAAATTTGCTCGAGTTTTTGGCTACCAAGTTTTGCATGTACGTATGTGCAAGTTTACGCACTCTTTTGCTTTTGGTGAATCAAAGCAGCTCAAACTATTTTGGGGGTCAAATAACTGAAAAAGTTGCCAAGCAGTGTCCTTGTCGAATGGAGACTTAAATTGGAATATTACAACAGAAAAACATGACTAAAACGCTTCGGTGAGAGTGGCTAGCGGTACAGCTGTACAGTGAGTACACCCCAAAAGAAGCGCTGGCGACTGACGCCAGTGCCCCTTTGGCTACGGCATCTTTGCTAGCGCGTGTATCTTCAGGCGTGAAGGATGCTTACAGAAAATAGGTTATATTTATGATGAGTTTTGCTGACCATGGTAGTACCAGCTTCACTGTGTACTGTTGAGGTACACAAACACTACAGCGGGAACTACGGAGCATGTGTTGAACACCCGGGCCGATTTGAAATGAACTGGAGAAAACCGGGGAGGCACGGTGGTGCAGTGGTCACACAAGTTTCACAGTGTCTTCGACAGCCTCTCGTCCCAGCAACATGAATTTTGTCACTGATAGGCTCCACCCCTCACTACCCCGAACAGGATAAGGAGTAGAAAATGGATGGATGGTCTTGGTCAAAGTTTAATCTTAATCTTAATACCGATCTAGGTATGTTAGTCCAACTTTGAAAAGTACAATTTCAGTTCGACGCACAGTAAAAGACACCACATCGCAGCAGGTGGGGTAGATCCCGTCATATTGCCATTGGACCTCTTTGCTCAAAGGAAACTCTCTAAGTATCTTCGTCATCACTGGAGAAAATTTCCCAACTTGTCATGAACGCAAGTAGAAGTATCTGTTCACATTTATGTGAAACTGCTGATATGATGGCACCTGTGCTATTTTAAGACCAACTCTTTTTCCTGGCTTGACTGAGGCGGCTGAGCTTGCATTACTGTCAGAGTGACCTGCCGCTGTGTCCTCAGCCGTCTGCTGAGTGACAGAGGGGGAGTGTGGTGTTCTCTTTGAAGTGTCAGTCATTCTGCAGCCACCGACGACCTGACGTTGTCTTTAACTGACCTTAATTAGCTGCCTGACTGACCTCCTGACCCTCCGGCATCACACGAAGATGCGTGCCTCTCTTTAACCTTGTATCTACTAACATCTCTCAGTATCGCTACATAGTCCGATATTCTACATCCAGAGCTTGGTCCGGAATTCAAGCCCTCCTGGCATGGCTACATCCCAAATTCTTATGAATTCACGAAGAGATGGCATCCATAATGAATGGCCTACTCAATTATTGACTCTTCTTTACATCACTGGGCTTTACTGTTCTGTTCCCATCCTGGTTTCTGAGTTCCATTACCTGTCCTGCTCTCACTTATTTGCCTGTTCATTTATTCAGGGCCTTCCTTTCGACTGCTGCTCCCGTCTTTGCCCAAGCTGTCACTCTGAGCAGGGAAGGATGGAGCGGGGAAGGAAGTGGGTGGATTGAGAGAGTACGCCTGCATGTGTGCATCGGAATGTGTCTTGCATATGTTTGGAGTAAATGTTTGCACACACCGCATCCTCTAGCAGCCCTGCCAAAAGTATTTTTTACTCAGCGTGCCATCATGCCCTCACCTTTTCATGCATATAAAAAGAATATACAGCTACTGGCAGCCAGTGAAGCCCAGCAGCCACATGGCTTGTTAAGGGATGTATAAGTGTAGCCATGTGTTTGAAAGATGATTCCACTTTACATCGGGAGAGGGACTGGGAGAAAGGCAGGTTATCCACATTGAAAGTGGATGAGATGAGAGCCAGGTCCACTCTTTGCCCGAGCGGGATCTTAAAGCACGCCCACACAGTCTCCAACCGCAGGAATAAAAGAAGAAGTACCGGCTGTAGCCGTGTTCTTTGACTTATTTCAAAGCACATCGTTGCAACACGTAGAAAGGACAAAATTATTATTTTTTCTATTATTTATTTGTATTGCTCAATCACAGCTCTTATAACTAAGTGTCTTATTAAACTTTGATCAGGACCATTCATTTCTTACTGCTTATCCTGTTAAGGGTCGCGGGTGGGGTGGAGCCTATCCCAGCAGCCTTCGGGCATGAGGCGGGGTTCACCCTGGAAGGGCGGGGGCCAACACATAGAGACAGACAACCACTGGCTCTCACAGCCACGCCTACGGTCAATTTAGAGTATCAATCAGCCTCGTCCCCTCTTGATGTCTTTGGACTGTAGGAGGAAGCCAGAGTACCAGAGAGAACCCACGCAGGAACAGGGAGAACATGGAGACTCCACACAGAAAGACCTCGTGCTCCAGCTGGGACTTGAACCCAGAACCTCCTTGCTGTGACGCGGCAGTGCTGACCACTGCACCACCGTGCCGCACCTGACCGAGACCAATTTTGCAAAGTCCTTTGTATTTAAAAAATATTATATTTCAAAATTTAAATCAAAACGAACACATTTTGAATCCGTGGATACCCAACCCCAAGTCCAACGAGACCTTCCGCGCACAACCTACCAGATTGATTTTGGCCAACACAGTTTGAGATCATGTTCAGTTCTAAGTCAATTCAAACAGAATCTCCCAGTCTCCCAAACCACATTATATTTTACACTTTTTTGACAGCTTTTAACCTGGTACTACATGCGCTGAATACTGTTACTGTTTCGGGATTCATAATCTACACCTTTCTTCCTCTTTTTTCTTTCTTTCTTTTTTTTTTTTTTGAGGCATTGAAATTTCACAGCGAAACAAACAAGCACCTCCACCCCAAAAGTTTCTGTACTCAATTAGTACTCCTGCAGCTCCTCCTATGTTTTTCACAAATCCGCCTACACACCCCCAACGAAGGCTAGAGGAGGAAATGCACCAACCCGTGCTTCTGCCGGCAGAACGTAGTTTCAGTCTGTTTGTACGCATCATTTTGTGTTTGTAGGTGTATATTCAGTAGAATTTCACCAAAAAAATGCATTCCTACATTCGCCCCTGAATGCCCACCTGATCCACCTCCGTCTCAACTTCTTTTGTGTAGCGTTTGAACAATCATTTCTATTTCCATATCCTGGTTGCTCAATGTTGCAATGACCAAGCTGATAGGGGCAGACGGACTCGAGGTTGCCATGTGACTTTTCTCTTCCCATCATTCCCTCCCTGAGCTCACTCTTCTTCTCGCCCTCCTTCCCTCCCTCCTTCTCTACCTCCCCACCTACCTGCCTTCCATCTCTCCTCTCTCAAGCTGACAGTACCTGAGGGAAGAGGCCACCTGCGGACCAAGTGGAGAATCAACCGACAGCTGTGTGCACACTCTCTCCGGTGGCCTTCAATTATTCACTCACTTCTCCCCCCTCTTTTCCCCTCACTCCATCCTCGTTCTGCCCTTTTCATCTCCCCCTGCTGTCTCTGCCCTTACCTCTCTGTTGCCTCGCGCGTTCTATCCATTCCTATTATTCTCTCATTTCCTCCTTGTTGCCCCCCTTCACATGACCCTCCTAGATGTCTTGAACACCCTTGCACACTCCTCTGACCATCAATTTCTCCCCACTCTCACCCTACCGCATCAGCCCAGCAGCTCCTTATCTCCACTTCACTAACCTACTCCTTCTCTTTCCCTCCGTCTCCTCATGTCTCCCTCCTTCTCATGTGTTTCCCCAAAAGATTGATGACTCTCTGCTACAAGGCGAGTGGGGCTGTTTAAAGATGCATGAGGTGATGAGGCCAAGTTTTCTCCTTCTCTTTTCCCCTCTCCATCTCAGCACCCAACCCTTTCTTCTGACAGCAGAGCCACCTCAGCGAGAGGCTCCCCACCAAAAAAAAAAACCAAGCGATCAGGGGCTATCTCCAAAAGGCTCTTGTCAGGATGGCTGAGTGTGACGTATGACGATCAGCTAGCAGGCAGCGTGATAAATGATTCCGCTGAGGACCCGCGACTCATAAACAGACAGGAAGAAAAAAAGAAAAAAAAATCTGGCAGCCATCAATATGATGATGCACTGAATCAACAGGGAGAGGAGGGTTCACACATGCTTGCGTTGTTGGCTTTCATATAAACCAGATTTCACCGGAAAATGCATGAAACCTTATTCAAATCATTATTATTTTTTTCATAATAAAAACTTAAAATACCACGCAATATGCGGTAGTTCTGGAGCAGTAGACAGTCAGAAAAGTACACGAGCTGTGGCCTTTGATTTGGGTGTAAATCAGCCTTGTCGCTGTTATGTGAGCACAGGTGTTAAAACCGGGAACGCCAACTTCCAAAGTTAATTTCAGGCTGTTTACCTTTGTTGCACATCTTTCTCCCTCATTTCTTCTCAGCTCTCTACTGGCACTAGGGCTTTAACAATTAATTGAAATTTTTATTGAAAATGCAAAATGGCCAGATTACAAGAACTGAAATTTTTTGCTGAAGGTAAAATGCGGCACTATGCACTGACTTGTAGATGTGGTTGTTTACTGTGCTTTCATTGATTATTATTATCGTTATATCAGGCTATTTTAATCCCACCTCTAGCATTTCAATGATGACTTCTGTCCATGCGGGTGGACTGACATTCCTTCTTTTTGCTTTGATTTCCATTGTGTGTGTCTATTCTTGGTTTGGTGGGATTTATCTTTCAGCTTGAACCACGTGAAGCACTTTGTGCTACATCATTGCTGTATGAAAAGTGCGATACAAATCCATTCTGTTTAATTGGCTCACTTTGTTTTCCAGAAACATTGTGGTGCTACAGACTTCACCTGGTTTGGTTGAACCCCTCAGCCCAACCAAAATCACTCCAGCAGGATCAGAATATTTTGGCTAATGCTAAGGGAGCGGCTAACACTAGCCACGTTGATTTCCAAGGTGCATCTGTTATTCAAGACGCCAATTGTGAAGCTAATGTAAAAATAAATTGAAATTAATCTGGAAAACACTTCAAAATTTGAGAAGCAAAAAACAAAAATAGCCCCCCCAAAAACTGAGGCTAAACATAAACAACTGAAAAACAAAATATTTGCAGTATATTCAGGGGATGAGGTTCTAAGTGTCTCTGAAGCTTCAGTGTTTTCTTAAATCTAAGTTGCACCTGTGCTTTTGTTTATTTGAACGTTCAATGTTGACTTTAAACTCAAACTCCATGTTCTTTGACGCTTCAATGTTTACTCAAACCGGAGTTGCACCTGTGCTTTTGTTTATTTGAAGCTTCAGTGTTTATTTTAATTTGAATTGCACTGTTCCTGCTCTGTGTTACCAGTACTGGGAATTTTGCACCGAAACCTTGTAGCAAAATACCACATACATGTTATCAGGAGTAGGTTGGGCTGGACGCGCCAGGGCAGCTTGTACACGACCTAAAACATGTCTGGTCTCATGCGGTATGAGTCAGTCATCCATTACCTGGAAGACTTCAGGTTTGGAGGGAGAGGACGAGCAAATCAACTCAAAAACACCTCCCAAACACGGAGGGTTGTGCAGAGTCAGCAGCCCTGTCATGAAAAAACGAAGTCGCTGCTAAAATCTGGGCAGCAAACTGGCAGCATTGGCATTCCTTGGCTGAGGCGTACAGCCGGAAGAGGATTAAGTAAAAGTAAGTTAACACTTATGTGTATAAGCCTTGTTTGTGTTTACTTTGATCAAACCTGAGTAATGTATAACAGAGTATTTTTCCATACAGGCATGTCTTGGTCAGATGTGTCCAGCTGAGCACCAGAGGGACCTTTGAAAACAAGAAGCCAATAGCAAGGAAATCCGTCCATCCATTTTCTATACCACTTATCTGTTGGGGGGTGGAGCCTATCCCTGCTGACATTGGGTGAGAGGCGGGGTTCACCCTGGACGGGTCGCCAGTCCGTCGCAGGGCCATCAGGAGCAATTAGGGGTTCAGTATCTTGTTCAAGGTCACCTGGACATGGTCACCGGGGGAAGCGAGGATCGAACCAGCGACCCTTCGGTTGCTAGACGGCCATGCCAAGCAGGGAAAATGAAGTCACAAATTGATAATTCTACTCCTAGCTCAAAAGATGTCAATAACGTGAGGTCTCAATGATCTGGTTGATAATATCTCTCTGTTCCCTAATGTTCCTAAATGTCCGCATCGTACAGTGAGTCAAAGGTCCTCAACGCCATAACCAAGCAAAACTCAATTTCTCTGATCACAGTCATTCAAATGAATCAAAGGGCGGCCCTGCGTCTGACCTCACAAGTGAACCCTCGATTAGTGAATGAGCAGTTTTGACCTTAGCTGCTGAATAGACTGCCATCAAGCAGGCAGGAGGTAACGAGCGGAAAGTGTCTCTTTCCCCTCTCATTAAGGCCGACACAGACAAAGCTTCCAGTGGAAAGACGATAAGCAGAGACAACTCTTACTCCACTTTGTCTGACAGAGGGATGAAGAGACGCTGGAGGAAGCGAGAACAAGACTATTAAAAGGATGGTTCCTGGGAGATTTGAGGTCGGTTCATTTTTTATGTATTGCATCACTGTAGGCCGATATAAAAAGAGGTAGATTTATGAATCAAAGCCACTTTTTGACCCACAGCTCTTAATCTTCTGTCCAGTTTCATCCGCGGCTAATGCACGGGTCACGAGTAAACAGAGAGTTTAGTTAAAATACAGGCAGGTTGGTACAAAATGTTAAATATTCAGCAAGAAACAGATTCCCGAAAAAAAAAAAATGAAACCACACATGCTCAACAAAAACAAGTCATATTCGGGTTTTTATATTTTTTCGGATTTAGATGGAGCAAGTTTGTCTTCCTGTTGGGCTCTGGTGGTATGATTTTTAATATCTTCCTGACAATTTACCAGCGTGTATGGTACAAGATGATATTTGAGCAAAAATAATAAAAACTGAGCAGCGTGTATGACATTCTCTAGCCTATAAAGCTGTGTGTCTAATATGTAATTAGCCTACTTAGACAAGTCTTGCTGGGTTTAACAGTGACCCGATGACTCTTGCTGTGGCGGATTCCATCACTTCAGTGGGCTGAAGGGAGATGATGTGCGGGTAGTGGAAGGCTGGCAGTTGAATGCCGTCACGTGGCTAATAAACTGCTTTGATAGTTGGAAGAAGTCATCTTAATGTAAGGTTAAATGTGGAAATATTTCTGATTACATGTATAATCGTATTTAATAGTCGAGAGAGAGTGAGAGCGAGGAACTGGACAGAACTACAGACAGAACACCCAACTGCTTCTCTCTCTCAATAGCCCTGTCGGAGCAGTGAGGCTCATTCACAGGACTTCATGCTAACATTGAACATAGTGAGCATACGCCCTCTAAATTCGTGATAAATTAACAATTCTTGCTCTCAGTCTCTGGCTCGGAAAACGCTGGACATTACAGCACTTCCCAGGCAGAAGTGACTGATATGACTCACAGTGAGTGGGGACATTGGTTGTGCTCAGTCCAGCAGTTTGGATTGGTGCACTTATGTCCAATTCATGTCAAAAACCTCACGCATAGCCCCGCCCCCCAGGATACATCCCTTCTCAGCGCTTAGCTGCCCCTTATGGAATTTTTGGATGGTATTGAAAATCATACATTCTGTTACCTACCTTAATACCCTGTTACACCTTTCTAAAGATTCTAGTATACCTTTGGAATACTCCAGTATACCTTTCCATAGCTCCTTGTATACCTTTTTCTAATGTCAGTGTACCTTTCTAAAGATTCTAGTATACCTTTGGGAATACTCCAGTATAACTTTCCATAGCTCCTTGTATACCTTTTTCTAATGTCAGTGTACCTTTCTAAAGATTCTAGTATACCTTTGGGAATACTCCAGTATACCCTTCCATAGCTCCTTGTATACCTTTTTCTAATGTCAGTGTACCTTTCTAAAGATTCTAGTATACCTTTGGGAATACTCCAGTATACCCTTCCATAGCTCCTTGTATACCTTTTTCTAATGTCAGTGTACCTTTCTAAAGATTCTAGTATACCTTTGGGAATACTCCAGTATAACTTTCTATAGCTCCTTGTATACCTTTTTCTAATGTCAGTGTACCTTTCTAAAGATTCTAGTATACCTTTGGGAATACTCCAGTATACCCTTCTATAGCTCCTTGTATACCTTTTTCTAATGTCAGTGTACCTTTCTAAAGATTCTAATATCTTTCTAAAGATTCTAGTATACCCTTCTATAGCTCCTTGTATACCTTTTTCTAATGTCAGTGTACCTTTCTAAAGATTCTAATATGCCTTTCTACAGATTCTAGTATACCCTTCTATAGCTCCTTGTATAGCTTTTTCTAATGTCAGTGTACCTTTCTAAAGATTCTAATATGCCTTTCTACAGATTCTAGTATACCCTTCTATAGCTCCTTGTATAGCTTTTTCTAATGTCAGTGTACCTTTCTAAAGATTCTAATATGCCTTTCTACAGATTCTAGTATACCCTTCTATAGCTCCTTGTATAGCTTTTTCTAATGTCAGTGTACCTTTCTAAAGATTCTAATATGCCTTTCTACAGATTCTAGTATACCCTTCTATAGCTCCTTGTATACCTTTTTCTAATGTCAGTGTACCTTTCTAAAGATTCTAATATATCTTTCTAAAGATTCTAGTATACCTTTCAAAAAAACACGTTATTACCTTGATACTGACCAAGCCACCTTCCAGCTCTGTACGTAATGCACAAAGCTTGGATCGAACAGAGATTACGTGCAAGAGTCTCACCTGCAGTAGCTTCTTATTAACTGTACAGACATGATTGTGGTGTCAAACTTCTCATCTAATTTAAGGAACGAGTCAATACAGTTGCTTCCCAAATGGTTTAACTTCTGTTGCTGTACGACGTCATTATGCTGCACCACTCAGCCAAGTTTGGTGATTATCCACCTCGAAATTTTTTGTGCAATCATGCTGAAAGTCAAACAAACAAATGCCACTAATCCCCTCTGCAGAGGTAATAATACCATTAAAAGGGAAGATAATTTAAAAATAAAAACCACATTTTAGGAGTAGCAGTGGAGACAGAAATGTCTGTGAAACAATGAGAGAGAGAGAGAGAGAGAGAGAAGGGAGACAAAAGATTACCTCAGAGGCATTTCAAGAGAGTGCAGAGAGACAAACAGAAAGGGTGGGGTGGAGGAAAAGAAGACAGAATGAGGTAGAGATACAAACAGAAAACAGAAACAGATGCACTGTACCTTCTTTTTCAGCCCTGAATATGAAAGTCCGAAGGGAGGTGACCACTTCAAACTTGTTGTCACCCAAACTTCGCACCTGTCTGATGGCGCTGACCAGAATCATACCTTTGGAGTACATCTCCTAAACAAAGAAAAGCAGACAGATAAGAGCGCTGACACACACACACACACACACACACACACACACACTCTAAACAATATAAATGCAGCCAGACAGACACACAATATTATAATAATGTTATTGAGCTGTTGCTTTTCCTATTATCTGCATCTGTAGGGCCACAATTACTGTTTTTCAGCGCATTGTTTGGATCAATAGACGTGTAATTCCGAGCTGTATTTCCGTTGGCTGGGATAGCATTCAATTTGAAACACCACTGACAGACATCCTCATCAAACTAGAGCCATAACCCATCGATACTGTGTCAAATTTATTTTCAGAAATTGCTTCCCTGTTCCCTTTCAAGCAATAACTTTGATAAATGGCACAGAGCTCTCGGACAAGAAGCATTTGAATCAAAACCTGCTGCAGGATAAAGATGAGTATATTACCCAGGCGCTTTTTTTTTTTCCCTGCCTTTTTTTAGCCGCTACCTTTTGGAGTACTTCCAAAACAATTCAGGGGGTTTAATCAGAAGAATTTGGCCAAAAAAACAAAACAGCATCAGATTTCAGTCGTAACAACTGTACAAAGGTGGAATGGCTCTACCCTGCAAAGATAATTACTATTGGAGTGAAGCGCAGTTGTGCTTTCGAGTTTGTTGCTGTGATGCAAAAATGCCAATACTCGTACCACTCCGGTATCTTCTCAGGGAAAAACTCCACAAAAGAAACATGTGACGGTGTGACTTCAGTCCTGTGAAGCATCAGGGATCTGAGGATTGGTGGCAAATGACGAAGAATTCAAGCTGAAAGGCACTGATGTAAAAATTAGACAGTAACTTTCTACTTCTTACTGTGTAGTACTGGCAACTAAGGTTTGGATATACTATATTTAAGTAACTCAACAACTTACAGTTTTTGGAGACATTACAGTTAGGAGGGTAATACAAAGGAATGGAATCAACTTGACGATTATGTGAAAATGTGGAGGTACAAACTTTTCACGCATACTTGTCTTCATCCAAAAACGACCAACTTCTTGCCGCTCAACGGTGATCCTTTCTGACACGGTTATCGTACTGCTACTACCCAACCTTCCAGCCAGAAACCCCCCATCTCGTCTTACTACAGGTGCACGGGATTAATATTCCACTCTGAGCTCTATTTCAATTTCAGTGTTGTTTACTTGTGAACCGAGCCAAGCAGGCACAAAAAAGTAGGACAGATATGTTTGGGGTTTTTTTTTTTTTTTTTTAGTTTAGTTTTTGTTTTTTTTAAATACTACAGGCAGGTAATGAAACAGCAAAAACAATCCATGAATGAAGAAAACAGTTCAGGGAATTAATTGCACTGCAATTTAGACAGAAATTCTAAACGTGAGGTGATTTCTTTACTCTTTATTCATTTGTTTGGAAACACTTGTTTTAATTAGGCCAACGGGATCAATTTTAGACTATAAATGAATCGGGAGTTGGATGAATCAAAGTCATGGATCATGCGGACTTCTGCCACTTTAAACAGGTAATAGTGAAGGGAAGGGACCCACAGAGCTTGATACTCCAGTGTGTGACTCTCACAGGAGAGGAAATGGTCCAGAACGTGAACCCACGTCGCCTTGAAAGACGACGACCATGACAAAAGCAATCATCTGGGTATAAGGAGAACCCCGTAAAACAAATCTACAAGCTATAAACAAACTTCTCAAATATTCAAAAACAGATGCTTTACTGGGAATTTGGATGAAGCACAGGAAGTGATTGTTGGGTAAATTGGGATTTGGCGGTACACATTGTTTTATTACCCCCTTGTTTTCCCACGGCAGCTCTCGAGAAGGCATCCAAATAAGGAGGATGTTGCACTGGAGGCTTTGTGACCCTCTTTGGAGTTTCCCTTGACAATGGCAATTAAAGTACTGGGTCATTGTCAATGTGAAAGAAAGAAAGAAAGAAAGAAAGAAAGAGGGTGCACGATGAAGAAACCTTAATGTTATCACCTCTGGAGAAGCAAATCAAACATCCTTAAAGTAGAAAAAAAAACCATCCCGCATTGTAATGCTCTTGCAAAACTGAGAACTGAGGGACAGTACATAATGATTCTGTAGTGGCACGAAAATCACTGGGTTGTAACCCCCCACCCCCCCAAAAAAGAGCTGGCAGACACTGCATTATTCATGCTGATAATGTCATTATCTTTGAAAGTATGGAGAGAAACCAGCTCTCCATAGGCTGAGTATTCTACAGTCCTGTGCGCAATGGATTGTTTTGCAAATCACATCCTGCAAAGAGCGAAAGAAATGAGGATGAAAGTAGAGGAGGGATGAACGGAGGAGTGGAGTAAAACACAAAAAAAAAAAAAAAAACGGTGAACTTCTGACTCCCTCTCGCCATTCTTAATTAAGCCGGTGACCTTGCCATCCACAAAAAGAATATTTCTGGAGACCGTACAGCCAAAAATACCAGCCGGCACAGTCAGCAGGGAGAGAACGGGGGGTGGGGGGGGTGGATGGATGGATGGATGGATGGATGGAAGGAAGGAGGGAGCGTGAAATAGAAAAGAAAAAGAAATTAGGTTCGTGTGAAAGGCCAAGGAGAGGACCGAGAGAGAGGAAATGGAAAAGGGGAGATACAACGGAAAAAGACTGAAGCAGAGCAGGACGACGAGCAGGAAAGAAAAGACGAGGAGGTGCATGAGGGAAAAGGAGACATCATGTAGAAATGAAGATGCCTAAGAGGGTCACGGAGGGGTCCTTCTCATATTAAAGCAGGATGTTAACAATGGCAAGGAGTGGCTCAGCCTAATTACAGACGGCCACCCGGTACATTTCTCTCCCCGGGAGTTTCACACCAATATCTGCCTCTTTTCTCCCTCTAAATTTAGATAGAAGTTACAGGAAAGGTGAGGAAAGGAGAAACTGTGGATGAATTAGCTTGGAGGCTGTAATAATTACACCCCGGTAACAGTAATTAATTGTTTGAATTCTAGTTTGGGGGTCATGAAGTTGTTTTAATTACGAGTTGTGCATCTGTAAATACACGGGCGGCGAGCAGATGATGAAAAGAAGAGGTCAAGCTGGAAGACAGTGGATGCAGACACCGCTGCCACGAACACACACACACAACATTTGTGGACAAATCTCTAGAGGACAGACTGCCAAGGAAGCAATGAGGCCTAACTATCTCTTTCTAAGATGTCCTCCTGACCCCCCCAGTCTACCTCCCATGTTATCCCCTTTCAATCTTTCACAAGGCGCCCCCCCCCAGTTTCTCTAGAGTTCCCTAAAACGCTCGGTTGTCTCTTTTCTTTTCAAAAACAAGCCAGTAAACTTCAGGAAACAATTAAGGCAAAGCAACAGAGCTAAAGCATACAATAATGGAGGCACCATGTGGAGAAGGAAGGGAGGCAGGTAAGTGGGGGGGGGGGGGGGGGGGGTCTTGAGCACCAGCGAGGAGTTGAGGTGCCTGTATTGCATCAGATTTTTTTCTGTGGAGGCATGAGGACACCAACTGGTTGGAGTGGAAATCTCACCTGGAAAAATGCTCCTGGGCAACAATGAGATGGAACACTGTTAGTTTCACCTGAAGGACTAAAACTGAGACCTTTTTTGAAAAAGGGTTTTTTTAAATATATATATATATATATATGTATATGTGTATATATACATATATATATATATATGACTCATCGGTCCAACAAATTAAATAAGTTTAAAGAGTCTCCCTTTTTTATGAATTCATGATATTACAGAGAGACTTCTACTTTCAAGGGCTCAAGTCTTTAGGGACTCAAGCCTGAAGCCTGATCCCTTTGGACTTAAGTCGAGCTAAAACTGGACTTATTCTTTATGTCTGCAATAGATGCACTACTGACTCGCCGTCACTTGATGAGGTCGTTAAATTGTACTTGTTTGCATAGCTTGTGCTTATGACGATCCAATTTTCACTCCCCTTTGGCTGTAAGTTTGTACTATAAACCAACTCCACGGGGAAATCTCCACTGTTGACTACGGTCTCGAGTTTGCTGCAAAAGTTTTGCGTGTGGTGTTTAGGGACTTTACCCACTTATGAGTGACAACCCTAACAGTAAATGTGGCGATGGGTTATCCCAGATGATTCTGTAGAGGAACTCCAGAGTCGGCCGATTATTCTCTGAGTTCATCTCGAGCCCTTGCTTAGCGGTGAGTGACGTCCTACTGTAAAGCGCATCTTCCGGGAGTTTGAACCCAATCAATCCAAGCAGCAGCAGTTGCTAGGTTGCAGCACAGGATTCGAAGAGGTGCCAGTCTTTGCTCCTGTCACGAGCCAGTGTACCATCAAAATACTTGTCGGGCTGTTATTTTAAAGTAAAATAGCCTCACGGCCCATTTGGCCAAAGCATTGGGGAGTTTTGTCAGCAAATCGGGTAGAGTAACATTATCACTGCAAACACAGCAATGCAGTCGGAGAAGTTTGGATTTTAGGAGTGAACAAAAACTTTTCAAAATCATCCCAGGAAGTTCCCAGCTTGTTTGGCGCCTGTGAGGAAAGGTACTGGAATGTGGCAACTTCAGATCAGACTCACTTGAAGTGGCGATGGACAACTTGACTCAAAGTGATGTGTCAGTTGTGTTTGCAAAGACCAACCGAATCCCTTTCAGTCTCCGTCTGAGCTCTTCAGCAAAACACCGGACACAAAACCTTCAGAAACACCAGGCAAGCGCGTTCAAGTGAGACTGTTGTTATTTTACGTGCAAGAACTTCACTTGCTGGCGTTGAGGCGGAGCAAACCAAGACAAAAAGTTGATTCATCCACCTAAAGAGGGTTTATAAGGGAGAGAGATTCTTGCCCACATGCTTCTGGGAAGGGATACCAATCGATTCCAAAATAGAATTGGATGTCCAACCATTCACCAAATTTAATCAAAATCTATCCACACCTTTTTGAGACTCCAGTCAAGTGGAACCGCACCAGTCGCCACGTACCGCCAGAGAGTCGGTTTAGAAACCGAAAGAGCTTGACTTCTCTCAGTCTGTCTCTTTACCCCCTCTGACAAAGTTACTTTCTTTTGCCGGGCGGAATGACTCAGGTTTCACCGCCGGCCAGTTCCTGCGTGTTCACCCTGAGAAGTGTGTGGTTGCTAATGGGTGAAAACTCAATCCTCATTGTTTTGGTTGTGGCGCGGCACAGAAACTGAGACATTAGAATCAGATGCGTGGTGGCAGACAGAAGTGAAAAGCCAGGCTTCGATCCAACCAAAACGCCACTGGTGTTATCATTCCAAAGCCATTACACTGTGTCATCAACATATATTTAATAATGACACATAAAAGTCCTTTGCCACTTTAAGTTTAACTGACATTTACGGCGGACCAGCTCCTCTCATTTTAGTGACAAGCTGCTCCTCCTCCTTTTTTTTTTTTTTTTGGCAGAAACCGTGAATGTAGCAGAGCATTGGCCCTGAGGTGAATTTTAAGTGTGTGTTTTCTCAAATGTCTCTCTCTGAGATGGTCTTTGGATTAGTCTGAGAACACCCAATCTGCTTAATCACAAGAGATTTATTTTCTGTTTGAATAGCTTCTTTTGGAAGGGGGGGGGGGTAAAAAATAAGAAAGGAGAAAAAGAAAAAAGAAAAATCGAGATATTTGTCAGAAGTATGACACGCAAATGAAAACAAACATTTGAAACGTGTGAAAGCATCAAAAGTATTAAGATAACAACATCGAACATGAATCGGAGAAATGAAAGGCTATACATCAAAAACAGCCGGGGTGTTACAGTAAGTGTCAGCACAGGCGTCTTGGGAACACAGGAGGGAGCGAGCGGAGGGGCTTTCAAGCTCGGCAAGCGAGAGCTTTGCGGCATCAGACAGACAATCAGGCTGACACACTGAAAGACTGATCCCCAATCCTAAAACCTCATCTACCCTTTGGCCCCCGATCCAGCCTCCACCCTCCCCGTGTCCTCTCATCCCTTCATCCCTCCCTGCCATCCTCCTCACTTCCTCGCCTCTCTACCCTGAAGCAAGGCTTTGGACTGTTTTTGCACACACACACACATATGTATATATATATATATATATATATATATATATATATATATACACACACACACACACACACACACACACGACACCGCACCAGCACCAGGAGGACTACATCTCAGGCCCGAATCGTCCTCCTGAGCCAATCCCCGTGTTGACGAAATCAGGCGAAAGGGGGTGATTGATGAGACGGATTGGATGCAACGCGGCAGCGGGAGAAGAAGTGAGACCGAGGATCTCGCTACTCTCCCACGCCACCTCCGCTACCCCTGGTGATGACATCACCAGAGACCTTCAAGCTGCGACTGTGATTAAGTGCGATTAGTTCTGTCTGGGGCTGACAGATCCCAGAGGATTTCGAACTACAAAAGAGTTTTTGGGATGTTGAAAGTTTGAGAAAGAGAACAAGCATGGGAATCTTTCAGTGTCTAAGTATTTTTACTTTAGTGTACGAGGAGAAAAGAAGGACCACACCATGACAGACAGCGAAAACTACCTTCATTCTACTTTACGCCCAAGTTGTGCACGTTACACAACTTTTACCACCCGTTGCCTGTCCACTAATTAATCCCAGAGCATTTTCTTTGAATATTGCATGGATCTGCTGTCATTTGTAACTATTTTGATAGTTATTTGAGTCTTTTTCATGCAAAAACTAAAAATATGCACATCCGTTGCTTTGCAATGTCAAGATGTTTTGATGGCAAGTGATTCTGACTGTATTCTAACATCCATCCATCCATTTTCTATACTGATTATCTGTTCAGGGTGGTGGTGGTGGGGGGTGGAGCCTATCCCAGCTGACATCGGGTGAGAGGTGGGGTTCACCCTGGACGGGTCGCCAGTCCGTCACAGGGCCATCAGGAGCAACTAGGGGTTCTGTATCTTGCTCAAGGGCACTGGGCCATGGTCACTGGGGGAAGTGAGGATTAAACCAGCGACCCTTCGGTTGCTAGACGGTCACTCAACCTCCGAGCCGTACTTTCTAACATATGTTAGTACAAATGCAACTTCATAACATTTGGTTATTAAATTTTAAATAACCATCAAACAAACAACCTCAAATATACCCTGATTTGCGTAGAGTGATGTGCAGTTGTATGTACAAGTGTTTAAGTATCCAGCTGTCAGACAATATTTGGACAATTCAGTTTTTATTCTAGTTATGTTTTTTACGTTCTATAAATTGTTATATTTATAGATTATTCATTGATTTTGCTGTTTTCACCGCTCTACCAGCGACCGACATCCAAAGAGAATTTTTCCACGCCTAAAGTTAAGTACATACGAAGAAATGAATCATCTTAATCTGGTGTATTTGATCAAAATTCAAACAAAAACACCCAAATTTTTCCATTCAGAAAAAAGAAATGACTGCTATGGAGTAAATCGTTAGTTACCGATGACTCAAAAGTGAAAATGACCTGTAATATCACCTTTAAACTTAACATCTGCGTTTTATACGGAACCAAAGAATGGCCATGCTTGTCACAACTGCTTTTTTAATGCAGTTATACCAAGATAGAGAGGTCATTATTGAGTTATCTTGAGGTAACTTCACCTGTTTTCTAGGGATAACAGTTTACCAGAGAAACCAACGCTTCATTTTCTTGCTGTAGCACAAAAACAAAGGGGTGCTCTCACGGTAACGGCGTTAGAAAGGTTCCTCTAAAGAACGCTGCCCTCGGCGTACGTGCCTTTAGACAGTTGGTCGAACCAAAACTTTTCATGCCATTTTATTCATTTCTGACAATTTATGGATCAAATCCTGACTCAGTTGATCAAAAGCCACTGGTCCTTTAGGGCGTCTGATGTCAGAACTATAAAGGAGGGAAAGTCTTGCTGCGTGAGTCGTAGGGTCATTTTTCGTCGTCTGTAGCTTTAAAAGTGCACCTCCACACTGTGAGAGGAAGCAAACCTCCGACTCATATTTCAATTTCTGACATCAAGCAGCGCTGAGAGACTTCCTGTCTACCCATACAATCTTCTCCTACCCTGGCGTTCACCCCGTGGAGGTGGCGCTGGGTGGCACGCAGGGTGGTGGCGAGCCTCAGCTGGCTGCACAAGGCAAGGGATGACAGAGAGATTGGACTCGGCCTCTCCGTTCACCCGAAACATGATGAAGCCCCCTCTGCTTTTCTCAGAGGAGAGAGAGTCACATTGGCAGGAAAAAAGTGTAAACAACAATCCTCTCTCTCCCTCTCTCTCTCTCCCTCGAAAACTTTCATCTTTCCAAAATCTGACGTTCAACAGTGACACGGAGTGTAAAGCGCTGACTCGCCGGCCTCCCTGCCGATTCCAGCACCGCCGGCATCAGAGCGTGTCCTGATAAATAAAGCAACAAAAGGCGATGGAAAGAGAAAACGGAGGGAGAGAGAGAGAGAGAGGGAGAGGGAGATGAACGGGCATGGCGGGCTGTAATTAGTATGTGATTAACGAGCAGGCATCAGACAGGTCGCACATCATTGATTGTGATGTTGTGCGATGCTGCTGCAGCGAAATTGAGCCGGCCCTGAGAGGGGGTGCTGAGGTCACCGCTCAGACACACACACACACGCACACACACACACACACACACACACACGCACACGCACACACACACAGAAAGAAGTGTATTTGTTCTCACTACGGCATTTATCCAACGGTCATTAGCAAGAACATGAAAGTATAGGAGAGGTTATAACCCAGGAGGCTGGAGTTGCACGAGCGTGTTTGCAAACTCTGCCAACGTACAGTTGGTTCTTTTCATTTGCTACGGAATGAATGAAACTTTCAGAAGTTAAGAATCCATCACAGTCATCATCAAGCGTGTATTGATTCTTCTCAATGTCACCTCTTCGTAGCGTGAGAACACAGCTGAAGCGCGCAGTGATCCGCCTGGAGGGCTGAGAGCGAAAACCCACAAAGTTTGCGAGCGCGTCCCAAAAAAATTAGAGTCATTGAACATATCGTGAAAAATTAGGAGAAAATCAGTCGGTAATCACTTTGAAGAGAATTGATGGTTTTATTTGGTGCTTTGATTTTAATGTTGACTTTGACTAATTTCAGACCTCAATATTCTTAATTAGAATAATTGTTGAAAATAAATCCACTTCCTATAGACCAGTGGTTGTCAACCTGCAGTCTGCTGCAACCCAGAGTTTGTTTAATACAATTACACCTCCACTTTGGGCTGGACGGATAAATGCAATACATTTATAACAGCATTCTGTCGTATTTTATCTGACCATGAATTAATGTTTATGTAGTTTTTGAAACGTGTGTATACCAATGTCTTGTACTCAAAGGCTGCTTTATTTTCTGCTTTTTTCATGTTGCTAATTGTAGTGGCTTGCAGCAGAACGTGCAAACATCAGGGCAAGATTGAGCCAAGACCCAGACCAAGGCAGGGTGAGGCAGCCGAGACCCAGACTAAGGCAGGGCAAGACCGAGCCAAGACCCAGACTAAGGCAGGGCGAGACCAAGCCAAGACCCATACCAAGGCAGGGTGAGGCCAAGCCGAGACCCAGACTAAGGCAGGGCGAGACCAAGCCAAGACCCAGACTAAAGCAGGGCAAGACCCAGACTAAGGCAGGGCAAGACCGAGCCAAGACCCAGACGAAGGCAGGGTGAGACAGAGCCAAGACCCAGACGAAGGCAGGGAAAGACTGAGCCAAGACCCAGACTAAGGCAGGGCGAGACCGAGCTAAGACCCAGACTAAGGCAAGGTGAGACTGAGCTAAGACCCAGACTAAGGCAGGGAAAGACCGAGCCAAGACCCAGACTAAGGCAGGGCGAGACCGAGCCAAGACCCAGACTAAGGCAAGGCGAGACCGAGCCAAGACCCAGACTAAGGCAAGGCGAGACTGAGCCAAGACCCAGACTAAGGCAAGGCGAGACCGAGCCAAGACCCAGACTAAGGCAAGGCGAGACCGAGCCAAGACCCAGACTAAGGCAAGGCGAGACCGAGCCAAGACCCAGACTAAGGCAAGGTGAGACTGAGCCAAGACCGGTGCTAGGAGATGGTCTCAGAAATATCCCGTTTAAGTATTTTCAGACTGCGAGGCACTTTAAAAAACAAAAACAAAAACAAAACAAAATAAAAGGTTTGTTTGCAAAGGAAATCTTTAGGGTTTGCGAAGCCAAGCATAAGTCCGGACAAATTAGCAGATGTGCTAAAGTGTTCAGAAGTAACTGGTCAAGTTTTTGGTTGGCCCACTTGGTCCCATACCGTGTAAGAATGCAGTCGATTCAGGACAAGCCAGAGAACTTCAAAAAGTGACCTAGAGACCAGATGTCAAGGAAAAAATTGGAATGATAAGCAGTTTGTTCACTATGACATGACTGATTATGATAAAGCCACTTTCAAGAGACAGCTGAGGTTGCAAGAGAAAATGAAAGTGATGTTAAAAGGGTGTGGGACGGAACAACAGATTGAAAGGCGGCAGGTGTGGCAGTCAATCAGGACGTGTATCCGTCATTTCATCTTCCTCTCTGATCCCTCAGGTGACCTTTAGGTGGCAGTTCCACAGGAGATTTATTTAAATGTTCTGCCCAAAAGGGGTGAAAACTTCCACAAGCGTCTAGACTACACAAGTGCATCTTTATTTGCCTCCTCATCAGTTTCTCCTCCTTTAACCACCCCCCTTCCATCCATCCCTCGCTCTGATGATGAGGCAGGGGAAATTTCAAACTGTCAGACAGAAGGAGACGGAAGAAAGGTACAGGGAAGGCAAAGAGAGGGAGAAATGCTGAGGGAGGCAAAAAGAGACGAGCTACTTTACTCCCCCACCCCCTCCACCCCCCAACCCTTCTTTCTCCTGGAACTGATCAGGTGCCAACATCAATGTACTTTAGTGTACGCCTGGGTGGGCACAGAGAGTGCTGGCACGCCACGCATGGCGTAATGTCACTCTGTCCTTGCCCTCATTTTTTACCCCACTGAGCTAATGATCACGATGATAACAATAACAATAAGGGGGGTGGGGGCAAAGGGGCAAACTTGACTCAGCTGCAAATGCTACACATTTCTATAACAGGAATGACTTTGCTGGCGCGCATGTGGAGGCAGTCAGCAGGAGGGGAAGACGGGTGTTGACCACAAAGAGCGTCGGTTACCTTGTCGTTGTTGTAGTAGGCCAAACTCTCGCCATCGAATCTCACCCAACGCCTTTGAAAGACACAATTTCTGCAAAAAAAAAACAAAAAAAAAAAGTTTAAAAGTAAGTCCATCTGGCTGGTTTAACCAAACTAAGTCAGGTTTGACTGAAATAAGCCACTGAGGCCATTAACTGAATAAGCTGAGAACAGGTTTACTTCATCAAGAGTGACGTTCTTTCATTAACGCTAAGAGACGTATCAACAGCTGTCAGTTAGCGTAATCAAAACAAATGTGGCCACTTTCAGTTTGAATATTCAACAGCCCAAGGGCAGGTTTCCAAACCTGAGCGAGTGAAGGAGAATAAAGGAAGTAAGTGATTGATAGCCCCGGCGTTGGTGGAAAGGAAAGCCAGGTTTGCCATGAAAAGCCAAACTAAGTGAAAGCCAATCTCCTCGCAGTGCATCTCAGCAAGGTTATCCCCGAACATCCTTCCCTCTCTTTTAGACGGCGCCTTGCATTATGAATAGATCTGCTCCAGGCTTCTGAATCTAATACCGTTTATCAGTTTTAAATAATCATCAAAGATATAAGACATACGGGGCGGCGGGGGGTACACAGAAGATGAAATGAATGCGAGGGGCTTGCAAAGAAGTCGTGGTTGACTGCTGGGTTCCCTGCCACGTGACAGGCAGCAGTATGTGGAACACTGGGTGCGTTGAGGTAAAGATTGATAGGGAGCTTGTCCTGATCTACATAGCCGGTAATTATTCATGGCTGATTGTTTCTTGCGGTACTGGCAAGGACCTCACTATATAAAATACCATGGTAGTATCTTGATACATGGGTCAGTGCGATAAGTTAATAGAGTACCATGAAAGAAATATCCAAATATATCACTGTTAATTGTATCATGCAGCACAAAAACTTCTATGCAGTGTCAAGCAGTAGCCTGCTGAGGTTTCCTGCCGACGTGAAGGCTGTTGTTGGGGTGATTTCAAAATGGTGCCATAACTTAGTTTGTCCGGCTGTCAACAACTGTTTACGGTACTCCCAGGATTGTTCGCAGGACTGTTGGTATTCGCAAATCTACAATTGAGAAATCTGGCGTGTTGCCGTAGTGATGAGGCGGATGTTCAACCATGTTGGGAGATACTTGGGATCATTTCTAAACGGTGGTAACGTAGTTCTTCCAGCAGAGTGCGCTGTGACAGAGTCATGAATACGATTTACAACTGTGACACCTGAAAATGAAAGTGCAGCCAGACGGATGTGGCTAACGTGTGCCTACGTTAAGAAGATCATTTTGGAACGGCGCGATACCACAGTTTGTCCGGCAGACTGTGCTCCGACCCAATCGTTTGTGCAGTTGGTAGTACCAACACTTGTATTAGATTAGTTTTTTCCACAAGAAACAATGAAAGTTCACGTTAACATTTGCCCAAGAGGTGGCGTTCATCTCCTGATTGAGCATCAGAGATTTGTGAGTTACTGTTTGTGACTCCACTGGAAAGGAAAACAGCCTCTTTCCAAGTGTCTTAATTCCTAGTCATTATACGTAATATAAGACAGAAACACTGAATTGAGTTCTGATTCCAAGTACATATTTCTTAAAGCACTTGGAGAATATTTGAACGATAAGAAAAGAAACCTCAAATACCTTTTATATTTGTAATAACAACATAGTGTAGAAAATACAATTGGCAACAAGCTTCCATTGAGATGCTTGCGAAGTGTTGCTGTCTCATATTCAATGCAATTCTATTTTTTTGACAAGACATTGGACAAACACGGGACCAGTAACCTACCCTTGAGGCGACAGCTTGTCCAGCCAACCCACTTTCAGGACTATGGTGTTGGGAGCTCCATAAAAGCAGGCATATGGAGAAATGTCAGGCAGCGCGTTTCCACCCTGAGGGTCCAGAGCCACCGAGTAGAGGTCACACTCCACCATGATCAAGGAACTGTCCTGAGGGGCCGGACCGGAGGCCCCAGCGCCGACGGCAGGTATGTCAGGTGGGAGACTTTGGTCGAAGCTCGGTCTCAACAAAATGCTAGCGCAGTCGTCCACTGTTGAGTACTCATCCTGGTAGGGGTCCGGGACCGGTGGGGCAGGGGGGGAGTCTTTTTCCTTGGCTTTGTTTTGTTTGGGAGTCTTTTTTCTGAGGGGATACATATCACATTGTCTCAATCTTTACAGTAACTTTATACCAGATTGTACAGATTCACTGCATTTTCATGTAAATGCCGACAGCATGACTGCATGGCGGAGCCTTGTCGCACCTGTCGCCACACCTAGTGGTGATGTCACAATTGTACTGACAAGAACAAAGCTGGAGGAAAACCAAATAATCTCAGCTGGTTAACCCGCCTCTGTCTTTACAGACAGCTGCCCTTTTAACGAAAGCCCTTCCAACATATTGCAAAAATAATATGTTATAATAAGAACCCACCCCCAAAAAATGGATTTCCATCTCAATTTTTTGTTAAAGACCATTTTTGTTGAGACCGTGTAGTCTAGAACCAGGACAGGTCTGGTTTCTACATGCATTTTTGTAAAGACTCAACAAATACTGGGAATTGTACAGAATTCTCAGGGTTTGAATGAAAGGGTTTTTTTCTTCAACGTCTTATTAAAAGTGGTCATATGGGGGACTTTCGTTGACCTTTTTGATATGGAACCTCACCCTGTCATCATTAGACCTTTTATCCAATGACTTTTTGTCATAATTAGGGTGTATAGAGGAATCTAAAGCTTCATCGTTGAGTCCAAACAAAGTGTCTTGAGGTTTTAGTGAGATGTCATGTTCAAGAGACCGGGACCGAGCAAAGTACAACTACTGCCAGAGGAGGCATTTGACAAAATAGTTGTGTGTGTGTGTGTGTGTGTGTGTGTGTGGGGGGGTCATAACTATTTCTGGGAATCCTTAAAAAAATGACCATGAAAGATTGTGGTTATTAAATAAATGTGATACCATTTTATCATCAATAACACATTTTCACCCTGGTTCCGTTAACTTTTGGGACGTGTGTGAGTCGAACTTTGCTATCATCGTCACCAAACTGCTGGAAATGACACAAAAAGTAGAGTTAACGATCACAAATTGCAATGTAAAGATACGGTGAGTTATGGGTGTTTGGGGCGCTAAAAGGCCTGAAAGTGCTCTCTGCTGTTTACTTCCTCGTCCTCTTCCTCCAACTCATTTGACACCTTTCTACCGCAGTAACCAGTTCTCCTTCTGAACATGTCGAGTTGAAGCATCCAGAAGTGAACCACAACGCCATGACATACCTCTTCTGTTTTTTCGTTTCCTTCCCCAACGCCTCTTGGTTCTGTGGAAGAGACGAGCATCAAAATGAACGTGTCCATATTTCTGTCAGATGCTGTTATCGTGCACTAAGCTGTTAGCTCTGGTGGCCCAGCCGACACTTCTATTAACCTCCAGGGCCAAACTGAAACAGCTCTGCTGTGTCTCCACGGCGACCGCATTAACACCAAGAGGGAAGTTTGGTCTGCAACACCACATTTAAGATCTGACAAATGTCTGTTCCTCTTCGCTGAGCTGCTACTCACCGTCCACCAGCAGGACTGTACGCTGTCTTACCGGAATGCTCTGAGGGTTGTTGTACAGGAACATTTCTCCGTAGGGAGCAATAGGCGTCAGGGTTCTTTGAAGTGAAGCTAAAAGGGACAACACAATGGCAGGTTTTGTCATGGTTTTGAAAGTTGTCCACATGTGCCGAGTGAAAGAGGCTTAATAAGATTGTTCCAGTTCATATTTGTAGTCACTCAGATGTTATAGTGCACTTTGATTAAACCAACGCATTGATCTGAACCAACGCCTCAAACCCTTGATCCATGCACAGCAAACAAATTAGATTTAGTTTTGGCTTCGTCCTCATCCAGCTCTCTCTCTCTCTCTCTCTCTCTCTCTGCCTCTGCCTTTCTCTCCTGCAGAGGGAGAAGAAGAAGAAGAGAAGAAGAAGACGCTATCTGTCTGCAGACCCGGGGCCACCGAGCGTGGGCCGAGGCCTGTCACATTGAAAAATGACACCGCCTTCTCCCGAGGATTGTGAGGGCCAGAAGATGCCGCCCCGGGTGATATAGACACTCAAAGAGAAACACACAGAAAATAGCGCTGAAAGATTGAAACACCCCGACGCATAAATGTGCCTTCAGACAAATATAAAAGGACAGACGAGATGTGATCTATAAAGACGTGAATGCGCGAGCGTTCTCATTACAGGAGGGCACGAAGGGGCATGTTCTGGGCTTGGTAAGCTTCGTGGAGGGGTCATGTAAGTTGATGATGGACTAGACTCCAACGCAGCGGCCGGCTCGGCTTGAAGAGCTGGCCAATCGTTGCGGCCACCATCAATCATCATCCATCAGCTGACCTTCAGGCCGCTACTGTACTAAATTCCTGTCTGATTCTCGCTATTGTTCCCTCCCCCGGCTGCATTCTGCCTTTGTTTCTCTCACTCCACTCTCCACCACTTCTTTATCTACTCCCAAGCAGACCGGGAGGAGACCTCCATGTAGCCACGGGCTCTGAGGTAGTGGGGATTGATTTTCCTCTGAATGAAGCCTGCACCTCTTTAAAGTGCGGGAGGTCAGTTTGTGGTTATTACTCTACTGAGTCTCTCCGACGCTGATTAATGAAAAGCGGCTGAGAGACGTTTGAGTTTAGCTGTCATTCAGTCAAGAATTGACTTCAGCGAAAGCACAACGAGACTGCGGTGATGAACTGTGACCTGTAGAAAAACCCAGTAAGAGTGAGCTTCATTTGACTGCCGCTGTCACTTCTGATGGCTTCGGCACCGAATGTGTTGAAACCCCACGAGTTACGTGTTGACAGCGTCTGGTTATCAGTTCGACGGAATCTGCATTCTTTTTGTGCAGCGGCTGATTTTTTTTTCTTTCTTTCCAACCCAGAACCACAAACAACAAAACACCAGTTAAACGTTGTTCTGACTAAAGTTTCGGACTTAATCATGCACAGGTTTGGTTGCTGTTGTTTGTTGTTTTTACCAGTTTGTTCGAAGTTGACATCGACTGCAGTCTTTAAAAAAAAAAAAATTCCCTGAAAATTAATTTCAAAGGTAAGAAACTCGGAACTATCGGCCTTCCCAGCTTACTAAATCTATATTGGTATCGACCCTGAAAAAAATTGAATCCGTCAAACCTGTTTTCCCCTTCTTTTATTGCACCGCGGAACATAACTGCATACGCTTTTGGTTTCGTGGACATGATTTGTTTGTGTCTTGTCAGCCCATGGGTGAAGTTACGAGATACGTATGACGTAAGTGAAATCACATCATCATCGTCAGTCCACTCGTCTCCCCTCCAACGATCTCTTGTGTAAAGTAAAAAAAAAAAAAAAGGGGGGGGGGAAGTTGCGTTAACCTCATTATCACAGCAGGGTCACAGAAACAAATTCAAAAATGACACGAAGTAAATTGGGTTACAGGAAAACAGCTCTGTTACTGCCTAGAATATTTGACTGATTTTTTAATTTTTTTTTTTTTTTTTAACAATATGCCAATTCTGCTGCGTGGGCACAGAGCTGCTAAAAAAAGAAATCGGCAGACACGAGGGGGAAAGAAAAAAAAAAAGGCTTTTTTTTCCGAAGCAAAAGTGTTAAATTAAAATTCTGTCAGCTCTGCACAGCAAGTTTTGATTGAATGAGATTCTGTGACTCACATAAGTTTTGGATCTCATTTCAGAATAAACAGTTTAAAGGGTAAAATGATGTGTCAAATCAGGCCTCACTAGAGCTCGCTGTGAGGGGAGACTCAGCCTGCGAGCTGACTTCCTTCGGTCCCTGCTCAGGGACCAGCTTGGCTCCCTCTCTTCCTCCGTCTTTGCATCCATCTCCAGTTCTTTCCTTCAAACTTACTTCACTGTCTCGCCTTCCTCCCTTCCTCTCTCTAGTCCCTGTCTTGTTCCATACAGAGGGAACATTGGCAAAACAAGGTTCTACCAAGAGACAGCTGCAGAAAAGAGGAAGGAAGCCAAAAAAATTAAAAAAAAAAAAAGGAGAGTGAGGGGATTTCATGCGTGACAAACGGACAAAAATCGGTTGAAGTAAAAACTGTCCACAGGTGCTCATGCACACACTGAAGAGAGCAGACAGAAAGAAAGCAGCTCAGGTCAGATCGTCCAAATGAGACATGAAGGTGGGGCAAGTGCAACAAATACAGCACGGACAAGGATGAATTCCAACACGACTGCATTGGTTGTACTGCGTGTTGATAGCAAAGTTAAACAACTCGTAAAAACTTCTGTAAAAGCCGAGCAACAGGAATACACACCAGGGTCTCGCTAAGGGACAAGATGTGAGAGACCATATTCCCTGAGATGTGCACTTGAAACGAGGGCAACGTCGTTTCCCAGCCGCCGAACACCCCCTACCCCACCCACGCACCACCCTCATCTCTTCTCCCGCCTTTCATCCGGGCAAACAACAGCACCGCTGACTCTACTGCCAAATGAAATATTCATGGCAGACATGAAGCAGATGCAGCTGAAAGACTGTGTGTACCTTTCTGTATGCCGTTTGCACCTGTGGGACCTTCGGAACTGGTTAGGTGTTCAGGGCTGGTTGTTTGCACTGGTGGTGCACTCCTGAGAAGGGAGGAGAAATCAGTGGATTAGAGCCACCAACGCAGCACGTAGAAAAACTAGGTGACACACCACATGTACAAAAAGGGTCTTCAGAATAGAGAAGTGGAAAGTTAGTTTCACTGTTCAAAAGTTTCAAAAATGAACAAAGTTATTTCAGCGCATGGAATGTTATATTGAATATGAAATTAAAGGCCTCAGGGTCTCTATCAGTGTATACCTGAATACAAAAAAAAAAAGAGAAAGTACTGGAATGTTTTATGAGAACTTTGAAACTAATTCATGTCGGTACCAGAAATATAGCGCTAATGCTAGCAAACAACAACATTACCTCCAAAGAATGCTGAACATTTTGTGGAATATGCGCATTAGCTTTACTGCTGAAAGACATGAAAGAAGATTTACTTTAATTTAGCTGAGGTAAATAACAAGCTATTTAGCACAGGGGAGGAGCATTGGAAAGGGGTACCTTTTAGAACCCGTGTTCTTTCCTGCTTGTTCAAAACACAACTTCCCGGTTGGCTTACTAGCAGTTGTGGCAAACAAATTGGGTTTTGGGCCTTTACTTATAGATGTTATGTATAACCGTACCTGTACGGTTCATATAAACAAGATCGAACATGCTAATTGTTGAGTTTTATAAAAGTGAAAATTGTTACTAATGGCTAAGTTAGCTGTTTCCCCTTCTTCCAAGACACATCACAAAAAGTCAAATCTCACAAAGTATATTGGTTTAATCTCTAGTTATCTCATTATGCTTCGTAAAAGACAGAATCACCTCCCACCTTTGTGAGAAAAAGGGTCTTGATAAAGGCAACCTAATATTTAATCAAGAAATATTGATGTGTAATAACTGACGCACAAGCTCACTTATAACTGGCAAACAAGTTTAACAGGGTTCGTTTTGCTTGTAATTCATGAAATAATCTGACATCAGCAAAATTTACATTTCTTGTTTGTTTGTTTTTCACAAAAGAAATGAGAATGTGAAGAGACAACTTGATCAGAAATTAGACAAATATATTATGCGACAGAGGTTTTGCAGTGTAGGGACTATTTTAGGTCAATTATGCATCTGAACAAACAAAAATCACACGAGGAGTTCCTCAGGGATCAACTCTCGGGCCACTCTTATCCGTCTGCAAGCTCCCTCTTGTACAGATGATGGTACATTATGTGTGTTTTTATGTTGTCTTACGTGTATTTCAGTGTCACACAATTCTACGTAACAGTATCACAACGTGACCACAGGCCATTTCAATTCCCTGTGGACCTAATCCACAGACCATTGACCGTTTTCAGTTCACTTCCTTCACTTCCTGCTTCCAATACATGAACCTAATGTGAAAGAATTTTTTCATTGTGCGTAAATACGTGTGAACTACTGTGAATTGCCTTGTGCTTTAAATTATCGTGCTCACCACGTCTTCCACACTAATCTTGAACGAAAATTCAGACACTTGACAAAGTCAACAACAGTTGTACCTGTCTTGGAGTGGCAGCAGGGTCTGATTTGGTATTTCAGGAACAGGCCGGTGCCGAAGCCTGTAGGAGCGCGTTAGTCGCGGACCTTTAGGTGCTTTAACACTTGTTTGTATTCCATAGATGCTGTTTTCTACCATCTCACACTGAAAACCTCCTTGGTCTTCACTCAGGGTTGGTTGAGGATCTTCAGAAGAACAGGGGACAGAGTCAGTGCTGGACAACGAGGGCTCATCGAAGGAAATCTCCCAGTCTGAGGGCATTTCAGAAATGGAGAAGGACTCGCTGCTGCTGCTACTTCTGCTGCTGTAGGAAGACATGGAGGCAGGGATGCAAGGATGTTCAACCACTGATGTTTGGACTTTCAGGGAAGTACGCACGGCCGGTTGTGGTGGGCTTATGTCCTGAGTTTCAGTTGCCAGGCCTGCTCCTGGAGGCAGAGTCTGACTCCCTGTGAAATCATACTCGGTGCTTTCTTTTGGTTGAGGCTGTTGACATGATGTTCCCCTCTTTCTATCCTTCAGGAAAATATGTCTTGGATACAGCGCAGGTCTCCTTTGGCCTCTCCCACTTTTATCCCCTGCCTCTCCATCTTCCTCTTGCTGTTTATTCAACCCGAGTGCTTCTAAACTGCGGAGGATGCGTCTGCGATGGCCTGTTGGTAACACTTGGAGCTCCAGGAGGTGCTCATCCGTGAGGTCTTTGCAGTCATCCAGAGTTTGGTAGCCCCTCTGTTGGAAACACGACGTATACTGGGACAGGCGGAGGGTGTCCAGCCAACCCTGGATCTCCTGGCTCCTGTCTGGAGGTTCCAACATGATGCTCTAGTGCCGCATCTGGAGGACGACGATGAATGTAAGGAACTGCAGATTTGATCCAGATTTTAACTGTTGACACAAAATCAGATTTGACAGAAATTAAAACAACCATAGGTATTGTTCAGTTTTTTTCTTGCTTAGAATCTGCACAGGTAGATGCTGATTTCATCTGAGATGGAAACACTTCAGGCAAATGAAAGAGGGGAGTATTTAGTACTAGTTAGCATTATTCCTAGCTTAGCATTCAGATCGGAAGTGGAAAAAAAACAGTACGCTAAGTTTGTTGATTTGGAGAGGTAAAAGTACGATATGTTCACAGTGACAACAGAATTACAATGCTATTATGCTTTTAACAACAGTAACAATGGAAATTCAAGCATTTTGGATTTCAACACTTTTTTTCATTCAACTTTAACTGATATGAAAGAGATTTTTATGTGTGGGAGAATTCACTGCAATAAATGAGTAGTGTGCAGTGTTATAGCCATCATTTTACTACAGTGCACAACGACTGTATATCAGTACAGACACTTAAAGGTGCCATAGAGAGGTTGAACGGGGTATTCATTCTTGTTCTGTGGTGTGATATGTAACCCCACAAAAAATGGTTGGGTCTGTGATGGCTCAGAAGCTTCCTAAAGGCTCTCTGAAACCGCTATGTTACCATGTTGGGTTTAGAATGTGTCGTTTGTCCTTATTGGGGTCGTTTCTGACCTTATCTGGCAACCTCATTATTTATGCAAGTGCACGAGTTGACGGCGATCGGTTGCCGTGGTTTATCTGGCAACCTCATTTAACGACTACTCGGTGATTGGCTGCCCTCACTGTCACTGAAAAGAACGTACTCCCACTTTCTCGGCTAACTGTCGCCGGTGCTAAGTGTGACTGCTACCGTCAATTGACAACATTCCATATCATACAACAACATTGGTAAGATAAGATACCAAGTAGCCACGGCCCATTCGCGGATCCAGCCGTACATGCAGTGGTGGGGTGGCCATCAGGACAACCGGGAGTTTTCCTGGTGGCCTGGCCCCTTGGTAGCTTGGTAGCGAGATTCCTTCCCCCTCAAGCCAGGCCAGGCCAGCTAGCGACAGACAGCGCAGATAAAGCAAAGGTCTCAATTCTATCGAGGCCATTCATTCAATCAATCTGTTCAATCAGTGCTGCTGCTGCAGGCTCCAGTTTGTGTCACGCGAGCGAGCAACACGAGAGAGCTGCACTCACTCGGCTCGTTCGCATAATCGCCCCCTCCCGAAATATGTCGAAGGGACGTGTGTGAAAGGGGTGGGTTCAGCGTGGGGGGGGGGGCACTGACTGAACTGTAACGTAACACTTCAGCCAAAATCGCATTGGTCCATTTTCCCGCAGCGATTCAAAAAAGGGGAGATACTTCAAACAGAGGTTATGACACTGCCTCACACTTCGTGTGTGTTCCCCACAACTGGGGGACGTTGAAGAAACCCCAAAAACACCAAAACGATGATTTTCATTCTCGGTGACCTTTAAGATACTGTGAACATTTCCTTATCTGAGATATTGATAGAAATGTCTTTTTTTTTTATTCACACTTGCATTAAAAAAAATGGTTTGACGTTTTAATCAGAGATTTGTTCGACCGCAAACACCTTATTTTTTCATTACGTAAGAGTCACTGCAACTGATACTAAAAGAGTAATAAATACTTTAGTGCCAGGGTACTTTCTTTGCAACCCGCCTCCAAAATTAGCAGTTTACATAACTAACAGTAGTACTACAGCTGGTAAATGAATGTGACGTACGTTGCACAACCCTTGGAAAAAACACGCCGTGAGTTGGGCACACTCCAGGAAGTCATCAGAGCACATTCTCACATCACGTTTACATTTCGTTATTTCACCATTAAAAACCACCGAGTTACGTTAGCTGTTAGAGTTTAGCACTGCTGGTGTATTTCAGTTGACGCTTTTTTTTCTTTTCTTTTTTTTTACATCTTAGAAACCGCTCCCTTGCTGTATCTTCATACTCATCATAAAAACACGAGCGGTGTCACTGCTCTTATCAAAAATATCTGTGAGAAAACAAATGCATCTCGGAACCTTTTTTTTTTTTTAAACGCTACATTAGAAAAAAATAAATAAATAAAAATCAAGATGCATGTCACCACTCCATAAAATAACAAGTGAACAAACTTGCCAAACAGCATAATCAGACCTTCACTTGCAATACTTCTGGAGGCAACACCAGGAAACAGCAATCGCTTATGAGGACACACAAAACCACAATCACACAGCGGCATTTGGTGACTTGAGTGTTTTGAAATTTCAATAAAATAGCAAAAATAATTTGAGGGAAGAAAAAAAAAACCACACAATCGGTGTGCAACCAGGTCCGGTACGTAGCACTTCTGAGTTTAAAAAATCTGCATTTTACATCTAAATGCAAAGCAGCGAGTAATAATGGTGTCGATGGCCAGCTTACCTGATGCTCTCACACCGACTCTTCAAAGTAAAACCTATTTTCACACCCACACTTCAACTCAGCCCGCATCACGTCTGCTTTTGAGAGGCACACCTACAGAACTCAGAGGACACAAAAAAAGTCTTACTTCTGCTTTCATGACAGCACATTCTTGCAGCATGTGTGTGTTTGAAGAGCAAATAGCATTTTCCTACTACTTTTGGTTTGGGCCTTACATATACTTTTGCCCTTAAAAAAATTAAGGTTGAATTATTCTTTTAAGCAGACACGCTGCTTTCCTTATTGAGCGTGCATTGACAAAACTGACTGGATACCAGATGAGCCCAGGTGTGTGCTACTGCTGGCATGCAGGGGCCTGTAAAAGCTCCCAGCTAGTATGGGCACAAGCCAAACCTTGCAAGTATGTCTGACCTGGCCTGCACCCACCCACTGACACACATCTATTCAGACACTAGAATGCGCACACACACACACACTGCAAACATTGGAGGCCTAGTTTGAGGGGTTAAGATGCGCAGCTACAACCAGCCCACGAAGTGCCTTTAGCAACACCAGCAAGCAAAAAAGGTGAACTTCAGAAGATGAATAGCTTTTGCAGGCCGTACAGGCATGAAGATATACGAGCCTGTCCGCGGACAAAGACACAACTGCAGGCAAACTAATGCATACTGCATACACACAATTTACTGACAATTGGACAGAGACTCCCAAACATTATTTCCAATGATGTACCACCCTTTAAATAGATTTCTCAGCCAAGTAAACCCTGAAAGTAAATATTTTGTAAAGGTACAGAGCCGTGCGCTGCCGTCTGATACATTAAACCACAACTTTATGTTGGAAAAAAGTCTGTGTATCGTAAACCAAGTTTTTTTTTACCGTGCAATGACACTAAGACAGCTTGGTACTGCGTCTTTTTGATGAGTTGGACCAACAACAAGGTGAAAAAGTTCCCTGAGGGTCATTTTTTTTCTCTCTACAGCAGGGAAGCTGTTATCAAACTTCTTCTTTTTTTTTCCCAAGCAAAGGCTGTTCATTGCTTTGTTTTTATGAGTTACTTCAGAAAAAAAGAGGAAGCATAATTCCATTGACATTATTAGTTTATGGGATGATTCATTTTGTAAAATACATGACGGATATTGGCTTCACTCACCGGGTAGCAGATCAGAACTCAACGCTAACTTTGCATACAGTGGAGAGCAGAACTGTTTTAATTCAATATTTGTACTTCAAATCAAAGTATTTTTTTGAAGTGTTGAGCATAGAACTGGAGGCAGAAAATTTGGATTCTACTAGATGAGAGTTGGAGAGTTTATAAACAGATTTTGTGGTTTTTGCTGTTGTTAATCTTCGGTCTCCGTTAGCTCCCAGCAACAGGCCTGCAGCTAGCATGTTCTGAATTCACCTAAAAGTAGCCCAGAATATTAAAAAAAATTTTAAAAATATAATTTAAAAAAAATGAAAACTTCATGAATAAAAGACATCTAATTGAGCGTAACGAATGAAGACAATCATTTTGGGGTGAACAATCGCTTTAAGTAACAAGACTGAACGCAGCGATAAAACATTTGCCTGGTCAATGTTTCATTTTTGACAAACTACAAAACTGAAAGTGGCAGCTCAGGACAAGTGTTTGTGCTTCTGTGAAACCACATGGAGACTAGGGCAGAGGAGGTGAGTCATAGCATGCACACCCTTACACACACACACACACACACACACACACACACACACACACACTAGCCACATACCTCTCCACATCTATCACATTTCGTTCAAAGTCCGAGTCCCCTTCCTGGTTAGAAACACCTGAGCACTTATGCAGGCTTTGCTGACTTCAACCTTCAATAATTAGAGAGAAAATACACAAATATACCACGTACATTGTACTACTACAAGTACCACGTGTTTTTTTTTTTTTACTCTTGTGGTGGAAAAAAAGATCCACCAGTGTGAGGCTGCCTTTCATTTTCAAACTTGTCTCAATGACTCGCTGTGGAGGACCGTTCCGCTCCCGACACCAAGAAAACACTTTGGTTTCAACCTGGAACCCCGACTCCTTCAGTTTCACGCGCCGGTGACGCTGCGGGACTCACCGGTAAAGACAGAGGAGGGATCGCGGGCATCATCCGCACACCGCCGCGCGTTTGCGGGGTTGAGTTTGACCGCTGAGGCTCCGCGCAGAAGTGCTCAGCGTGCCTTTAGTCTGGTTCCGTGTGTGTGTGTGTGTGTGTGTGTGTGTGTTCATTCTGTCGGTGAAACTCCACGCCCATTCAAGCACATTGCCAAGTACAAGTACCATCCAGTCTAATGTTGCCCCCCCCATGAATACTGCAGGCTGTTTGTTGTTGGTGCATTAAC
Source organism: Aulostomus chinensis (assembly GCF_037954235.1). Lineage (NCBI taxonomy): Eukaryota > Metazoa > Chordata > Actinopteri > Syngnathiformes > Aulostomidae > Aulostomus > Aulostomus chinensis. The sequence continues at coordinate 13,281,105 of NC_141343.1, forward strand.
AAGCAGATCAATTGTCTGAAGCTGGTGGGAGTTTGTCCCCCCCATCATCCAACACACACACACACACACACACACACACACACACACACACACACACAGTAAAAGCAGCTGATAGAACCACAGGAGAGCAGCAGCACGGGTGGAGGTGATGTGAGTTGTTCTGCCTGGAAAAGTTTGCACGTCCCAGCTTGAGTCTGAGGCCTCGGGACAGGAATGCAGCCTGGCACACACCCGGTTCCTCAGTTATTTGTCAGGATTCACAGGAGAAACCGAAACATTAAGATGCAGAAGTTGAGGACGGCCTTGTAATAACTTTATTTCTTTTTAATTATTTGAGGTTGATTCATCCCTTTTTCTAACAAACAACCTGTTATTTCAAGATTGTTTTTATCCCAGCATTTCAAATATTAAACATATTTTTTTCTGACACAATTCAATCTTCCCGTTGAAGTAAATTTCTTTTTAAATGTTCCTATTATACAAATATATCAAGTGTTTGTTTCAATTTTTTGTCCATTTTTAACCTCCATACTTATTCACGCGTTAGTTCAGTTAATAATTGCTTTTCTTTTTTTGTTTGTGCTTTTTTAATCATCATGTAACAATTGTAATTGTGAGGAAGGGAAAAATATCGATTCATCATAAACACACAGTACCGTGGTTTTTTTAAACCACCACTTAAGTCAAAATCAACTGCATGTTATATTTTAATCATTAAAAAAACATTAAAAATAAAATGTTTTCTCCAAATAATTAAGTAAAATAATCAGATACGACATACAGCAAAACGTAAAACCTTAACCAGCATGGCGGCGTGCTGTGATTGGTCAGTCTCACAATGAAAAGATAGAACAATATTTTGTAAATATCCCACTATCATTTATGTGTTCCTTCTCCCACAAACTCGTCCACTTTCTCACCGAAATAAAGACATCACCTCAGCTGCAGTACCAAGGGTCAGCCACACGATGGTGACAGAGGCAAATATGGGACAAACGTCTTGTATTACTTTTATGATAAATAATTACATCATACCTTCCACGTTAAGGCACCAAGGGACTCAAAAAAATCAGCACCAGCCATTAGTCTAAAATTCAGGCCACACCTCTTTTTATTATATTTTATTGTCTCCCTTATTTGTTATGAATATTCTGGTACAAAATCATTTCATTTTTTTACATTCTGTAAAAAAATTTCTTGTTTGTTTGTTCCAAAAGCTTCCACGTCAAGTCATCCAGATCCCAACTCAGTACCAGCAGTCGTCCTGCAAAGGAAACATGAGCCAATATTTCATGTTCATTCTTCAGGGCCCAATTAATTTTTTTTTTATACGCTGCAAAACATGGCGGTGTCGTCTCCTTTCACCTGCTTCTCTATCAAGTGGCCCTGGATATTTTCTATGAACGTCGCCTCAGTTTTCTTGCCCCCTGTATTTGACAGGCACATTGTACTGAGGAGTTAGTTGTTTTTCATAAGCTGCAAAACGCAGTAACTTTACCTTCGTGCCAGAGCTTCCATGTCATGGTTCGTGTGTTCCTGAATGCGTTCATGTAGCTACATGCCATCAGGATTGGAACATTTCAAAGTAACATCACTGCTTTCTTTCATATTTCTAAAGGCAATACCTTTTCATTCATCAACAAGCACCTCTTGTACTTGAGGGATTCAGGCTTGGGGAGCAGTAGGACAGGGACCAGAGGACAGGGACAGGACGGCATCAGGACAGTACTTTGTCTTCCGTGAATCTTTTATTTCCTTTTTTCTCTGTGGCTACTCTTTTGTCCCTCCCAGCCACGCCTCCGGGGGGTCGCCTTGGCAACATGTTTTACTGCTGGCAGCCTTATAAATACAGCATTGGCTCCTGTAAACTAAGATAGTCTGAACACGGACAGGGTCAAAGCCAAGGACGCAGTGGAGAAGGGGACGCGATGTGCTTGTAGAGAATATCTGACATTATTCACCAACTTTTTGATGGGGGAGTGAAATTCTTTCACCATGTGCAAGACGGACTGAAAGTTAGTGGAAAACCAACTCGTCTGACCCTGATCTGGCTGCTTTTTTTTTTCCAGCAGGACAATAAACTGAGTAAAGGGATGGATGACCGAGAAAGTAGGGAGGACCGTCTCCTCGACATGTTGAGGGGGGCTATTCGAGGGCTTGATGCTGTGAGACGCGGCAGAGACCATCGTGATGCAGGAGCGAGTGAGAGAAGAGAGGAGCCAGGTAGCGATGGAGGAGGAGGAGGAGGAAGGGATGATGAGGAACGGGAGGAGGGAGAGTGGGAGCAGAAAGCTCTGGGGGTGTTGAGGGAGACGAGCGTTTCTTATTCTGCCAGAGTTTCTGCATGGAGAGAAGCTCTCGCAGAGTGTGCCTGCATGCTTCTCAAAACTCCACCAGGGGGCGACCATCAGCAACATCCATCAGCGACAGGTAGGGGGGTCAACGTCAGACTGCATGCGTGTTCTCTTTCGAATTTGAAGTGTCTGTTTTTAATTTGAAATTTAAAAAGTTCACCTTTTTGTCTTGAATTGTCTTCTTATGAGAGGAGCGACCAAACTGGAGTGGTAAGATCGGTTCAAATGTATGGAGATGCAGTTCAATGCAGTGTCATTTGAGGTGGGAAATCGGCAACAAAATTAAAACCATGTCCTGTGAAAGGACATTTCTGGACACAAACATTGACATCAAGAGGTATTTTGAAGTGTGTCTCGTTAATTCTTTGCACGACAAGGTAGCAGAAGGCGACAGACTTGGCCTTCTACATTTTCTAGTTATTTGGAGGGATAAAAAAGAGCAACGTCCAGTTCCTCTGATTATTTGTTGACCTAAAAAAAACAAAAATAGCTTGGTGGAAGATTTATTGACTGCTAGCCGCTTTACCTGGGTTCGGTCTGTATGCTAAGCTAACTGCCATCGTGTCATATGAGCGGTTCTGGTGTTGAGCTGAAGTTCTAACTGTAAACAAGTGAATGTGTACATTTTCCCAAAATATTCCCGTCTTTTCTCTTTTTAAAGTCTGTTCAGGCAAATATCTCTGCATGAGCGTATAAAGTTGTTCATTGATATGTAAAATTTCAAAAATAAGCAAAAACTGTATTTTAAGTGCATAAGATTGTTATTTTTTTTATTGTGGTGATATGGAATAGAACTACCGATGTCCTTTCAGACCAATCCCAGAGTTCTGGTTTCGTCAATACGTTTCTGAGCGTTAAGGAGGACATCGAGAACATTTTGGGCAAACTCAACGTGGTCGTAACTAAGCTGGATGCTGAAATCCTCCAGTTGAGCGCAGAAGAGAATCTGGCGCTTCAGAAAACCAGTGGAGACCCAGAAACCTCAGTGCAAGAAGAAGGAGATGTCACCAGTCACCTGAACTCCCGTGATCCTCCTGAGCCAGCACTTGAAGAGGACGGTGAAGACGGACATAGTCGAAGCCACGCGACGGACTCCGACTCTGACTGTTTAGTTTGCGCTGATGGAGCAGAGACGGTGCAAGGACAAGAGATTGAAGGTCAAGGGAATGACAAAGGATGCGTTTCCCCCGAGAAATTTGCTGTTTTGGAAGAAAGGAAGAAGGACAGACGGGACGACTGGATCACAGTCGGGTATGTTTCCCCCAGTGATCGATCTCCTGTTACCAAACCTCAGACAGCGCAGTTTTCTCTCCGAGCTTTTGGAGTTACGCTATGCCTCTGGCTCAGGTGAAAACCTTGTTGAGGAGTCGGTCTAGGTGCGCATCCAAAGATGCGGTTGGTTAATTTTTGATGAGGTCATGGTCCAACAACTTTGTTCTGACCCGACCACCAGGGTATCAGTAACCAGATGTACTACGCATTTTCAGACAAGTAAGAGCTTCTGAGCTGTAGCAGTTCCCATGGAAGAAGAATGGAGAGGAATAAAGCTGTAGGAACATTGTCATGATGCAGACGTGCAAATTTGAAGCTGTTGTTGACTTTGTGTCTGGTTTTAAATGCACTCCAGGCTTGCTGGTCAACTGCAAGAAAACCTCTCAGACGTACCGGATGCCTGCTTCATCAGAGCACCCGCGGGTGTTGCCGAAGTCCTGAGGTGCGAGCTGGCTGACGGCTTGAGCTGCCTGATGGTGACCGGCTCTGAGGAGCTGGTCAGTAGAGTAATCAGGGTCAAGGTTCAAGACAGCGCCAGCATCCACTTCCCCGTGACTGTGGTTGTGCCTTACTGTGCACGTTACCGTGGCAACTACAGGAACATTGCTGTCAAGATAGTGGATGGGGAGAGGAAGGCAAACTACATCAGTCCTGTGACAACAGAGGGCGCTTATGGGGGCCAGAGGGTAAAGACAAAAACTTTAAGTCATTAGAAGTTGTATCCATTTATAAATGAGCATCTTTTACGACCCTATGAGCTCCAGTGGTCTCAGTGAGAGAGCAGTTACAGTTACAACCACCAAGTTGACGACAAAATGAGGATGATCTGTATTTAGGGGTTGAAGGAAAAAAGAAACATCTTCCTCAAATTTTCTTGATATCCACGAGTCCACTTTTTTCTTACTGCAAAAAAAAAATGGGGCGGCACGGTGGTGCAGTGGTCAGCACTGTCGCCGCACAGCAAGAAGGTTCCGGGTTCCAGTCCTGGCTCCATCACAGGATCTTTCTGTGTGAGTCTGCATGTTCTCCCTGTTCCTGTGTGGGTTCTCTCTGGTACTCCAGCTTCCTCCACAGTCCAAAGACATGGTGGTGGGGGTGGAACCCCGCCCCTCGCCTGAAGGCTGCTGGGATAGGCTCCAGCCCCCCCCTCCCCACACACACACACCCCCGGTCGACCCTCAACAGGATAAAATGGATGGATGGATGGAAAAGAAAGTAATTCTTGAAAATGATAGGAAAACCTAGCTTGGCCATCATGGGAATCATTTCTGAAGATGTCTGTAAATCAATTTTGGAACAATAATAACAGCCCTTTTGGAGGTCATCACTTGGTTTTTCACAGTAGGTGGTTAACTGTGTCAGCTGCTTATGAATAAATCTTATGCGAGCTGGATGTTCTTATATCTTTATGAACTCAGATCAAGTATTAATATCGTGCCTTGTGGTACACCTTTTGTGATCTTTGGGGTGTTGTACATGTCAATCAAGGCAATAGTAATGGAGATTGGGGACTGAGACTGATATGATTGTCCACATAATCGTTTTCTTTGGCCTCAGGGCACATTTGCGGAGGCGAAGGTCTACTCCTTGGGTTTGTTTGCTGTGGTTTCCTGTCTCAAAAGAGAAAATTACACCGTTCCTAGACGAGGTGTGTCACACAAACTCCCCATGGACACTCGCATCTGCCTTAACTACCTCCCAGGATCCTTCACTGCTCCCGTGATGGCACAGTCAATGGTGAGAGATCTCATTTTGTTGTTTGAAATTCCTTCGATTGCAGGTTTTGGGATGAAACACTGTAAATTGGAGATGAGCATTTTCAAAAAAAGGAAAATGTTTCCAACAACTAAGAAAAAGCCTAGAGAGAAGCAAACAGAGAGAAGAAGAGAAACGGGCTGCTTAAAATTCAGACTTGCATTTTCCCAGATGTTTGGGAGCAGCATCGGCAGCTGCAGTCGATGCTGGAATTGATTTCTGAGTCGGGTTTTCTGTAAACTGGCTTCACCACAACAGTTTGTTGCTTGATCACAAGTCAAACGCCAACTGCTCTTTCATGTGTGCAAAACCAAAGTATTTAAAAGTGCTTCTTCACATCAACTCTCCACAATGCCGCCTAACCATTGCTGACTTCCACATCTGCACCAGATCCAGCCGCTAGACGCCGTCCTACTGGCCACCATCAAGTCCAAAAGCGACGCATATCACTGGGTGGTGTCCACAAGCCCGATGCTCTACCTAACGCATCCATCATCTCAACCCCTAAGAAGACCCCTAACCATCACCCTTCCATGCCCTCCGAACCCTGACAAGAGGAGGGACGCAAGAGGACACGGAGAGGAGATAGAGCGTCACCAAACACGGCCTCCTGCCAGCGCCTTTCCAGCGTGGGATCAATCTACCTACCAGCGAATGGGGTGAGAAAAGTACGGTGGCCCTGACGGTCAAATACACAACAGCATGTCACAAAACACATTTCAGTTTGCAGAAAAGAGTCCAAACTTGTTTACAGTATTTTCTTGTTCAAAAACCCCCCCAAAAAATAAGGACTGTTTCAGCCTATTGAGTAAATTCAAATGTCTTTTTTTCACTTTTTGCAAGTGACGATCGCAGAGATGCTTCTCACACATTTATGCACAAGTGGTAATGCCAGAATCCAACACTCCCTGTGGGTACACTGCATATCAAATACTTTTTATGGATTTCTTCATTGTTTTTTTATCATAACTCTCACGTAGGAGAAAGAATCAGTGCCATGTATAACTTGACAAACGTGATTTTCTGATTCTTTTGTCTTGCAGTGTGTCTGTCAGGTTGCTCGGCTCCTCAGTGCAACCCTCTAAAGAAAAGTCCAGTGAGCTGCTGATTGTTTTGGGCTCAAGAGACAAAGAGTGGAGTGTCCTGGAGAAAGTTCTCATCAGAAACCAGCAGAATGGACTGGTGTCTTTTGAGCTGATGGAGAACTTTGACAGGTTTGCCAGCAAACCATTTTTGTTCTTTTGTACTAAGTGGTAGCCGATGTGAGGAAGAGACAACAACTGAGAAGGAGAGGTTTATTTGTCACCCAGAAAGCTTAAAGAGTCCCGTGAGTCATGTTTTTGTACTCGCAGGACTCGGTGTGTGTATTGTTGCAGCTTCCATCCCAAACAGATTACAGCACAAACTGAAATATGAGGCAAAAACATCCAAAGCAGGACAACAGACAGTGTAGATAACGCCAGGGTCAAACACGTAATCGGCTTACGCTCCCGTTTACCATTTGTTGAGTCGCTTTTTTCCGATCCACGGCTAATTTGCCTTGTTTGTCCTCTCGCTAGCAGCAGAATCTGAAGAGAAAACAAGCAAAGGTTCAGGTTTGCATCCAGAGAAGACTTTAGATGTGCCGTACATGTCAAGCTAAAGATTTTCAATGAGGTTTTCAGTTCAGGTCGGGCTCGAATTTATACAAGCAGTAACCTATTAGATGTGCGTTCTCCGAGCTCGTGGAGAGTACCATGCTCCATTTCAGCGCTTGGACTTGTTCCACGCGCTGAGAGCTTAAATATCTGTACATATATGTGACAGAGCATAAATTGAACCCTGGTTCATCAGCATCATGATGTGGTTGGATACAATTAACTCAATTAAGGGAGTCAGTTATTCTTTCCAGATTCTGAACAAGTGGTCGATAAATACGTTTTTCTGTAAAAGTCTGAAAAGCCAAGTTTGGGAGATTGTGCGTCGTGAATGATCCCACTATCTACCATAGTTTCTCTTTTGGAAGTGGAAAGGGTGCAATCTCCAATTTCACCACTAGATGGCGGTAGATCCTAAGCACTTTAACTCTAGGGGAGCATATGTAGTTCTCTCCTACCACATCTCCTCGCCCCTGGGCCCTGCTGCTGAAGTTGACCAGCCACTGAAGAGGATTTGAAGGATTGTAGACTTTCAGCTTGTTGCCGCTGCCTCTTACGCACAACATCAGAACAGGCTGGCGGCTCTCAGCACAAAGGAAGATGTAATGAATCCTGCATGTGAATGCAGGAGAGAAAATACTCTCAGATCATCCCAGATGGATGGAGGCAAAACAATTGATTTGATTGTGCACCTTTTCGCTGAAATGCAGTGAGAGGAAACCCGGCTCGTTTGCCTCTCAGCGGCTTTGGAAAACCACAACAAACTCAGAAAATCGTGAAATCCATGCACAGATGTTGTTAAATCATAGAGGCTGAAAAACACAAAACCCAGTGAGCAAAACCAGATATGCAGAGAGGTGGAAGTGAACATGAAAGCATTCAGATTCTTTGTCGTACCTCTAAGTGAAGTAGAGCCTTCTCCGTTTTAGTTTGGCCTCGGACTTCACCTGCAAGAATCCGAAAACAGTTATTCCCACACTCGTGTTTTTGGTGTAATTAAACAGTGTTTTCTGATTTTTCCTCACAATGTGTGTATGGTATCTGAGGCCCAGGAGCCTGACCAGCGTGTGCGACAGGTATAGCAGGTTTACAGGGTCCTGGCACCCCCTCACTGCTACATCCAGGCACTGACTACCAGCGGCGACTGTCATGAGTAGCCCACCCACCAGATACAGAAGCTGGGAAATAATCCCTCTGGTTGCAAAGAGGCGGGAGAGAAAGAAGAGTGGGAAATGAGGATTTGCATTTTTAAGAAAACAGCACTTGTTTTTTTTAACGGTTCTCTTACTTTTGGACGGGTAAATCTGGAGGAAATCTCAACATGGAGATGTTTGATGTGAGAAGCTGCGGGACCAACTGTAGCTTCGGAAACGCTACGATGGAAAGGAAAGACAAAAGTATATCTCGTAAATATCTCTAATTTACAGTTGAAAATCGTGACGCAATCCGAGGCGGAGTCGCTCCTCTTAAGTACCGTTGCGATGAGATAAAGGGGCAATGAAACCTTAATTCTAGTCAGTTTCGCTGACGTATATTATTTGAACTTCAGAGTGAAGTAATCTCAACTGGAAGGAAATCAGAGAACTTATAACTCTGCCAAGGAGACTCATCCATCCATCCAAAGTCAGCTGTTTTATCCTGTTTCAGGGTCAGTGTGGGGGGGGGGGGGGGGGGTCTCGGAGCTTATCCCAGCTGTCATTGGCTAGTGGATTCAAATCCAGAACCTTCTTGCTGTGAGGCAACAGCGCTGACCACCGCACCGCCGTGCCGCCCCTCAACCAAACCCAATGTTAAAAATCAATCAGCCTCAAAATGTCAGAGGTTCTTCCTTGGTCCAAACTAGGCTGCTACACCAACGGCGGTGGACTCGGCTCCTTTTTTTTTTTTTTTTTGCATAATCCTGCTCACAACAAAAGACCTACTCAGCCTCCTTGACAGAGGTAACAAGGGCTTTACAGAAACATGGGTATTTTTTTCTGCCAGCGTAGAAAAGCACAAGTGTACTTAGCAACGGTGTCTTTTTGACATTCATTTTAGTTAAAAACAAAGATCATCCCAAATGAGTTCAAGGAAACATGTTCCGTTTACTCACCTCGTACACAGACGCTCCTCCGCTCCAGAGTTGTGATGGCGTGCCCTCATTTGAACATGTTCAGTGTCCAGCAGGACATGAAATGACACGGGGAAGCTGAAAGCCAGCTTTTCTTTACATAAAGGGTTTAGGACATAGGCGGCGTGGATAAAGAAGGAGGTCCACATGCTTTGAATTCCAGTCCGAGTCAGAACACAAGCACCGCATAATATATGAAATAAGTACCTTGTTGCTTTGATTTACTTTCTAATCTAACCGCCTGTTGAAGAATGAGGAATGATGCTCTGGTAATAAGGGCGGATTATTTCCATCTTCATGTCTTATCTAAAGGAGCTCCACTGGTGAATAATATATGCAGATATTCTGTCTTGAGTATATAATGTCTGAGTCAAGATAGCATCTCTTCTATCCCCTCTAATCTCTCCTCAGACTGCTGGTGTTCCGTCTCCTCTCCCCCCTGCAACCCTGCTATCTCACCTCCCTGGCGGAGGAGCTGGAGGAGTCCGTCTGCCGCCACACGGTCACCATCGTCCTGCGGCGCAAACGAAACGAACCTCACGTCGTCCTGGTGGCGGCGCTGCCCAGCAGGGACCTCAGCTGGGAACTCTCCAAACTACAGGCGCAAGGCTACGACGGACCTGCAGAGACATCGCCGGAGTTCTCCGTGAGGGAAGGAGACCAGCTCCTCTTACGACTTTTTGGAAACATCACTTCCGTGGGTGGGTGGGAGGAGAAAAGTTCTATGTCAAGGCACAAAAGCAGGCAGAAATTTGTTGCAAGAGGTCCCGGATACAAAATTTGAAGAAAAGGCGTGAAAACAAGAAGCGACGGGAAGAAAAGGTAGATGGAAACAAGGTGAAAATGTGCATCTTGACTGCTGATCCACGAGGAACCCCAAGCGTGTCTCGTCTATTTGAGTGTTACCATCACCTTTTCACTCTCTGGAGCTGCAACGCAGGCGGAAATATTCACCTTTCAGTCGCCTTAAAGGCAAAATACCTTCCGTGCAATTGTGCTATTCCATAATTCAGGTCACGTCATCCATGTGAAAGAGCACAAGCTGCTGCTAAATGTGAACTCCTCATAACGCGGGAAAGAGGCTAAAGGACTGTTGTATCAGCGCCAAAGACGAGCAGGTTCCTGTTGAAGCCTGCAAACAACAGCAGTAAAACACATAAAATTGTTGCCATGGTTTCAGAAGTAGAGAATCTGTGGTATTATTTTCCCGAGAGAATGCATTTCAAAAGGGAACTCAACTTACCGAAATGAATGTATTTATTTCTTCGACTGCCAAAAATGAGCTTAATTGGGTTCGTCTGCCTGCGCTGGCTGGCTCACCACGGCAACACAAACAGCAGCACCTGCCAGGTAGAAAAGCAGGGTTTTCTTCTGCTTCTCCTTCTGCTTGTCATTTTTGCTTGTTTTTTGATTTGTGCTTTTGTGGAAAAACTCTGAAGTACGTTTGTCAACGCACAGGAAATAAAAACATCCCTTAAATATCAGGTTCAACAAATAAAACATTCTTTTTCTTTTTTTTTGCACCAGGAACTCAAAACAACCAACATGACATCCTACAGGAGCGCATCACCTTCCACAGTCAGCGCAAGAATCACCTCCTGGTCCAACTGACTGAGGTCGACCCATTTGGCAACTACAGCTCGCCTCACTACAAGGGAACGGCCGTGTTTTATAAGGTCGCACGGGATGAGGTGGAGTGGCGAGGTGATGCAGCCGTGCTGACGGACTCGAAGCGCCTGGGAGATCCTGTCTGTAAGCTGTCTCTGACTTTACCCAAGGTACCGCGAAAACTTCCAGGTCTCTCACAGAGTTCTACATCCTTAAATTTCCCGTTTACAATGATTTCACTTTGGTTTTAGAAGGTGAGAACCATTAAACGACCCATCATGGCGAGGGTGAAGTTATGTGAGGAGACAGGTGAGTTCTACTCTGACCTCGACGTCAAACTTTGGTGAAATACACCGGAGCAAACTGCAAAAAAAAAAAAACAACCTTCTTTTTCACTCTGATGACATACTTTTCTCTGTGTCTTGTTATTTTTACTGCTTTTTTTTTTTTTTACCCACCTCTTGTTAGATATTAAAAAAAGCGAACTCCATCAGATGATTTTACACTTGAAAATGAGCTTTCCTTTGTTCTCTCACCGCCGCATCAGATTCTCTGTCCGACTCTCTTCTTCTCTGGCTGGCTGGGGAGCTTTTGGAGGAGGAAATAGCCCTGCTGGCTCTCTCCCTGCGTCTTCGTCGTAGCTCTACCCAGCTGGTGAAGCTCCGGGCTGGGGACAGTCCCTCTGCCCAGGCTTTCCACATCCTGGCCATGTGGAGGAGGGAGCTGCCTGCTTCTCAACACCAGCCTAAGGCCTCTCAGCTGGCCCACTGCTTGGCCAAGATCGGTAGGCCGGATCTGGCTAGAGAACTGCTGCTGCGTCAGGCTGCAACCTCCAGACCAGATTTAGTGATATGTCAATGAAGAAGTCGAACTCTCGCTGTTTTTTGTTTTTTTGTTAACTGGTGCTGACAGTCAAAGTATCTCTGAGGAGTTTCTGACAATGCTGTGCTTCACCCACAAGGGAGCAGCGTTGTACAACTCCAGTCTGTGCTTTCGTTCAAACATGGATTCCTTCCAGTTGGAAATTATTTGAAATATTTGTTTCCGCGAGTCTGAAGGTTGATAAAAAAGGTGCACATTTGTAATTAAGACACAGTGAGACACTTAGACACCTAAAAGAAATGATGTGAACGCACATAACCCTTTGAAATTGACCCATTACCTCACATTTTGTGTAATCTGCGGTAGGTCTTAAGATTCTGGGTCAATGAAGAAGCACAGAGTCATCAGCATATACAGGCCAACCTTGATTTGAATCACAGAAAGTGCATGAATTGTTTTAAACCACACCTTCAGGTTATTTTCACCTCTTATTTTTTTCACTGTCGATCTCAGACAGAGCCTTTACTCTCTTACTCGATGTCACAGTCCGTCTCCAAAGACGGGTACACATGACCAGTCAACCGTCTCGTCTCTGCATAAACGCTCACTGACACCGAACGGTGACCTCCTCTCAGCTCCTCGACACCGATTCGTCTTCAAGGCAGCATCCGTTCATGACTGGAGTTTCCCAGCACGCTGGGGTACACTTTCAGCATTAACTCAGAACAAACTGAACTCATATTCTCATGTCTTACACTCTCTGTTAATTCATTTTGTATGGTATTTTCAATAAAAGGCAACACGATAGCAACAGAAGCAGATTTTGTTTGCGCCACCTCGGAAAGTCATTGTCGGAAATGAGTGACGTTTCAGGCCCGGAGGTCTGGTTCAAGTCAAATGGTCTGGTTCAGGTTATGAAAATATCAGCGGTTGGGTTCAAGTAAGCACTTTAGTTCATGTTAATGGAGAACGCTTAACTGTTTGGACTGGAGCCTGGCCACAGTCGGAAAGCAGTCTCAAACCAGAGGTGGCCAAAAAAATGGAGAAAAAAACCAGCTCCCTTGTCCTTTTTTTTCCCCCTAGTTGTCGTAATTAGTATGACCACTAGATGGCATTAGTGACTCAACCGTCTGTTGTTTGTTTTCACCTCATCAATACAGCTGTTTCTCCTTGGGGGAACCCCATCACACATTATGCCAGCATAATGTGAAATTCAAGTGAGAATAGATTCCTGAGGTTCTAAGTTCATCCTTGACCATGGCACCAGGTACTGAGAAAGACCCCTGCCACCGCAAGAACCATTTAATTGCAATTGTGAGGCTTGAGGTCTCTGACGCTCCAGGCTGTTAGTCAGTGGCTATGAGTTAGCATCTTTGACCGTAGTCTTTGTGGCATGGCCCTCGAGGTAGCCCCGGTCCGCTCTTATCGGTGGTTTTCCCTGCAGAATGAGCCTGAGGATGGGGGCTGTCAGCTTGACGGAAGTGAGTAAAGCAGCAAATTTGGTCACCCTTCTTGTCAGGGTTCTTCAAGGCCAGAATGGTTGTGGGTTACTGAGAAGTTTTTATGTTCAGGAAAGAGTCCAACTTAAAGGCCTTCTGTGTATAATTTCCAAGGGTGTCCCCAAGTAGTGCTCGTGGGTTGTGGGCTGAAAAGATATAGGAACCTTGGAAAAGAGCTTCAAATCCTGAGGCATTAAATCTCACATATATCCTGTGTGGGGGATAAATTTATAATTATTTACCTGTGGCTGGTGGGCAGATTGTGTTATTTGCTGTTGCTATTTCCAGTTCTGTGCAAAGCTACGATAAGTTACAGATAGTCGGAGCCTCGTTACTTTTTTTTTTTCCATCTCTCAGAAGATATTTCTTTTGTAATTCAATGTTTACGATTGTCAGATGAAAAGTCTTCAAAAGTGCAAAACAAAAACCAAACAGCAAGGATTCTGAAGGCAATTTCCAGTACTTGCAGAGTATTTTCAGGGTACATTTTTGTGGTCTCCAGATGAAATCTCCAAATGTTTTTGATATCAAATCCCATGTCACTTTGATCCAACCGTCCATTTTCAACCACCGAGATTGGGTTGGGGGGGAAGAACCCCGAGCAGAGAATCTCGAACTTCCCTTTGCCCAGTCCCATGGACGAGCTCTGGCTGGGGGACCCCAAGGTGTTCCCAGGCAAGTATCTCTGTATTATCCCTCCACCTGGTCCTGAATCTGCCCTGCTGGCTCCTCGCAGCTTGACATCCTCCCTAGGGAGCCGCCCAGGTGGCACTCTGACCAGATGCCCGAACCACTTCAACTTGATCCTTTTAACGCCAAGGAGCAGCAAATCTACTCCAACTCGCTCACGAATGACCAAAACTTCTCACCTTATCCTATCCGAAGACACCAGCCCCCCTTCAGAGGAAACCTTATTCTGCTGCTTGTATGTACGATCTTGTTCTTCTGGTTTATGACCTGAGGTGAGAGTAGGAACCAAGACTGACCGATAGGTCGAGAGGTTTCGCTTCGATTTTTGACTCTTTTTAACCCATCCTTATCAAATCTCAAATCTGTAAAATCAGTCTGCAGGTTATAAAATAGCACAGCACTTCCGTGCCCACAGATGTGTCTATTCCGGACCTACAACTCATACCGTACACAAGGATCTATGAGGGGTCTCTAACGGCTAAAAACAAACCAGCTTGTGTCCGACTGTTTCTCTGTGCAGTCATTTCGATTACTTTTTTTCAATTCCACTTTGAAACTCTCTTTTTTTTCCAAGGAATTCCAGCTCCTTTGATTCCCGAAAAGCTGAAATGAGAGCTTCTACCGAGAAATACCAGTTGAGCTGTTGGTAAGTGGATCCCCGTAACGGTCTACTTCCCAGTTCAAGTTCACACGGCGCTACCATCATCCCGGCAGCTGTGCGTACCGTCTCCTCTATGACATTCACCGAGGTTTTCTTCTTCATCTGCCTTCAGAGCCTCAAACTCCGACTGTGTGACATTCTGCCGGCCCTGAGCTGATTCAGGAGGGGGGTAATGATAGATGCCATGTGTCCAAGTGGGGGGTAGGGGACTCCCCGTGGAGACCGCCCAGTGTTGCAAATGTGGGTACGCTTAATGAAGTATGAAATGCTAACAGGTGGAGGTGATGGATTAAACAGGATGATGGCTCTTCTGTCATCGGCTGGTGGAGCGTTTATTTGATCACCTCTTTCTCTTCCTTTTACTGATGTGGATCATTTTTATGTGGCCATCTTGAAACCACCACTCCTCTTCTTCCTCTTTGGTTTGATTTCAAACGACGCTGCTAGCGAGGACAGTTTTGTACCGTGTGTGTGTGTGTGTGTGTGTGTGTGTGTGTGTGTGTGTGTGTGTGTGTGCGCACGCACGCCAGAGGGGGGGGTATCATTAGTCTGGCAGCAGGCCATCAAACACACACACACATATTGAGGGTTTCGGTGGAGGTAAATGTCACAGAGGGGTCTCCCACAGTGCCAGGAGATCGTTTCCTCTCTCCTATTATCACCCCTTTCTCCCGCTCTACATTATTGAAAAGGCCACACCGCAAGGCACTCTGGGAGGTTGCGCATCGTCCAGTGTGTGTGTGGGTGTGTGTTTTGATGGGGTTGATGAAGTGAAGAATTCCCAGAGCGCCGCCATAAAAAAGATTCTGATTAAAACCTCGTCATTCATTTCATCACTCACCTTTTTCTTTGCTTTTCTTTTTGGGGTTTTTGGAGCACTCTAACCTTTTCTGCTTGACAGGGGTCCTCGCCGTATTGTTAAGGCAGTCGCCGCTTTTCTAGACTTTTAAACGTCAAGGTACAAGCAGTTTAGACGTGATTGAGATGCAGGAGCGGTCACGGATGAACACAAGCTCTGTCGCAGCTGCTCCCGAGAGTTGGCGGAGCGTAGCGCACTAACATCTTGGACAAGAACTGCTTCACTTCCATTTTTGCAGCCTTCAAATCAAAACAAAAATTGGAAGGAGAAATTAGTTATGCAAGTTTTTGAGTTGGAATGTTTTTGATTCAAGGCTGGTTTCATTAATTTAGTGCACACTTGTACGCCTATCGCATCAAGGTAATTTAAATGAAAATGAATGTTGAGATGCCGCGGAGAAAAGCAGATTGTGTTTGATGTTCTTCAGTGAGTTTTGAGAAAACTTTCGCCTCACATCTCATATTTTATACACAGAAAACATCTTGTCTCTCTAAAAGGAGAATTATATTGGGGAGAATCTGAGCTAAATCAGTCTTATTTGCTCACCATGCACAAGTTAACAGAACAGATATATAAACACGTAAAGAAAACATCTTTCTGATCAAAAAGATGTTCTTTCAAATTTTTGTCATGTCAAAGTTTCTCAGAGGAGAAGCGTGTCAGGTCGAAACTGTCAGGAGACGCCGTTTGAAGCAGGTTTGACGTGACTCGGCGTCTGTGGTGAAGGAGGAGAAAAGTTCTTCCTTTGAGCCTAAATGAGTCTCTTCATTCTACAAGTAGGTTGTTCTCACGAGTTCAGGTCACTGCGACGTCAGATGATACCTGACAGTTTACATTTAGGAGGCTGTTTTTGTCGTGTAGCTAGTGTTTGTGTTGCTAATTTAATGTTAGCCTCCCGGCTAACGGCTTGCAACACAAACACCCAGAAAAAGGCCCTTTGACCCAAAGACGCACCTTTATTAAGTTTATTTACATTAAAAAACAAAATTTGCAGTTACATATGAACACAAAGACAGTAACAGACGTATTTAGTCAAACAGAAAGTTGAAATGTTTGCAGTTTTTACCTTCTCTCTTACTTTTGAACCGTGTGTTGCCAGTAAAAACAATTAAACCTGTAAATGTAAATGTGTATTCAACAGCGAAATACAATGATATCAATCCAAAGTCATTCAAAATAGAAGCTGATATTGATATAAAACGCAAAAGCTGCGACTTATTGCTCCTCAGGATGAAGCTAACGTTCCAGAGTGTTAGCCTAGCTCAGCAGTGGTAACAGTGTTTATAGCTATATTTAAATTAGCTCGTGTCCAGCCCTCCCTTTATTCTTTCCATCCCAATTTGTTTGTAACCATAGGAGAGTTGTGGACAAGACACTTTTTGTTTTGATATATACTGTATGTAATTCTTTACATTGAATATTTAGCAGTTTTGTCACATTTAATTATGGGTGTTATAAATAATAAATACGGTACATTAATCTCTCCTAACTTACCAGATATCCCTGCCACACCCACACCCCGTTTCTCCAGCCTGCGGTGGATCAGCTCCTTAACGAGGCCCTTGAAATGACTGTCCTTAATTATGTTTCTTACCTTGTGTCAGCGCGTGCGTGTGTGGCAGCTACTTTGGACCCATTTCTGACGTTTTCCTCCACGGAATCGCTTCTCGCTGAGAGCACCGGACCGGCCTTTGAGTGAGTTGGTTGAATCTCCCTCTGTGTTTCTTCTCTCTGGCCCAACAGCACCCCTCAAGCTCATTAACCAACATTTTACATGTGTTTTGATATGTACAAAGGAAAAAGTAAATGTAAATTTGGCACAATTTGGTTTTACTTGAGGCTTTAGGGAGGATTCGCTCTCAGTTGCGTGCGTTTTACCTCATGAATCAATTCCTCAAATGATTTTTCTTGCACTGCAAATGTGCAATGGAGGCTTTTTATTTTAAAGGAAGTGCAGCTCGAAAGAAGAACATGAGTTACGGAGACTTTAGTAAAAGCTGCACGTATGGACAGATCTGTAGCAGAATGTACCCCAGAACGTTCTCGTGTTGGAGCACCCTGAGGTCCTGTGAGTGACTGGGGTCACTGTGTGGTGGTGAACTCTGTGTGATGAGTGAAAAATGGAGACAGCATGCTCCTGTGTGCCATTCATACAAAAACAAGGATGGACCGACTCTCTGGGGTACTTCTCTGACTCACATCCCAGGCCCTGAGTCCAGCCCTTTTATTGTGTGTGTGTGTGTGTGTGTGAGAGAGGGAGAGAAGGGGGAAATAGAGGGAAATCTCGCAGGTCGACTGCTCAGCGGTCCATGACAAACTCTTCATTTGTCCTTTATTTCAGAGGCAAACAGGACAGCTGCACTGGGACCTGTGGTCTTAGAGTCATGCCCCCCCGCGCGCACGCACACACACACACACACACACACACACCAAGGGATACATATTTCAGAAACGGTTAAATCTGCTTAACATCGTGAATTATTTTCTCCAAACGGTCGGATGGGAATTAACACAGTGTCACTGACAAGGCCACAGAGAATGATCTCCCATCTCTCGGGGTGCCCTCAGTCGCATTTCAGGATCTTTTAGCTGATTTCGTTGTTTTCTCAAGCCTGAAATCTTCCTGTCCACTCCAACAGATCCCATCGAAACAGTTCACGGTTGTGGCGATGCTACCAAGGTTACCTTTTTAAGGGATTCGTAATTAAAATGCCAAATATCTCCCTCCTTGAAGTTGAAGAAACAAAACTAGAGCTAAAAGGACACATGGTAGCGGGCTCAGATGGATGCTAATGCTAACAGACTGTCCTGATCTACTTAAAAGACATAAATGAGCCTCATTCATGAAATGTTCTGACACAAAACGTGTTCTTAACGTGCGTTTGGACTGTTTTAGCCCTCAGTTTAGACTTACAGAAAGGAAGCAGCGCCTGATGGCTAAAGTCAAACCCTTGTTCCTTGAGGTGCACCGCCCTGTAGTGTGTGGAAGAATGAGTTTCTGCATAAAAACATTTCATTCATTCAAAACAGATTCTTTTTTTTTTTTAAACCCTAATTAAAAGCAGTATTCTTCCATATTTTGACATTAGGAGCAAAAGAATAAAAGATGCTAATTGTCCCGTAGCAGAAAGACGCCATGACAGGACACCAAGAGAAAATTTGTCTTTATTCGGAAGAGAGCCAGAAAAAAAGAAGTTCTGCTTACCATTCCAGACTGGGGTGAGGATGCAGAGGATTGTGTGTTTGAAAACGCTACAACAGTGTGTAGATTTCTGTCTGATGTGTCCTTGTGCTTTTTCTTTTTTTTTTTTTTTTTTTCTGCATGAAAGGTCTAAATTTACATTCTTTTTATTTTGGTCCATGATTTTAAAGTGGACACAAATGAATTCCCAGCAAAATCTATTTGTCCTTGTTGACCATTTCCCAAACAAGTAATGTCACTCTTTGTGTTGTGTCTTTGGTAACTCTGAGACCAGCAGGTATAATAACTTGTTTACTTTAGAAATCCTCCAAGATTGTGTGAGATGCCTCGCGACGGAACGGTAGAACAAAGGTGCAAAAAGGTGGAGATGGCGGTGTGAAATGGAGGTCGGTCTCCGCGGGGGAGTGAGAAGGTGTCGGAGGAGTGACGGGGTGGGGGGTGAATAAACAAGATGGAGGGGATGAGAAAGTGTGACAGGGCGGGTGAAACGTGAGGAGGCAGAGGGTGAGATAACGGTGGAGTGTGGGTTTGTGATTGCGATGCGGCGGACAGTCATGGAGAGAAACAACACAAACACTTTCGGGGTTAGAGGGTTAAAAATTGCTCGGTCTACCGCGGTATCTGGGTTTCACACATCAAGAGCAATATGTAGCCATCAAAACACACATAACACTCACATGGCCTGGAAACCACAAATCTAACACTACACACTGCCTGCGAGCGTCTGTATCCCACTCTTGACAGCAAAAAAACAGGCACTGCAGCACCTTGATTTTTCTATTTCTCTTCTTATGTATTTCCACATTTAACTTCACATCAATTTGATAACTGAGGTTTTTTTGTTTTTTTTAATCTCTGTACTTGTGTGTGTTTATGATTACGGCAGGTTTGTTGTTGTTTTTTCCTCCACAGAAGTAAACCGTGACTTAAAAGTTAAAAGTCTAAAGTTTGATTTTCCAACCTTTTTTGTTGTTGTTGTTTTTTTTCTTCTTTGAAATAATTTGCCTGCCAGCCACGTGAGTTTGGGTCTGACATTATTCCGCACAAACACCACCTGCTGGGTCACATTATCTAATCCGTGCTTTTTTTAAATTTTTTTTTTTTATTTATTAAAAAAATAATCTCCTTGATAAATTAAAAAAATAATCTCCTTGATCATTGGATTTGTGGTATATTTGTCGATGTGATCAAGGGGATCAAAAAGTTTGCCAACTAAATACTCTTTAGTTGGGCGAGTCACCGATTAAATAGAACAAGAGTTTATCATGAAATATTTTCTTTGTTTTTATACTTTATGCTAGAGTGCTAGTCATTGGCAATGCGGAAGATGAACATTGCCTCATGAGCACACGGGCAGACAGCGATATAACGAGAGCTTACTAGCTAATTAGTGCTATTTGGGGCTCTGGTGCAGACAGCTAGCAGAGAAATCTAGCATCCAATAAAGAGCTAATGGCTGGGAGACAGCTGCTAATGACAGCTAGCCTCTTGTATACAATGGCTAGTTGAACGCTAACGGCTTGTGCACGGCTTAACCCAAGTAGACGGCGCACATTTGCCGATTGAGGGCTAGCAGGAAGTAGCAGTGGGCAGCTAACTGCTTGTTAAGAGGTAGCATCCAGTACAGAGCTAGCCGCTAGTAGACAGCTAGTGTAAGTAAACAGCTCGCAACTTTCAGAGAACTAGTTATTAGCAGACAGCTTGTAGAGAAGTAGCATCCAGTTCCGAGCTAGTGGCTTGTAGACAGATAGCTGCAAGTAAACACCTACTAACTTGTGGAGAGTTTTTAGGAGACAGCGAGACTGAGTCGAGTAGCGAGCTAGCATGCAGTACAGAGCTGGGGGCTAATAGACAAGTGGCTGAGGTAAAAAAGCTAGCAACTTGCAGAGAGCTAGCATCCAGTACAAACCCTAGCAGCTAGTAGACCACTAGCAGTGGGTAACAGGCAGTAAATAGCCTTTGCGCACTTGGCCTGCAGAGGGATGACACGGACAAACTCTTGGTTTCCAGAAATCATATTTACACTAGGATTATATAAGTGCAATTTAACATAGAAAATGTATACTTCTGTTGAATTTTAGCTATGATTTTTTTGGTCATCCTTACATCCAGTATAGATATCCACACTTACTTTGAATCTATTTGCGAATATTTTTACCACTGAGTAGGTGAGGATAGTACTACGATATAGAAGAGAGTGAAAATCTTAAAAGATGAAGACAATGATGCATTATTTTGAATGCAAGAACAGAATGAGGCTGAGGATGTGACTTTCTCTTTATCGAAACAGTGTATCAGAAAATCAGTACTGGCCATATGTTTCATACCACGCTGGGATGTTTGGATTCATACCAGAAGTGTCTGTATCTGATGGGTTTGAGCCTTTGGTTTTCTGGCTGACTCGCATGTTACGCAGCTTATGATATTTTCACACCATGCAGTGGTCGATTTGAAATCCTGGGCCCAGTCTGTCGAGCGCACCGGTTTCATGTATCCATTTACATTACATGAGTATCTTGTTAGTCTGTCTTCTGAAAGCCAACAGCCTGTCTGGCTGGCTGACCTCTCGCTGGCCAGCACAGCAGCTGCAAAGAGAGATGAAACAACCCGCAAAGACTCACGGCGAGGCAGTATTTTGACCATAGTGGAGCTTGTTATCGGCTTTTGTGGAGGTCGACGCTATGGATTCAAACTTCAGTGTGTAGGAGGGAAACATTTCAAACTTTTTCTGCTTTCAGTTAAGAGTTGGAGGGAAAAATAAACGAGGAATAATAGAAGTCATGATGAAAGCATCGCGATACAAATAGGCCACAGAAAAATAAGACAATTATAGGTAGATTATCTTAAGTCAATGTTAAATGTCAATACGGACGGCATAATTTCACAGTACGTTAGCTTAGCATGAAACTGGAGGCGGCGAGCAAAAACCCAACCATTAGCAACTGTAAAGCCCATTAAATATTTCACCGACACCCAGGGGTGAAAGTGGCTTAAAGGTCTTGCCGTTACAAAACAAAGCGCACGCGCCGCTGCCAAAGTTTTACAGTTTTTAATCGGCTTTGGGTGATTTTTTTTATTACAGTTTTCGGGTGTCCATTCCCCACACAACTGCAGCCCCCATAGCCCCACCCTTCCCGCGCTCCCCGCTGGAAATGCTTTGAAAACGCTGTGACGTCACATGAGCGCAAACCAAGCCCAGCAACTGGGTAGCGCTGCGCGTGCTTGCGCCCCACCCCGCGCAGTGCGCCGCGTCTGCCACGTTCAGTGTGAAGCCGCCTTCAGATGTCGTTTTCTTTATTTAATATGGGATTTTGACAGCTCCCTTCTCCTCCTTTTTTTTTAACGGAACTCTGTTCCGGCCGTGAATATTTTACCGGAACTGCATTCCGGCCTGTTCCGGCTCACTTCCACCCCTGCTGACACCTTGGTAATTTTATTAAAACTAACAGTAAGTTAATTTCTTTTAACTGTAGAGAGGTAGTTGTTTTAAACTACTGCTGGTTTAAATATGTTGAGTATCGAGTTTCTTCCTCTTCAGCCTGTTGGCCATAAATGTGCAGCATCTAAATCGTCCAAAATTAATATTTACACCTCTATTTTCATAGAGCAACCTGACATTGATGTCTGTAAATGTAGCCATGATGGTTCAAGAGTTAAAAAAGATGTTTCTGAGGTAAAATTATCCGTCATTGTTGGGCCTCATTTCCCTTTTTGCTCAACTGTAATGTTAATGTTGGTTGTAGTTGGCTACGCTCCCTTCATTGGGGGTAATTGATGCAGTCTGATGCTTTTAAACTGACATGAAGAGTGTGTGTGTGTGTGTGTGTGTGTGTGTGTGTGTGTGTGTGCGTGCGTGCGTGTCTGTGAAACTAAATACCACAGTTGAGACCTTACTAGCTGCGGGCGATCACACAGCAATCATATTCGAGGAGAACAACAGTAAATATCCACATCGTAATCATCTAAAGGAGCTGTGGCACCAAAGTGCTGCATGGTCTCTCCTGTCTGGTTAGGTTTGTCTGTGTGTGTGTGTGTGTGTGTGTGTGTGTGTGTGTCCGTCCATTTAAACCAGTATGGAAGCGTATGTTATCTCAAGGTCAAAGCTACCGTTTTGCCATGTTATTGAATCTTGACTGCATTTGTTTACATACAGAGACTGCAGATCATGTGACCCCCCCCCCCCCAACCCCACCCCACCCCACCCCCAGCGATGCTTGAAATTAAGAAGAAACTAATCATATCACCGTGGACTTCCTGAGTCATCACCAGTAATCCTGCAGGGAAGAGCAGTTACAGGCTGGGATTTGGTTTTGCATCATGCAAACTTCAACTTCAATTCCCCTCAAAAGAAACACCCCTCTTGTAAAACCACGCAAGAACGAGGTAGGATGTGAAAATTTAATACAATTGACGCTCATTTGTAAAACATGACACTGCTTTTATTTGGCTTCTGTGTGTGTGTGTGTGTGCGTGCGTTTGTGAGACCAAATGCGTGTCTCGCGCAAACAACGGTTTCGCTAAATGATACAAGAGATGGGAAGTAACAAAGTCCATATTCTGCTGTTGAATTGTGTTTTTAAATATTTTTTTCACGTCATTATTTCTTTTTTTAAACATCTCACATTTGAACCCAAATCTCTGTACTTTGTGCCGCTGTCATTTTAAAAACAGGCTCGTTACGAGTTTTGATTGAGGGGTCATAATTTGTTGGTCGGCAAACATAGATGGTGGCAGGCTACTGCTGGGGTATCGGCCGTCCACGAGGCTCCTCCAGAGTTCTTGGTGGAAAGAAGGGTGGTTGGTCCTGAAGTTTCAAGGGATTCCTAAATCGCCGCCATCGGCCGTCCGAAGGCCGCAAGACTGATGAAGAGGGCTGGCGTAGGGTTCGTGCCTTCGCCCTGTCAAAAACCCTGTTTACGGACAGACAAACATTATTTATTCATTGACGTACTTAAACTGACACCCCTTCGAGAGTAAAGGTGGTTGAGAAAGGACCTCCTGAGTTTCTCGGTCTTTTGAAGTCTTTTTCCATCTGATGCCAGATTTTTCTCAGCCTCTTGACATTTGCTAGGAGATTCGTCGATGATTAGTCAATGCTCTCTGGACGGCGTCTGTTGCCCTTTCCTTGACGGTCCTGAGACGAGGATCGTCTGGTGACGTTGGACGCTGGTGTGTCCTGGAGTTCCTGTCGCGGTTTTGTCTTCATCCGCAGATTGTTGTTGCTCGTCCCCGCGAATGTTCAGGCTGCCGTTGATGAAGGTTTGCACTTTGTTGACGGCTGCCTCGGCTCCTTAAAGCATCTCTGATTCTACGATGGTGTTGAAAACACGCAAGTGAACGGCAAAGAAAAACAACAACCTGTGACACTTTTTTTTCGCAGACCATCCGAATTTTTTTCCTATACATCAAAGCATCACCGCCGACGTTTCGTCAATGCTGACGTTCAGATCCATTCTGTAAATCAAGGGCTCGGCCGTCTCGCTAAACTGCTGGCTTATTTACAGTCTGTGTGGTTTTGTGGGTGATTGGATTTGTATGTAAATCATATGCAAATAAACACATTTGTATGCAAATAAAGGGCCAGGTGTTACTGAACCACATTAGACCAATTATCAATGATTATTTCTGGATCCGGCTCGACAGCAATTGGGGTGTCTGTGCGATAATTTAGTAACGACGCATTTCTCAAAACATCAACAGTTATTTATGCAGTCTTGTTGAATGTCCGGAAAGGTGTCTCCCAACGCTTTGTTTTCAATTTGTTGCCGATCAACAGTCAGAGCAATTTACTGTGACATGAATAGCAACTCAAAGCAGCTTGTAAGACAACAGAACCGGCCTTTGTGTCCTTTCCTTTCAAGTAGTTGCCAATTCATTTGCTGTCCATCAATTCTTGACATAACCGCAGGTTTAGTTCATATTTAACCTCACGTTTGCACACGGGACATGTCAGGACAGTGGCCTTGATATTACAGGGCGGTGATTTCAAAAGACTTTCACAGGAAACTGGCATGAGTCGTTGTGGTTACCTGCTTATATTTTTTTTAGGGCTGATTTAACATTGAAAAAAAAAAAAAAAGAGAACTGTACATGAAAGTATGCGACCGAACACAACAAAAAAAGATCTTGATTCTCGGAGCAAGTGCCTTTCAGATTTTTCACCGCAAATGCTGCCAAGTTGAGTGGAGATAAACCCACTTCCGTGTGCTCAGACCAATTCCTAGTTGGTGTGAATGCCCTCAAAAGTCTGAGATGGTTCTCCTGCTAGCCACGGCTATCAGCTAACACAGTAAACAAAATTCAGCGGTTTCCTATTAGTTTGCTCTCTTTGGCGTTCTTCTACTGCTTGGCATTACATTGCTTTTTCTTTTTCATGGCATGAACCAGAGTAAAAAAAAACTTTGCTTCCACCGAGGAGCAATTAAGGACATATCCTTTTTTGTGAGCTTCAAGTTCCTGATTTTCCAAAGAGACCTTCTTTGGAAAGGTTCCCACTTTGGTTTGTGACTGCACCCGATAACCCCAGAATATTGCATTTAAATACCCTGTCGCTGTCCAAGTATCTCTCAGCTGGAGTCAGTCCAAGAAACAATAACCCAAAAAAAAAAAAAAAACTCCCTATAATTTGTTTGAGTGAACAAGCAAACTGATGGCGATAACATTGGAGATACTGTAACTGTTAAGTCTGTTTTCCAGCCGCAGAGCCATAAATAGCCCAGACGGTGAAAGGGTTAAAGGGATTCCTTCCTGAAATCAACCAGACGGATGATCAAGTTAACTGGCTTGATTGAGGAAAGTCACGTCTGCTTAGTGTCTCCTGTAAGCCCAAACATACTGTATGCTCGCTCATCGGTAAACTGGAAGTTACTCTTCCGAATGTGTGTGCCTCATCTTGTTTGATAACTGAACAATATACTTGCAGATACTGTTACCACAGAAAGACTGCGTAGGCCTACATTTGTGCATATTGGACCAGTACAGCAAATATCTAGTTTTTGCGTGTGTCTGTGTGTGTTCTGCCAGCACCATGTGGCATTCAAACACTCAAACAGCTGTCAGCTTCCGCTCAAGTGTTCCAGCTGACGGCTCCTTAAAACAGGGCCTATAAGTTCCCACACAAAACCCCGCGTTCCCAAAACATGGACACTTAGGGTACATTGCTGTATCTGTAACATCGTACCGCTCATCACTCTTGCTAGACACCCCGTCTTGTGCGTCAGCGAGATACTGTTTGAATTAGATTTCCTGTGAGTGTGTTGGACCCCGACTACCTGATGGTTTCGGCACATCCATTGTAAACCGCTTATTCTGTTTCAAGTTCGGGGGGAGGGGGTGCCGTCGTCAGCGGGAGGCAGGGTACGTTGTGGACAGGTAGCCAGTCATTCGCAGGGCCACATATGGAGACAGACAAGTACTCACATTCACACCTACAAGCAATTTTGGAGCCTCCCAACTAACCTAACAAGCATCTTCTTGGTGTGTGGGAGGAAGCGGTGGATTCAAACCCAGAACCTTCTTGTTGTGAGGCAACAATGCTGCTCTCGACCAAACCCAATGTAAAAAAAAAAAAAAAAAAATTCCAATTTTCACTATGCTAAATCAATCTGTCCCAAAACTGAATGGGTTCTTCCTTGGTCCGCCCTAGGCAACTACACCAATTTTGCAGGAATTCGGTTTCTAAGTTCTTTTACAGACAAATGATCCTCAGGCTCATGTCTGGTTTGGATAAATGAACTTTTGGCTCGTGCCTCTTCGCGCCGAGTTAGTGTAGGACAAATGATCGTAAGGGTTGGGTCAGTTTCAGACAAATAATCAGACATCCTGTTCAGTTTGGGGCGAGTTAAATAAGGCTTTCTCATTTCTGACACCCCCTGAGTGCAGTACATGTAAAAATCCCATAGCCCTGCAAAATGATGTGTGTGTGTGTGTGTGTGTGTGTGTGTGTGTGTGTGTGTGTGTGTGTCAGCATCTAAGCATAAAAACTCCTAAAACCACATAAGAATATTAGTGAATATTTGAATACCGGCCAGTTCCGAGTAGGTCTTGGTCACTAATCTGTTGGACCCAATTCAGGTTTTGGATGGGAAAATGCACCCGCCAATGCTGCGCTCTAGTGTGTGTGTGTGTGTGTGTGTGTGTGTGTGCGCTACGTATGATTTGAGTCGTTTTGCAATGTGCGCATTTGTGAATGTACTGGAGGCAAGAAGCATGACAGAGCTGTATGGTACAGCAACTCCTCTGGTCCCACCCCCCCTGCCCTCCAACTACCCCCCAAGGACGGCCAGCCCATTACAGTAATTAACTAGAGAGGGGGTTGATGGGATGGAGAGAAGGAAGGAGAGAAAGACAGAGGGGTCAGGATGGAGAGAAAGGAGGCACAACAGACAGAGAAAGTGGTTTTGAGGGAGAGAGGAAAGGGAGATGGAGGTTAGGTTTTTGAGGGAGGGATGTGGGGGGGGGGGGGGGTCTTTTTCTGCCGAGGCAGCAAGTGGGTGGGGGCTGCTCCTTCCTGCTCGCTGTTAATCCCTGAGTGACTTTCACTGCATACAGTAAGCAGTGCAGCGCAGGCCACCGCAAATTAATCTAGCAAAGAGCTTGGGATGTGGCCGCGCTGAACCCCCCGCTTTACAGCTCACACCCCCCCCCCATTAAAAGACAGGAGGAAGGGAGACGAGTGGGAGGAAAAGGAGAAGAGGGAGGCAAATGGGGGTGAGGGTGGGAGGGAGATAAGCTGCAGCCGTATTGTCCAGCGAGTGGAAGAAAAATGTGGAGGATAGAAGGCAAAGGGGACAAATGAGCAGAGGAGGGAATGACGGGAGGTGGTGAGGAAAGAGGGAGAGGGGAGGGGAGGGGTGGGGGGGAGATAAGGAAGACAGTGGACTATTTAAAGCACAGAAGAACGAGCATGTGCCCTCATTCCCGTGACATCACTCAGAGTCATAATGATGTCACCATGAGGCCATTTTCTGTGACTGAGCTGGGATGTTCTCCAGCAAAACATCACAAAAAGGGGCGCGACGGAAAATATTGATGACGCTTCCTCGTGAGATACTTTATCGATACACTGCTGCCTCCCTCGCCGCCATCACACAGCAAAGAACCACAACAGACACTCATTTCCTGTCCCTTCCATGGCCCCCTACTGTTGTTTTGTTCCTGATCCCCCTTGGATTCTTTCCCAAATCCTGTCACTTCTATAACTGATAACGTTTTTTTCTCCGCCTCCAATCAGCTCATATATCTTTATCAGTGGTGAGCTTCCGTGGGGATAGCGCAATAACCTACCACCATATTGTTACGGCTAACCGGGAAGCGATGATGATGATAAACGATGGTAATACTAAACAATCTCCCCAATATCCTCTTTCATTTAGTAAGCTGTCCCTGAGGCTAACAGGCGCTTATTGAGCTCATTACTACATCGTTTAGCCTTGGGGCCGCCGCACGCCTCGCCTACAGTGGGCTTGATTGACCTGATACTTCATAAGGATGCCAGCCGATTGTCTTATTTGTGACAGCTGCACATTTACGCCTATTCTGATCGCTGGATGCAGTGGGCGAGTGAGGGGGACGGTATCTCTTTTGTTTGTTAGAGAGAGAGAGAGAGAGAGAGAGAGAGAGAGAGAGAGAGAGAGAGAGAGAGAGAGAGAGAGAGCGAGCAGATACGGGAGTGCTACGCCCGTGATTAAATCAGTTAACAGCAAATCATGCGCCCCACATCTCAACTTCAGACCCAGCACAAACACACAAACGCACAGCTTGCAGCTGCCTGCAGGCTCATGCAAGCAGGCATTAAACTGTGAGCATGTAAGAGATAGGCTGACCCAGAGCGAGGAATGCACTGACCGAGAGAAAACAGGCCCAGCGTCGCCGTCACACCCGTGTCAAGTTGTGTTTCTTCTTCTACTACCCCTCGTTTTTATCCACTTGTGATTGCTTGGATACACTCAAGGCACGGTTGCTATGCAAATCTGATTAAAGCATTTGATGATTAGGAAGCAACACCAAAATAAACATTTCTCTATCTATACATGATGTGAATTGAATGAACGTAAATAGGAATCAAAATTTAACATGCTCCAGTGACCTTTCCCCAATATTCTTGCAATAACTGTGACCTTTTCTTTTCTCTTCTTTTTTTCCCTTTTTAAAAAAAAAAAAAAAGAGTCAGATGTTTCCATGATTCCATGTTTTGAATAGGTGGAATACATGCATTCATTAAACAGAGGAACACAATATCCCAAGGACAAAAGAGAATTATTTACATTTTGGACTAAATAAGGATATATTCTGTGTTTGTGTCCCTGCAGTTGCAAGTCAAACACGCCTTACACACCAGGCAGCCTGGAGTTGTAAAGTCATTGATTAAATAAGATAAAATGTGTTTGATGTGCGAAGAGCTGGAAATACACACAGATGTGAATGCATACCATCAACAGTCAATGACAGCAGAGGAAAAGGAAGATAAGATGCCACTCGCCTGCGTTCTTATTATCTCGACTGCTACAGTGCATCTGTTGCGCCTAGCATTAGCCTACATAGCCTAGCCCAGCATAACCTGATTCATAATATTCTGCCTCCAACTACAGTGCCTCTACAGTCGGTAGAATTTTTAGTACCCGCATCTTCCCATTCTCAACTCATCCAAATTAGGTTTTTTTTTTTCTCTTTTCCTTACCTTTTCCCAAAACAGATGATAGAGGCTGAATTTGCTCGAGTCCCGTGTTTTTCAGATGTTAGATTAAAGGTCGTTGGTTAGCGTACACTGGTAGGCTTTTCATCATCTGCTAGCATTGTGAAAGCGGTTGAAGGATTCAACAAGCTAGTTAAGTACCTGGAGCCTAAGTGTGTTACTCCCCAAGACTGTGGCATTGAGGAAAGACGAGTTGAAAGTTAAGCTAGCCTGTACAAACGAGCTAGCGCTGACCTCTGACTGCTGTACAGCTGACTTGCCTTTATGCTAAGCTAACAGCTACTGGTGGTGGTGCCAATTTACCATACAGACACGAGTTTCAATTTCCTTCTCTGGCATGATGCAAGAAATCAAAAATCTGAAGTATTCTTAAAGTAATACTTCACAGTACTGCTAGCCTGTTGCTTGAGGGAGTTATACAGGGTGTGTGTCATGTACACCACATCATGAAACTGACTCGGGGCCATAAATAACTCCTGGTCTATCCCCGCTCTCCCACAGAATGGAGACATTTCAGGTCCTACTTTCAACAAACTGGAAGGTTAATTGAAAAAACACGACCTGGATCAACTTTGACACTCGTCAGTACAACAGAAGCGTGTTACGCAATAACTGTGGAGCAGGTGTTAACGTTCCCAGACTAATTACACCCATGTCTCCACAGGACTGACACCACCAGCCCGCACTGTTTACAGGGTTGAAATGTTGTCAAGTTAGCTGGAGGAGTTGTTACCATGAAAACAAGGCGATTCCTGCATGGACGCAGTTGCCTGAAATACACCTGAATGTTTCATTGATGAGGTCTTATGGATGTGTTGCTTTGTGAAGACACTTGATAGATGTGAAGAAGGGGAAAAAAAAGGAGCTTTAGACGGTTTTGTGTGGTCTAATTGGCTCCTCTGGCTTTCACCTTCACAGGTCGCTGAGCCTGTGCAGACATGGAGGATAGTAGGGTGGATGGCCGAGGCCAAAAGGTGATACGGTCTGCTCTGTGCCTGTGTGTCTTGTTACGTCGGTGCGAATGAAAGAGAAGAGGGTGTTTTCTATACATGTGAGACTGATACACATGTGCGATTTTTCTTTGATACGCTTTTGGCTCCCGCTGAGAGCAAAACAACACCAAATGGACGTGCGAAGAAGGAAAGAAGCCCAGTAATTTTCTGTCTGCTTCGCTAATTGAGCTACCACAGCAATTCTCAAGAGACCGGTCGGCGAGCAGATTGGACGGATTGATAGGGATGCACGCTCACACACATATAGAGAGAGAGAGGACACACACACAGATAGGAAATGCCTCCGACAACCTTTCATCTGTTGTTTTCTTCGACAAATTCGATTAAGTTCTGCACAGGCAAAACAGAGGAGATGGCGGCCCATTCTTAAAAGCTTGGAGAAAGCCCGCACTGCCTCCTCACCAAGTGCTGTTTTATGAGTCCACAAGGATGCATTTCAATGAGATTTCACCCGCCGTCGTGGTGACGTTTACTTCATATGTGTGGCAGATTTTTTTTTTTCTTCCGTGCAGCTGAAATGAAGGCCAATTTACACACAACGCAGTAGCATCAAAAGGACTGGGGGGGGGGGGGGATGGACTTCAAAAACATGCAATTCTTCCTATCTTCCCAGTGTGCAGGAATTAGTCAAATATTAAAACCACAGCCAGAGAGAGAGAGAGTGACCAAGAGAGAGACACAGAGAGAGAGAGAGAGAGAGAGAGAACAAGTGCAAGAGAGACCTCAAGCTTTACTCAAGAAAATAAATCTTGGTATTGTTGTTGTTAAGCCGGTGTCAAACAGGAAAGCTCCGGCGTCATCCACAGAGGCAAATAGGCGCTTTCCATCACAGCTTTGCATCTCAATGTGGACGATCCCTGCACACAGCAGCCCTCAGATTAGCACATCATTTAGGATTTTTAATGACAACCACACTTTAAAAAAAAAAAAAAAAAAAAGACGAGACTATTTGGGGAGGGGGGGGGGCGGTGTCGAGTGGGTCCACATGAAAAAAGATAATACTGTGAACGTGGAGTTTCTTTGGAGTCATAAGCATATTTGTGGTGAAAAATATTGCATATTCATCCAGAATATCGTGCTACAGCAAAGGAGAAATTAAACCGAGCTAAAGTATTGGATGTAGAATGCTGCATTGTTCCTTCATCGTGTAGCCTACTCTGAAATTAATCAGCTTATTTGTTTCACATTCTTCAAGTAATACTTTGCCTAAGAAGTGTTTCATTTCAAGTACTCGTCAATGGGTACCTTGATCTCATAGAGATCCTTTTTCATCTCTTTATAACATTTTTTTGACTCTGAATGCAGAAAAAGCGAGCCACTTCTATGGAGCCCTGAAGCTAAAGGCTAATGGCAGCAAAGATGTTCATTGACAAACTCTTAAACGCATCATCCAGCAAAATTTACATCTTCTTCTATCCAAATGTATGCTCGGGCACCCACAAAGCTTTTTATTTGAGCTCCAGACAAAAGGTTTTTGGACAGTGTTGCTTTTGTTAGCCATCTGCCAGCATTAGCTTCAAGCTAAATAGACTTGACTGCCTCTTTATGCATTATGGAGTCACAAAGATGTGATGCAGGAGGGGAAAAAGTCTCTTTGTGAGTGATTGAAAGGTACAAATTTGTTAAGCACAGGTAAAATTAGTCACACTTCTACCCTTTTTTGGCTACTACTCTAGCTTTTAGCCACAAGCACAAATAGCCCAGGATGCTAATTAACATTGCAGAACCCTGAAAAAATGAGCTCCCACACACTTATGGAACTTAATTCTTCCAGTTGAACAAATGGTCCAGCCAGTAGCATCGCAGGGTATATGAGCAGATTAGCAACGAGTCAATGAGGCGTTGCACTATTTGCTACAGCATTGTGCTGCGAGTTGCATGATTGGAAAACATTAAATTGACTGGGGAGCAGTTTTAGAAGTAATTACAAGTACTGGGCAGCAATTCTTTTGTAAATTAGCTGAGTAGAAATTGAGTTTGTCAGACATTCAATAAGAGTCAGTGCGGTGAAATATTACAGCCAGAAAAACACAAGCACTGACCTTCGTTAACATCGCAACCTGGTTTTTCAGATTCCCTCCTTTTGCATCTGTCATGACTTTTTATCCAATGCACGCGAACAAACACTGCTGTGGTTACGTCCGTGGCTGTTTATTAATCATTTAAGCTATGATGCACTGTTACCTTTCCTCACCGGGTTATGAATGACATTTAACGTCGTCAGAGCATGATTTGGGGTGAATAATGTGACTTTAACTAAGCCCAGGGGCCTTGTCAGGCTTTATTTGTCATGACAGCTCGGCCTCAAGGCTCACAGTGGAAGTAATTCCCCAGAGGTTGCTAGCAAAATGGGAATGCTAACAAGCAAGACCACGACTGAGTGATGGATTCTCCCCAGAATATATTGTTCCCCTTGCTAGGATAGTCATGAAACAATTGGTTTGATTATTCTGAAAAATGGGACAAGGTTTTTTTGTTTTTTTTTCAGCTTTGTTTGGCATGACAGAAGTGCATGGGCATGCCAGCTGTTGATGCATGTCTCTCACATGCACGCCTGGGGTTTAGGGGCGAACGTCCACTGGTTGAATTCACAAACAGTCATAATTAGTGAGCTCGGCAGTGTCTTGTTTTCCCTTCTGAACTGTGTGTTTTTTTCCTGCAGCATCTAATCATAGTCTCCTGCTGCCACGATGGGGGCGCTGCATCTTGGGGAAGTGCCTTTAAGCAATTAACCAGTGTAAACAAGTCAGACTGGCACATGTCAGAGGCCGCACCCTGCAGTGTGACGTTTATCAAAGGAGGGGAGAAGGCTGGCCCGGTGAGGGGTGGGGGGTAAAAATGGATCAGTACACTGTGTGTATTTGTGGCCATTTGCATGTATGCATATTCACAAACTGAGAGTTCTTCCATTCAAATAAAGGTCTCCTCCTACAGAGGGAGTGCAATGAAAAGATGCTGCCCTGGCAAATATCACCAACCCGCGTATTTGGAGGCCATACAAATTAGAGAACTTTTCCCGTGCTCTTCGTGCTCTTAGTAACTTTACTAAGATCCAATTTCCCTGAAAGACAACAGTGAGGAAGAACACCCTTTAACAGGAGGAAACCATGAACAAAACCAGGATCGGCGGCCATCTGCCTC
Organism: Aulostomus chinensis; assembly: GCF_037954235.1. NCBI lineage: Eukaryota > Metazoa > Chordata > Actinopteri > Syngnathiformes > Aulostomidae > Aulostomus > Aulostomus chinensis. Next base: position 13,314,421 of record NC_141343.1, read on the forward strand.
GACCTGCTTATTATGAATAAAAGATACGAAGAGACATCGCTCACTACCACAAAATAAATGTACTTACTCAGATGGACAACAATTTACTAAAATGTACCAATAAATGATTAAATCTACTGTTATACATATAATGGTGTAATACTACAGTATATCTGGTTATAATGTGCTTTGGTACTTTTAGTTCCCGTCTCTTTTTCAAGTATGTATCATAATATGTGACATTAATGCTAATAACATTGGTTCGGCCCTTTAAGTCCACAACATTATGTGAGTCAGATAATGATGCAACAAAGCCTCATCCAGAACCAGTACTAAATCCAAACTGGGAGTAGGAAGCTAACGTGAGCACCACGACCAGCAGAGGAGAGCTTGTTGATGCAGCATTGGCCAAAAAGGCCTACTGCGAACAACGCTAGAAAAGATGATCACTTGAACTTTTCTTCCTGTCCAAAAGTCCAACGATACCATGCAGTATGCCGCTTTGATTGATGTAGTAGGGCTCATGGGTAATGCAGTTTGTAAAGACCTAAAATGATGAAGAAAATGAAGAACAGTACACCAAAGGGTAAAGCATAGAGGCGCTAGAGAGTACAGGCGTTGACTACTACCAATTTTAAGGGAAGACATCTTGCACCATAAAAATTGTTCCCATTAGTTTACTGTTTTTATGTGCACAGCTCAGTTCTTCTGCGCCACAGCAGACGAACCGAATGTCATGATGATGTCATCCAGCGACAAATCCCTCCAGCTGCTCCACCAACAGGAAGTAACAGCCAGGACAGTATGACAGCACCCTCAGTCATTTTACTGGAGTGGAGACCTTTGACGTCACAGCTGGAAGGCCAGCGTTGAAATCAAACTGGCATTGATGGAACGAATCCAACAATAATTGCATTAGTCACAAAGTTCATGTCAGTGTGCTGGATGAAGATGAAGTCATCTGCATCCTCTGTGGACGTCAGCATCTAAAACCACACTTTTCTGTTTTCTTCTTTGGCACCAACGTTCAAAATAAACTAATCAGGTCAGATACCAGTGGAAAGACTAAAGTCTCCAACTGAGGAGATTGGAGCCGTAGATATCCGGATATCCACAGAGGTTCCGCAACCTAAAACTGCACAGTCAGCAAAGGTCAAAGGTTAGTGAGTGTCACAACCACTATCCAGGATAGTGCATCCGAGAGGCCCCCGGGACCAGCTGCTAAGTGATGACCTCAGGCAGCAGAAGAATAGGAGGTATCATGGACGCCACTCCATAGATTAACCGTGGACATGTTGATCTGACCAGGTGGTTGAGGAGGACCAGAAGAGGGCAGTAGTGAGTGATGTAGCGACCCTGAGCGTCAACGGGAAGAACAGAGGGGACCAGGGCTTTACAGTCAACACTGGCACGTCTCAAGCAAGTCTGAAATTTGGGATTTTAAGTTCTAGAAATATCATTTTGCATGTTTTTTAAACAAATGCAATATGGTGTCAGATATTTAAAGCTCACTGATAGATAGTTGACCAAATTGACCGCCACCAAGGAGGTGAAGTGATTACCGGTGCTGGTTTGGCATCAGATTAGTTTAAAAAGTTGATTTGGTAAGAACTTTTGATTGTGGAACAATCGATTAGATTTGCGTATGGATCAGGAGTCGTTCCCGGAGCTTATGTTGCCTTGGCGGACGCATGCACTGAGCATTGTTACTGTAGTTCAGTGTTTTATTTTAAGTCCTAAGTCCATGTCAAGTCACTCAACATTGCCATTGAAGTCAAACAGCACAAAAAGCATGAAACAATGCCAAGGTCTGAAGTACCAACTTGATCGCATGTGAAATGCACTGCAGCCCCAGCAGTAATAAGAGCATTTGGGACTCCATCCATTTTCTTCCACTTATTACTGTTAAGGGTCATGGGGGGTGGAGCCTATCCCAGCAGCTTTCAGGTGAAAGGCGGGGTTCACCCTGGACGGGTCACCAGTCCATCCCAGGGCCAACACATAGAGACAGACAACCATTGGCTCTCACAGTCACACCTACGGTCAATTTAGAGTATCAATCAGCCTCGTCCCCAATTGCATGTTTTTGGACTGTGGGAGGAAGCTGGAGTACCAGAGAGAAGCTTTTGGGACTATAATCCCAAAAATTCCAGAAGAAGTCCGTCCATGAACCGCCTCACTTCTGCATAGAAACCCTTAAATACCCAGGCCTGTGGCCAAGGACACATGCTTGAAGAAGAAACTACCATGCTCATGAATATATTAATTATCTATAATTTACACGGTGTGTGGAAAGGCCAACCGTCAACACGAAACCCTAATGAACGTATAGGCAATAGGCCAAAGATGTCTGTCTCCAGAGATGCCACCCGCTCCTCTCATCCTTTTTGTTCCCCTTTCACGAAGCATCTTTTCATCATCACTGCATGTGCGATGTCTCAGTCACAGGATTCCTATTAAAATTGTATCCCTTTTCATTCCAGACACAGGGAAATTGTCAAGATGGCTGCCACAACGAACACTTGGGAGCCATTAGGGGCTAGTCTTCAAAGTCCAAGTGATTAAAGGATGCTTTGTTGGACACATAAAAGACGGAGAGAGTGACCCCCCCCCCCCCCCCCCACGCACACACACACACACACAAACTGCTCATCAACAACACGCAGCCTTTAGAGCTCCTCGTGTCCCTCATTTAGCAGCAGCCTGTTTGGGTTCCTGTTTGAAGCTCCCATGTCAGGGAACTGCTGATTGATTCCTACAGTCATCAAGGCGATGCAGCCAGTGCATGTTAAAGCATCGCCATCAAGACAGCTGAGCTAAATTACACCTCTTCCACCCCGGAAGCCTGTCATGTTCATGTTTTATCCTGAGTCGTACGATTTTCATTTCTGCTCAAAGTCCTATCAAATGTAAACCTGTCAGATGCAAGAAAGGAATATAAATATGATCAACAGGGTTTGAACTTTTCCTCCAAGGCCTCCCTTTTTTTTTTGGATCTGCTTTCTGGCACCCAGAATGTGTAACAAGATTGAGAATTTTTTAAACTTTTTTTTTTTTTTTTTTAGCTTTTCACCTTGAATGCAGCCGTGTGAATCATGAAACGTTTCAGAGTCGAGCAACAAAAAAAGTCCAAGTCCCCCCATTCGATGGAATTAATTCCGATTTTGCTGAAATTTGGTGGAAAGGTTGGTAATGTTATCAGGAACATGCTGTTATTTTTTTTAGAGGCAATCTGGATCAATCTGTAGATTCTGGATCCTGAAGACTGTTGTAAGTGTCTGGTAGGATATTGGAGAAGCAGTATTTCTGGACTTGTCACGGACGAAGTTCCATCCAATTCCCTCAGCGATGTTTGAGCCACCGCTTCCAGAAATCACCTTGATATATATCTTTTTTGATATCTTGGTTGGTATGTCGGGGCAGCACGGTGGTGCAGTGGTGGGTTTGAGCCCCGGCTCGGACCAGGTTAATCCAGACTCTAAATTGACCGTAGGCGTGGCTGGGAGAGCCAATGGTTGTCTGTCGTTACGTGTTGGCCCTGCCATGGACTGGCGACCTGTCCAGGGTGAACGCCGCCTCTCACCTTAAGTCAGCTGGGATAGGCTCCACCCCCCCCGTCACCGTTAACAGGATAAGAGGTAGAAAATGGATGGATGGATGGTATGTCAGAAGAATTTGAGCTTATTTGAATGGAATCTGTGCGTTTTAATAGTGAAGATAGTGTGGATTGTAATCTGGATCTGAAACCCCCTTTGTAACGCTACGTTCTCTACATTGGTGTCCATGCAGTGGAGAAACGCACCCTCCGAGTGCTTTTGAGTTCCCTCCATCAGTGAGGTTACATCATCATGCTGTTTGTTGCTTGAGTTTTTGTTACGCAAGGGTTACGCAAAAAATTATGAAGCCGATTTTGGCCAGACTTGATGAGCAGATGTGACACAGGCCAACAAAGAACCCATTATATTTTCAAACGGATCCATTTGTTTTTCTGAAAAGCAATTTTTTTTTTTTTTTTTTTTTACATTGGATTTGGTTGAGGTCTTCAATCTCCAAGTGTCGTACAGTCTGTCAGCAAAAGCACTGAACTGCTGATGGATGATTCAACACAGCGCGGTGGAGCACAGACGACGATGCATCGAGGAGAGCTTTCTAATTTAACATAAAATCATCCGTTTAGTGCTAAATGTGCCTTGACTCTTAAGAATATCTCAACAAACAACGCGAGTAATCATTAGGGAGGATACAGCTTCATCGGCGGGGGATAAAAATAATAATAATTTGGATTTCCATTCGGCACATGATGTGCCGGTGAGCAGTGATAGCTAATTTAGAGCCCTGGTGAGTCGCGCACACACGTTCTCTTTGTATCCCTGCATTGATATTCAACTTCAAGGGGAAACCATGCAGTTGCCTGGCATAAAGTACGTGTGATTATCTGGGTGATGCACATGTGAGCGTGCACACATATCCTTGTGAGAGTGCGCGTGTCATTTTTCTGTGTATAACAGCTGATATTTTGGCTACACTACCAAGTAATCAAGCCCAATTCAGCAGCTCTGCCCCAGTAAGCCCTCCTTTCTTTCCCCTCCGCCTCTCTTTTATGCTTCCTGCTTTCCCTTTGGCTCTCGCCCATTAGCCAACCTCAGCCCTCACAATAGAACTCAATCACATCTGGTAACTTAAATTAGCTCCGTTCTCTTTCTCTCTTTTCTTTTTTCTGGCCCCCCCGGCGCTTCCAGATGATTTGACTCCCATTTATCTGTTCTAGGAATAGGAGCAAAGAAGACAGGAGCCCAGCGTTGACGGGGCCACACTCATTAGGCTCTTTTTATAAAATGATACAGCAGAATTCCAGCGCCGTTTTCCCATCATCCAATTTTTTATTTTTTTTATTTTTTTTGCGTGTTTGCTGTATGCGTCAGTGATGACGGTGGCGTGCAGATGCAGGAAGGCTGAATAAATTAGACAGCTTGTCAATTATAAAATCCCATGCCACCTCTTTCATTGCTCATTCCTTTTGAGTTGCTGGCAGCGGAAGCGGCATGGAACACACACATGCACACACACACACACACACACACACACACACACACACCGTGAGGCCTAATTAGGAGATAAATGCCATGTTAATACTTTTTTTTCCTCAAGAAAAAAAAGTGTGTGTTTAAGTGTGTTCCAATAGTGTTTGGAATTAGCTGTCATGGGAATGCATGGGCCCACATCCCAGCATGCATTTGGGTTGCGTGATGTAGGAAGCAGTGCTAAACACATTAGCTATAACTAGCTGCCCACACAGGGAAGGAAAGAGAAACTGCTCCAATAATGAAGCAAGTCACACTGACATTACAAACACACACACACACACACACACACACACACACACGCTCATAGAGTATAGCCCTCGTAGCGGCGTATATTTTCATCCAACTTTCTCTCACATACACACCCACACGAGGCCTTTCTGAAGAGAAAACATGGCAGACAGCGGAGAGCCTTGGACCTCGCTGTGACTGATTGAGAGGGTGTGCGACTTTGAAAGCGGTGACGCCGCTAACGCAGGGACGGATAAATCACCGCGGTGAAGAGAAAGGGAAGCACGAGAAGAAGATGAAGAAGTATCGCTGTGAGGAGCAACAGCGCGACTCTGCGCAGGGTGCCAAGGGAATCAATTAGACTGATGGCCGTATGAAGAAGGTTAGCATGCAGATTAGCTTCATCGCAGGGCTCCGTCTCTGGTTTGACACCTAAGAAAAAAATTATTTAAAGGAAAAATGTGTTGGTTTTTTTTTGTTTTTTTTACCCTTTTGAAATAACTTTTGAAAGTTGACATAAAAAAGATTCGAAAACTTCAATGAAACACCAGAGATGCTAATTCCTGCTAATGCTCGACCCATTTAACATTGGAAGACGGATGTTCGTTGTAGTACACGAGAGGAAAAAAGTACCTGTTAGTAACAACACCCTGCACAGTATTTATGTTAGTTTCATGAAGTAACAGTGGAAAAAAATTCAATTAAAACAAAGTACTTACACACAATTGATCCACCATTTTTAATTGTAAACTCTGTCAGGTATCGCCGTCTTTTCGTGTAGGAAGTCGAGTCTCGGCTCCGATTGGAACTGGGAACCAGGAACTCGGTCTTCTGATTTGCCTCGTTTTTACCCCGTAAGTTCAAATGCATACGCGAGTCTAAACCAGGCTCGTCAAGTCTGACGTGCTTGTTACTTGGTTTTATACCCTCAACATTTTGTGACCGCCCAACTTCATGCAGTCTTCCTCAGAACAGTCACATGACGTCATCGTAAGAATATCAAAAAACAAGCTTACCATCATTAAAAAAATAAATGTAAATCTCTAGGACACGAGTCCCTGGTTGTCATGAGGAACGCAGCCTTCGTTGTGTTGCCTTCTCAACATTCAACGCACACTGGTCGTCGTTTGTTGGAGCAGTATCGATTCAGCGGATGTGACAAGTTGAAGATGGGAAAGCATTTATATTTCTTTCGAGTAGGTTGTGCTGACAAAATAGACCCTGATTCAGACAGCTGGAGTCATCCTTTCTGTCTGGCCCTGCCCTCCTTTCCCCTCCCTTCTTCCACCTCTCACTCTTATTTTTTTCTTTTTATCTGCCTCCCACTCTCCCTTTTTCTCTGTCTGCTTTCCCATCTCATTTGGTCAGTCAATCAATAATACTGCAATAATTTGTCTCCATTTCCCACAGTCTATTCACATGTCAAAGAAGCAGGCTCCTGTCTGGAACCCTAAAATAATCAACCCTCCCACTCGACCGCTGACTATTAACTTAGCGAGCGACTGCAGCCAGGCTAATTAGCGTTGTTGCAAAACCTACCGTCAGGTGCCGACCGCTGTTAGAGAACAGCTCGCCACAGGACGTTGTGCGTTCTGTGGCGTCAGTTGGACTCTGTGTGAGCCGGACTGCACAAAAACAAATGTTATTTTCATGAAATATTATGGAGGAGGGAAGGAGGAACTTGGTATAGCGTGGGCCAAAGAAGTACTCATTACATTTTTGAGGCAGGTCTGGTAGACAAAGCAACAAACTGCTTCTTCATGGGTCGCAGCAGAGGCCTGCGCTCTTGTAAGCTGGTCACCTCCACTGAGGATTTTTCTTGGGTGCGCCTTTGTCTTTTTTTGTGCGATTTACACAAAAACTGCTTTGCCGAATTTCCTCAGACCTTGGGGTGTAACGTTAGCCAAGGCAGAACATGCTCAATTCTGGAGCACATCTGTTTAAGATCGCAAAATACGACATTCTTTTAACACGGGTATTAGCAGGGGTCTGCGCTCTTGCAAGCTAGTCACCCCCAGTAATGTGAGTAGTGTTGTCAGCGGCGTGCGTTTGACCGTCTGTTAGCAGGATTGCACGGCTGAATCTCACCAAACTGGATGGTGAGGTGTAACGTGGGCCGAGAGCAAACCCCTTCAATTTTGGGGAAGAGCTGAAAAAGCAGAAGTAACTGGCAGAGGTTTTCATCCTCGCAGTCTTGTTCATCTCCATCTTTGAGGTCATGTGTGGTTCCCTCCATCTCTCTGTTAGCAGGATTGCACAAAAGAGTACAAGACTGGATTTCACCAAACTTGGTGCAGGGGTGTAACACGGACCAAGGGAGAACTTAGAATATTTTAAGCCAGATCTATTCAACATGACAAAAAGCGGCCATTTTTCACATTGAGTTTGGTTGAGATTTCCTTGGCAGTTTTGCCCTCCTCCCAGTGTGTTTTATTGAGATGTTTGATTGTGAATTTCTCCATGACAACTTACAAGCTTACTGATATTTCCATTTATGTTCTTTTTTCTGAAGAAGGGTGTTGTCACACACACTCAAGCTGATTATTTTTCCATCCCTGCCGCCCTTTTCTTTTCTTTTTTTTTTTTTTATCTTTGACTCTGCGTTGATTAAGCAGCACGCTGAGCAGCTGGGGAGCAGCGGTGATAAAATCCCTTCAGGTGGAACTCTGTCAACACCTGCCATCTCCGCTCTGCTCTCAGCAGTCGCGGGCAGCCAACAGGCGGGATGGAGGGTGGAACAGCAAGCACAGCAGTGCAGCGTAACAGCACTTCCACCGTCTGGCGCAGCCTGGCCAGCTGAGTGCCAAGGACGGGTCAAGTGTGTTCTTAGGTGTATATGTGAGGGTGGATGGTGTCTATGCAGAAAAAGGAAACAAGGCACGTGTGTGTGTGTGTGTGTGTGTGTGTGCGCGCGCGCGCTCTCAAACGCCCTCCTCTTATGTTTGAACCAGACATTTTGATTTCTGGCCTCTCGATGATTCTTTTGGCTCCATTTTCCAGCATCCTCCTCCTTCACAGCTCTCTTCCTTCAGCTTCTTTTGGGAGTCTTTTCCTGTCTTTTTTACAGCAGCCCCCCCCCCCCCCCCCACCTTCCATAAATGATTGTCACTTTCTCCCACTAACAGCTGCATATATATGGATCCAAATGAGGCCGAGCGGGTTTCTTTATGGCCCTTCATGATGTATTAATATTTATGCCTCTGCCAACCATGATAATGATAACTTTTGAATTTAGCGCTTGCAATTAACAAGTTCCAGCTGCTGCTCTTGGGGTTTGTACGGAGGGTGTGTGTGTGTGTGTGTGTGTGTGTGTGCGCGCGCTCAATAGAGAGTGCATGAAGAGGGGAAGTTAAATGTTCCATTTAAATGTTATGTCACGAACTAAAGGGCAGATTGAATCAATCTTGTTGAAGCACAATTAGAATTTTCCTGCTCCAAACATGATGCTTCTTTGCACACACACACACACACACACACACAACAACCCGAGTGAAGAGAACAGCTAATAACTCCTTTATATGGGTCCATGATCGCCCTTGTAATATTGTTATCAAGGAACGGAACACTGACAGTTAGATTGCATTGAATGCGTGTTTAATAAGCGTTAATCTCAGGAATTCGTTGGACGGACCTATTTCCATAATCGAATATTCCTTCCTCTAATGTAGCAATTTTGTTTGTGCAAATTGTGCAATTGTGTTTCAGCAAATTCAGGGTTGAAGTCTACAGCCGTCTGCTGAGGTCCAGGTTATATTGTCTAAGAAAAGAATGAGATTGTCCAGTAACAAGAGTAACTACATGTTTGACGTTTTTTTTTTACAAAACTCCACACATTTATTTACACATCTATGACCAAGTTATGAATGAGACCAGCGGCGGTGTCTTACTACACAGGGTAGACGGTCCTTGGAGCGGCAGGGTGGAGAAACCTGTTGATATTAGAGAAGGCGTACTGTTGCTGCGCATCACCGTCATGGCCGGGCAGAGTGACGTTTGTTACACCAGACTTACTTCCTCGAACCACTAGGTGGTGCAATGACTCAAATTCAGCTTGTACATGTCTTGAAAGGCGAGAATCTGAGATCTGCCCATGTCGAGTCCAGTTGTGACAGTTTTGTGTCCCATGGCGAAATTTGCCCAGGAACACCTTTTTAAAAAAAAACAAAAAAACAAAACAAAAAAAGCTCAGTCTTCACAGTAACTCATCACCAACTTCCTGACGTGTCTCTGACCACATTTGAGATGATCTGGTCACACAGAAAACAAGAATGTAAAAAAACAACAACGACAACATGCCGTTTCCTGTTGCGTAGGTGGTGCTACAACTAATCTGCTTCAAAACGTAATGGGGAAAAAAAATAAGTTTGATGAAAAATGCATTTTAATTTCCGCGATGTCATGGTTTTTTTCTACATATGCGTGTTTGTGTGTGTACCCTATGCTGTGTGACATCCCTTGTGGAATTATTTGAGTCATCCCTGACATACATGCCAAACATCGAGGGGACAAAAAGGACGGCAAATGACAGCGCCAATGACTCACTCGCAGATTCGCTCAGCAGCAACCTGAAACATACTGACATGACTAATGACATTGATGGTGGCGGCCCAGTGGGGTGGACAAATATGCGCCCTTTACCTTTTCCTGTTTGTGTGTTTGCCAATGGTGTGTGAGCAGTGACTTGAATACTGTATATCAGAGACAATCCTAGGACCGGAGGGCGCTTGGGCAAAGCATACATCCGCCAAGGTCACGTGGCATTTTCCTGATGTTTTGCAATTAGTACCTCAACCAAACGCGATGCCAAAAAGTGCAATTTTTCATTATGCGAAACCGATTTACCCCCAAATTTGATGAGTCCCTCCTTGGCGCACGCTACATCCCCTCATCTAGTCTGGAGAACATCAGCTGCTCCTTTTTTTTTATCAGCTAACAAGCAAACATGAGATAGATCACGTTAGGGCAAATTTTGTCCTGTTAGAAGTAATTATTACATATTTACTTTATTCCAATATTCATAGTAGACTGTTTTTGCAGTCAGTGTACTTGAAAGAAGAAGAAACACTAGCAGCCATGCTAGCACAAGAGCGTTGGGACCCCTAGAAACCAAATAAAATTCAAAAATAATCATAAGTAGCTTTCTCTGGCAAACACATTTTTGGAGTCAGAGTCAGAAATGGTTTGGAAACTTTTATTCACGCTATGAAAACACATGGATCCTAATTTTATTCAATAATGAGATAAAAGTCTACACCAGCTTATATTGTATTTAAGATTTTACCCACAAACACGTTCCAATGACGAGATTTGGAAAAATGTCAATCCTTACATGAAGACTCAGCTGAATCAGCACTGCCGTTCTTTGGAGAACATTCTTTCCACGTACGAAATTGTTTAGATATTTTTGGTTTGGACCAACATACATTGCACATCCTTAAAACCAAGCCTCTGGCACAGCTAAAAATATTTTCACGCCAGAATCGATTAATGTCTTCTCTGTCTTCAAATCATGAATTACAATTAATGTCCCGCAAAGCAGTGCTTGGATCAAACTGACAGATCAATCCTGACAAGTCAGACAGATGGAAACATGCAGGTAAATTGATCCTTAACACACACGAACAGTGACACCAAAGAGGCATGAATCCCTCTATGACTCAGAACATTAGCATAATCAATTCTGGGCCTCTTTCAAACCTAAACACAAAAGCCAATAAATGTCTATGAGAATGCTTGAAAGTCAATTTTCTGCTCGCAGCTCCAACAACAACTAATGAGGCCATTTGCGAGCGAAGAAATGTAAGTTAGCTTGATGGACAGTCGCATGCTTTGTAATTCTTATCCAACTTTGCCACCTTCGATTTCTAGCTGAATTCTGCCTGGCTGCCTTTAACAGCGCTAATAACGTATCCAAAGTTCTGCCGAGCCCAAGCTTGACATCTCTTTGTGATTGCCGGGCTATTCTTACAAGTAACCGAGCATAATAAGCGCCCGAGCTGCAGGCGAGTGAAGACGTCCCATCCGCCGGCGGAGGAGACGGTTGTAGTTGGCTGAGCCCAGCAGCTCATTAGTGAACGGGTCCAGTTATCTTTCATGACAAGGCCGAGATGTGTAACCTCAACCCCAGGATAGCAGACTCTTCACAGGCAGTCAGGCACATCGGAGGGCCGTGGGATCCAGTCAAAGCTTTGAATATTCTCAAGAAATATCCCTGTGACTATGGGATTATTATTCCCCTGTGTGTTAGGGTTCAGGTGGGAACCGGCTTTAAGGAAAGTACAGAAAAAAAGTTTGAGGAATTCTTTATGATAAAAGTAAAACTGATCAGCAAGTAACACTCATTGACCTTTAAACGTCCAACATCTTCTCATGTCATCCTTGAGTCCCAGTGGACGTTTAAGGCAAAGTCAGGGCATTTTAGAGAGCGCGTCTTTCTGTGAGATGACCTCGGCCACCAAAATCTTTTCAGTTCATCCTTGAGTCCCGGTGGGATTTCATAGCAAATTATCCAGCAACTCCCCTAAGGCATTGTTTTACTGACATTGGGACAGATGTCACACACACGTGAGGTGACCTTTAACCTCTAAAATCTTTTCAGGTCATCCTTTAGACCCAGTGGACAGTTGAGTCAAATCCCCTCAAGGTGTTTCAGAGAGATCCCCGTAATCAAAAAATGGGATGTACAGACAGACGGACGGGTGGATGGACAACCTGAAAAGATAATGCCCCCAGCCTGCGTCTTTTGCTGGGACAGAGGCACAAAAACTGACATAAATGGAGAATAATCCAGAAAACGGCTGTCTCCTCTGTGTCATCTTCCCCCGTCCTCCTCACACCTGTCTTCTCCCCTTCTCTCACATTCTCCTCAGCCGTCAACTCGCATCACTCTGAAAGTGATATGCAGTGAGAAGTGAGAACACCACCATAACCCAAGCACAAATTGGAGTGGCTGGCATTTGGGGAAATGGCTCTCACCCTCACACCAAATTTGTTGAGAAAGGGGTGCGGACTTTTGAAATTTGAGGCCCAAACAAGCACTTTGCTTCCCCTAAACACTGAACACCCTCCAGACTTGGGGCATTGAGGTCTTTGCATTCGCCTACTTGTTGTCCAAACACTTCAGGTCACTTTTGCTTGCAGCGTCTGCATCATCGTCTCCGTCTCCCTGCGGGAGTTCTCAACCTCAGCTTCACCTGCTGTAAGGAGGTGGCTGCACACATGAGCATTAGCTCTAGATGTCAATGCTGTCTTCCACTGGGAATCCAAAATTAGCTTTCTCTTTGACATATTTTCTTGACCTGATACAAACTGAGTCTTTTTTTTCTTTTTTTTTTAATTCTGAAGCAGAAAAATAGTCCACTTTCTTTGCGAGAAATCTGGTTTTTACGGTATCACACAACCATCTTGTCAGCTGTTTGAAACTCAGTCGTTCTGAGCATTTCTGCATTTTTCTCTGTGGAAAAAAAATGTTTTCGCTCTTCTCGCAACTGGCGTCGGCCTCTACCTCCATCGGTTGATCTGATCAATTGCACGAGATAGACAATCAAACAGCTTCTGTGGACTATCTACTCCTGAAATGGTGGTATGATCACGTCGTGTCCATGCACCTGGGTTTAATCACGTTGATAATGTTAACAATGAATACTGTGGAAAACCCAGCACCGATGTGAGTGCTGGCCTACCGCCTCGTGCTTACTACTAAAAAGCAAACATCCTGTACCCAGAACTGCTACAGTGACTTCTGTTGCATCAGATGACACGTCTGCCTCTCTTTTATTTCAGCCTGTTTTTGCACTGGGGTTACGCCACTAACTATGGGGCGTGTGGTGCCACTTCCCGACCTGTATCATTGGTGTCGGCTTGAATTGAAGGAGTGAAGCATGTCTTGGAACATTTTGGAGCTTCCCTGACTGTCAAGAGTTCTTTGGACTGATCCAAGTTCCTCTGATTGGTCTGCAAATACACCAATTGTGGTTTTCGTGCAAGCACTTGGAGCATAGAAAGGGAGCCATGCACCGGCATGTGCCGGCGTTGAGGAGTCAGCATCCACAACTGAAGGGTGGCAAACTCAGGGTCCAGTCCGCTTGTGGGGGCTTGGTACCTGGCGTCAAAACACTAAGACTCAGCCTCTTCTATGAATGCCTGTCCTATTTCCTTTTTTCCTTCCAGACATGTTTTCATCGAAATGGAAGGCAAATCTTATGTTCACCCCTTCAGAGATTTTTTGGCAGAACCAATTCCATCTCTCAATTTGTGCATTTTTCCGTTTTGATATGAGTCAAAACAGCAGCTCAAGTGAGCGTGAAACCTTCATTGTGAATTAGAGGATTCTTTTCAAATGTTGGCATTTCCATTCTCCTCCCGACGCGATATCTCAAAACGCGCAAAGGAAAAAAGTGATGGAAACACAGCCACTCCTCAGACGGCTCTCTGAAACAAACCGCTGGCACATCATGTGAATATTTTTTTTAAGGTTTTTACAAAGGTACAAAAGGGAAAGTTGTTTTTTTTTTTAAACTTACCACCGCGCACCACCCAAGGAAGAGTCCTAAAAAAAAAAAAAAAAAATTAAAAACATAATTGGGAAACAACACAAACATAAAGACAATGAAAGCTTCCCATTTTTATACACTCAACTACTTCAGTTCAGAGGATGACCTTTCCATCACACGTGCAATGTAAAATACGTCCTTCACTGTTATTTTCACCAGCGTACGTCTTCATAAGCCTCAAAATTTTGTGCGGTGAAACAAATGTTTCAAGGTTACGTTGTCAGTTGACAGACACCGAACGGCTACTTTAGACAGAAGTGGATCACAAATTTGATGTTGCGCGATCGAAGGATTGTGATTTATTTGACAACGAGTACCAAAAAGAAAACCAGCAGTTTCATTTTGGTGACCATGTTTCTGAAACGCTCCACTGAGACTTCATTGCCTGGTGGTGAGGGAAGACCTATTGATGAGTACATTTCTCCTCCTCAGTCAGGATCGGCCCCAACAGACGACTCATTATTTATTTTTCATTCCTGGGCCAGAGATAAAATGGCTGCCAGTCTGACATTGATGTATGAGCATCCCATTGAGGAGAGAATCCACTCTGCTGATCCTCTGAAATCCAATCCAAGCGAATAGGCAAAAATCTAATCGAAAGTGATTAAAAAACAAAATGACTGAAATGAGGAGGGTTTAAAAAAAAGAAAGAAAAGGCAGTAGCCTCACGTTGCACAAGTCAGGAAAGGATGGGTGACGGGACAAAGCAGCAGATCTCACTCTCATTTGCTAATTGAGGAGATAATGTAAATCATTGAGCGAGTCATTGGAATAAATAGCAGTTTAAAAATCAATGAGTTACAAAGCCCCGACTGCGATGCTTTGAATCCTAGAGGAGTGAATCAGCATCTCTGAGATCCCGTCCCGGGGTCGGCTTTGCCCCCAGCTTTGTAGGAGTGAGCATTTTAATTGTGCGAAAGGTTAATAACAATTAATAACCACACAAGGAAGCAGAGGGACTTGGGGACACGCAGAACTAAAGTTGGCAGCCGTAGCGAATCATTAGCAGACACCAGCAGCATTGTATAGCGTGCCAAACATAATTTAAAAGCTGAAGCCCTGAGCTGAGCTTTTCTGGAGATACAAGTAGTCATTTCTAGTATTTGAGTACTCCGAGTAATATTTCGGCTTGTTATTTGAGTTTTGCAGGTTTATATGCAAAGCAAGTAACTGAAGGAGCTATTGATATCCTGTATATCCTGGTTGTGTTTATTTAAAAAAAAACAAACAAAAAAAACTTTTTTCTAAATGTGCGTTTTTAGACTCAAATATTGATGCCAGACGAAGGAAACAGAACTTTTCATTATCACTGAGTCAAGTGAGTCTTCCTCCCAAACTAATTCTGGTAGGTCATTTCTTTTTGTTAGTCTTTCCCTTTGGTAAGTCACACGATCATAAGGATCAATCTGCTTGGTTTGAATAGTCCCAGTAAATGCAAGTCTTGACGTAAAGTATTATCAAATAAACACACGTACCACTTTTCGGACTGTCCTTCAGTCCCAATTTCTGGAATGAAGAAAAGTGTATGATGTCCCAAATCAAATGTAACTGAAGATATTCTATTCTATTCTGTTCTCGTGGCCGATACGTCATCCTTTCTTTGGCATCGATCAGCGGCAACATAATGACCACAAGCAGTAGCATTTACTGCCTCATTTCAGTGGCGCTTCTCAGTTCGCGGGATATTTTAGGCAGCAATTGAAAATCTTTTCCTTGAATTTGATGCATTTGAAGCGGGAAAGATCGGCAAGTGAATCTCAAGTCCTGAGGTTCGAAGTGAATTTGACGCACGTCGTTCAGTTGGTTTGACAAGCATCTCCAAGGCCAGCTTTCAGGCTGAAGTAATACAGAATCCACCCTGAAAGTTAGACGACCATCTCTCTTGGAGCAGTAAACGGGGCTGGGAACAAAGGGAGATCTCAACGTGACCGTTTGTGAAGGGTCGCTGAAATCCTTGGCAGTTTTGTTCGATTAATTTTGCAGTGTCTTGCTTCTCTTAGCAAACACGGTCTCTACTCCAAAGGTCCTCTGTGTGATTGTATTGGATCGGAGGAGGGGAAACCCTTAATGAGAAAGTGGGAGGAAGGCTTCGGAGATCATTTAATCATTGTTCCTTATACATCCACTTATCATGCCACAGCAAAACTAGCCTTAATGGCTTGGCTGGGCTCTGCAGGATATTATTTCTTACATGGGGGAATTAAATGAACGCATGACAGAGTTCAGTCTCTGGGAGAAAAATAATGGGAATCCACTCAGCTTAAAATATTGGATTTGTTAATGAATGGAAGCAGTTAATCTAAAGCTTGACTTTGAGAATTGTCACCAAAAAAAAATTAAAAAAAATCTGGAGATGGAAAGCACGGAGTGGGAAGTAAAGAAGCGGTGATAAAACAGAGAGGGAAACACTGAGCTACCATTGAATGTGAAGGGTTTAGATGAAGGTCACTGGTTTCCAGTGCTGTCATTATCTGACAGGGAGGGAGAGATAAGAGCTCGCTGAAAATAAATGCTCTGCCATGATTGGGAATAATATTGACAAGAGCCTCTCTCACAGTCCAGGAAAGTCCATCATTGAAACATGATTGAAGATGACATGTTTTTGTCTGTGCGAGCCTCGAACAATATGGACACGCTGCAACTTCAAATAAATCTGCAGCGGCGGCAGGGTCGATGATGAGTGATTCAAAGCATCTCGCCGGGCATAACACTCGGGCAACCTTTAAATTAATCCTGTGGATGAGCTTCTCTTTTTTTTTTCTAGCGGACACTGCAGAAAGGATTTTTTTTTTTTTTTTTGCGAGAGAGAAGCCTGACAGTAGCATATCCATTGGTTTAGGGCAAACCTCAGAGGCAACGGGCGAAGTTTTGGGGGTTTTCCTTTGTCGTACTGGATATTCTGACCGAGACTTTTTGGCTATGGTCCGATTAGAAGCCTAAGACATTAAAAGATGATGTATACAACCAGACTGTCTCTAGTCGGATAAAAGTAGAAGGCGCCAGGAGTGTGACTACCTACCCCAAAGCCGTATGATGTTGGAATCTCATTGACAGATGGGCACTTAGAAACTCCAGACCTCAGTCCAACTCAATGCGGAACAATGCCATTTTTGTCCTGACAACGACTTTAAAGGGGTCTTTTTTTGGTGAAAATCAGATTCTCGTCTCGTGACCTCCTCGGCAGAGGTCAGAAGTCAATTGTCATCGAGGCTGAGTTTGTTCTTGTGTGGGAATCCCGATAAAACCGATAAGCCTTAGAAAGAAAAGGAAGAAAACAACAAAATGCAACAAAATCTGGGACAGACTCAGCTTTTGTTTATTGAGAGGGTGATAAATGAGTGAGTTCACATGGATGTGTGTAGCTTTTATTTTTCATCTTTAGACGATTCAGTTCTGTCAAATTTGATTTATAACGTGTCAAAATTACGACAAGCAACCCAATCTCACAGAAATACATGCGATGGCCGTGACCCCTTCTCATGCGTAAGTGGGGTTTTGACGTCCACAAAGTTGCCTTCAATTGCAAAAGCAGTATAGAAGTGTGAAAGAATGTATGGTTCATCGTGTTTCCTGTCGCGAATACAGAACTGGGACACGGTCCATGAGTCATTACTTGATATCATCAAACCCTGCTTTCGCTTATCGCCAGAAAATCTGCATAATGAATCTTTTATCATCAGCGTTGAGGTGCAGAGACGAGGCTTCATGAACAACTGCTTACAGAGCGCGATGCGGCGCATTCATCAAGATCGTGCCGAGCTCGTCAGTAGTTTATCCGTCTTACGTGAGGTCAAACTTGATCATCTTCTATTACATTAACTTTAGATGGATTGATTTCAGTCCATAGGGCAGCAGCAAGAGTGGTCATTAATCAGGTTTTTGTTCCCTCCAAAATGGAAAAACACAATCAATAGCCCCCCCCCCCCCCCCCCCACACACACACACACACACACACACACACACACACACATACCCTTGTTATTGCATAGGCTCCCCGGCAAGTTAGAATATGCATAAGCACTCGGACCAGGTGATTCTTGCTAGCGTGGTTTTATTGACCGCGTACAGCAAAAAAGTAGTCAACCAAGTCTTACAGAATACCTTTGAATGCCTTGGAAGTTTAGTACTCCAGAGAGAGCCTGTACAAAGGTGGGGGGGGGGGGGGGGGGGGGTTAGGCAGGAAGTCACCTTCAGGGTCCTCCAGGGACGATTTGGCAGAGAAACAAAAGACGTGGCTGCCCGGGCTTCACACATGCTCACCTTTGTCCGTCCTTCTCGTTGTTTTGCAGCTGCTGGGGTCTTTTATTCCCAACATACTTGGAAAAAGACTGGTGCTGTAATAAATTCCATGTGTTTGGAAAAACGTGCAAACTACGAGTGTGAGAAGTTCTAACCGTGCAAGCAGTACTACAAGTAGAAGTGCATCTTAGTGGAACAAAGATGACCCCCCCCCCCTCCCAAAACATGATAAACCTTGTACTTATGTCTTTGTGAGGACCTTCACTTGCATTCCTTAGCCCCTTTGCTTTCCTTAACCATGAAAACTAAATGCCAAATCCTGACCCTAAACCGTAAATCCTATTTTCAAGCAATTTCTTGTGTAAGTGTCTTGCAATTGACTGTATTTAACTTATTTTAGAAAGCATTTTTATCAGTACCTCTGGTGGTTAGATGGTTATCATTCTTAACCTATAGCACTCAATAAAGGATCCTTTTTTGAAGTTCAGTCCCCTAAATTGTCCGCAGTTGGTCACGCATTTCTTTTCTAAATCTCTGATAAGGCAAAAGAACGTGTCAATAAAAAAAAAAAATGCAGGTTAAGTCTCTGATAGCTTAACCAAACATGACAACGGTATCAGTGTTGTCTATGCTAGCAGCTGTTTAAAGGTGAAATTTTGTATTTTATTGTCTCGCTCTAAGAGCTGCACGGTGGTCAGCACTGTGGCCTCACAGCAAGAAGGTTCCAGGTTCCAGTCCCGGCTCGGGCGCGGGATCTTTCTGTGTGGAGTCTCCATGTTCTCCCCGCGTCTGCGTGGGTTCTCTCTGGTACTCCAGCTTCCTCCCACAGTCCAAAGACATCAAGAGGGGACGAGGCTGATTGATACTCTAAATTGACCGTAGGTGTGACTGTGAGTGTGAATGGTTGTTCGACCTGTCCAGGGTGAACCCCGCCTCTCGCCCGTAGATGCTGGGATAGGCTCCAGCCCCCCCGCGACCCTTACTAGTAAGGAATAAGCGGAAGACGACGATGGATGGATGGATGTCTCGCTCTATACCAATGTATGGTAAAATGTAATACATTTACAGATATAGAAGTACAATATGGATCCTCGGTGTTAAAGAAGTTTGTCCGGAGCTTTTAGAAGAAAACTTGGATGAAGTCGAGGAAAACTGGCTCTGGCTTCATTGGTCAACAAATCTCAGCTAGTTTCATCACAACGGTATGACAAGCGGGAAAGGTCAAGAGGGAGTAGTTACTTTATGACAAAGGAAGAGAAGTACAAACAAATACAATGAGTTTGCGGCAGCTTTGTGTGTCTGTAGTACCACAGGCATCTACTGCCGGAATATATCTGGAAAAAAACTTCTTTTTTTAATTGCCACTTGAAGCTTAGCAGGACTAGAACCTGTAGAAGTCAATAAAGTCATCCCAGCTGGCGAGGTTGCTTCTTCACACAGACATGCAGCAACATCACCGAGTGTATTTATCCCTTTAAATTCAAGTTGTTGTTTTTTTATCCTTAATCCTCAAATTTGAATTTGTTGTTGTATCATGTAGCACTCCTTTGGCTATATTAAGATGTTTGCAAATCAAGAACCGACTAGGGAGCGCAAATAAACATGAATCATGGCGCTGAACTTTTCATTCATTTGCAAATGAAGGTGAGAATCGCTCTTGAGCTGTTACGTATTACATAAAGTGCTCAACAGAAAATCCATTGAGGCAGAAAAATGGCGACGATAAAAAGAGACTCCACTCCTGGTGGTGGTGGTCGCCAGCGTTGAACCGCCGTCAGCTTGTAAACAACCAACAGCCTGACACGAGATTCCTGCCAAACTGTCCAAACTCCACCTCCTCCTCCTCGTAATTCCGGATACATCCTCCCTCCCTGCGTCCTCCTCCAGATTCGACACAGGCGTACACCTCATTAGACGCAGCATTACAACACTTGAGCAGTAAGCATCATCTGAACACGCATGTCATTGTGTGCTAATGTTTGCTTCCAAACGCGTGCCGCTTTAAACATCACCCCATTAAAAAAATGTGCCACCCTCCACGCTTAATGAGCCGCCGTGCAGCCAGTCAGCCGCTGCTCTCCTCACACCCCCCAAACACACACATCTCCCCCGGCCTTAATATATTTCCCGCTCTCCTGCTCTGTGTGTCAAAGGATTACCGTCTCATTTGGGGTTAGCGTTTTCCTCGAGTGCCTCTGCCAGGGGACGAGCTGCCACAGCCACGCTGCAATAAAGTGTTAATCAGGAGATGTTTCGGTGTTCAGTTTCTAGCTAGTAGGCCTGTAATTTGTGACATAATTCCTTCTTTTTCCAGCTGCGTGACAATTTTAGTTGGAATAATCGCAAAAGCATCACAATAAGGACACATTATTAAGAGTTAGAGTTAGAGTTAGAGTTATTAAGAGTTATAAATGTGGAGGAAAGAAGACACAGACAATGTAGTTTAGATATTTTTGGACGATTTTGTTGCAGGTTTTTCTTGTTTTGCTGTCAGTTAGCATTGGGCTTCAAGCTAAATATACGTGGCTGGCTCTTTCTGCTTTCTCGAGTCTCAAAGAAGTGTTGTATTGCTGATAAAACATATCCTCTGAGCTGAAGACACCTTTTTGTGAGTACTTGAAAAGGAAAAATGCACTTTTTGGGTAAACTATTACTTTAATAAATGGTTAATTATGCTTATTCAGCAATGGAAGTATTAAAATTCCAATATTAACCTTTTTTATCCATCTTGGTTGTACATTAATAAATGATTACTGGACACATTTGATGACTGTAAGCTAACGGTTAAAGTGTCATGTATACCTACTTGAATGGAGTGTTAATTTTCAGCAAGAATAATTAGATTCAAATGTCTTAAACAGCTTTTGAGGAACACATGTCCTGTGGTTGTATTCAGTTGATAGACACGCGTGCACACGCGCACACACTTTCCTCCTGGCAAGTTTAATACATAAAACTCCTTTCTACACTCTTGTTCCCGTCTTTTTCTCACTCACATTTTTTTATCGACTTTCTGATGTCTCAATGCTCCCTCTGTTGCTTCAGAGTGAAGGAGCGTTTTGTTTTAAAAGTACGGGTGGAAAAGACGGCTTTGGTTTGCGTCCACTCTTAAAAGATCAGACAACAAACTCACTCGTCTAAACAAGTTGTAACGGGGAAATGAGAGCAAAGCGACGTGCTAATGGAGGCGAAGAGCCGAGGGAAGACGAGGGAGGGGAAGTGTGAGAGCTGTGAAAGATGAAAGGTTCAGAAAAGTGAGAGGAGGCGATATTAGCAAGGAGCTTTTGTTTTTGTTTTTTTTAACTATAGTTTTACTCCACCGTCACTTTCTATACACCCCCACCCCCCACTCCATCTAGTTCCACTTATCAGCAATCCCTCCCTTTTTCTTTCTCTTCCTCTGCTCTTGCCTCATCATTGGAATTCATTCACTGGGCCCCGACAGCTTTGGCAGATACAGCACTTAGTCCTTATTGAGGAGGTAATTCATCTTTAATTCTCCAAACCCAGAGCTGCGAGTTAGTCCTGCAGTGTGTCAGCACAATGGCTTGATAAGAGTTACATTAACAATTGTGCTTCTAAATCTCTACAAAAGACCACACCAGCTATTAGCCATTAGCCAAAATGTGTGTTGTTAAGCCAAAGACAGGGTTCTTTTTAAGTATTAGTTAGAGTGGCTTGTAAAAGACTAAGTAGTTCATGACCAATAATTTCTAAAACAATTACTTTTTCAGTAAATTCTTTTTCAAGTCATCAATTGTGCACACTTGCTGTTACAGTGTTGGTGTGGCAATTAAAGGGGTTTTGAAATGTAAAAAAAAGATATTTATGCCACCGTGTCAATCAATGCAATTCTCTCTATTCTCATTTATTCTTTTATCAATGAGTTTGTACCCTAACTGTGCAGCTTCATTTCATTGTACATGTGTATAATGACAATCCAGTACCGTGTTTCTTGTATCTTGTACTTCATTTTATGAACTTTGCACAAACGTCACAAAGAGAGGGATCGAAACGTTAGCGTACGTTAGCCGCTGCGAGACTTCCTTGTTACGTTCATCGTTTACACTCCACATAGCAACTTGAGACGTTTGCATGGAGTTGAAGGATGACAAAAGTGAGCGAATAGTTTCAGAAGTACCATTTAAAACCACTTCAACAGCTATGACTAATCGTCACACCACAGCCAACTTAAAACTTTGCTTTTTTGGACGATGCACTGTCACTTTTGCACTTGACACGGACTGTTGGTGTGGATTCAACAAACGCACACTCAAACATAATTTGGTCAACGCTACTCCAGAAGGAAACGGAGACTGGAAGCTTACCCATCCCAACATTTACTCCCTTGAACACACAACTCAGTATTTAGATGCAGAATGG
This sequence comes from Aulostomus chinensis, assembly GCF_037954235.1. Classification (NCBI taxonomy): domain Eukaryota; kingdom Metazoa; phylum Chordata; class Actinopteri; order Syngnathiformes; family Aulostomidae; genus Aulostomus; species Aulostomus chinensis. The sequence continues at coordinate 13,336,886 of NC_141343.1, forward strand.
GAAAGCAGTTCAAAAAGTACAGGTACAAAAAGTCAAAATAAGGACAATAAAGATATCAGATAAACACTATATGCTAAATATGCTGTCAGTTAGAGGTTAGAGATATACAGCAAAGAAAAAGAAACAATCGCATGTTTGCAATATAACCCGTATAACGAAAAGTGCTTTTTTTTCTGCTCATAAAATGATGATGAATGTTGGAAGGCTGAGAAAAACCACTGAATCTTGAACAGATTTTTAATATCTAAAACTAGAATCTGATTTTCCTCTTGATATGTATTTCCTGTTTACTCATTCATAGTACTGGATATACTCGGGGTGTTGACAGATCAATTGTAAAGAATGCTTGAAACTTAAAAAAAAAAAAAAAAAGTGGCTGGCGGGGAAAGAGAAAATTAAGAATGCAAACTCTGCAGCTAGCAATAAATAATCTATGCTAATATGTTTTCTCCAGAGATGCCCACTGAGTGTTTTATGCCATTTGCAAACAATACAAGACTCCACGCTGGTTACACAAACACAAATCACCATGCTGAGACAGAGTTGGCGGCACTGAATCCCCAGGCTGCTTCACGGAAATGCAACCAGACAAAGTCCTCGCCTCATAAATACAACCCTACAGTACACACACACACACACACACATTAGCCGCACAGACAAGAGAGGGATTCCCCAGACGCACAATTACAGACAAGCACATGCGCGTGCACGCATTCACATGCTCACACTCACGGAGCTGACCACAACGCGGAGGCATCCGAGGAGATTCATTAACAGAACTGGACAGGAGGGACGGAATCTGCCTTGCTAAAGGGCCTAATGACCTCATCTGTGGCCGGCAGCCGACATGACTGATAACATCGAAGAGCGCACACTTGCACAGACACACACTCATGCTGCCGGGGGCTCGTCCTTCCCTGCCCTCCTCGACACTGTTCTCACTGTGTTGTAAGGATTTAATTTTTCACCACGCTACATTGCACGGCAGTTAGTAGTGAGTTGCGCCTTCAAAACAATAAAAGTGTGAAGTGTTTTAGGCACTGAACAACTCTGAAATCAACCACCCTGAGACAGAATGCAGGGATGTGACAATCGACCCAATATTAAATAAGAAATTATGTCGATACAAAAGCAATTCTCATGTGGCCATTTCTGTTTAGGTGCTACCGAGCACCAACACTTTGACAGTATTTCCGCATAAAACACTAGTAATACTAGTTTTTGCAGAGGTTCTCTGGTTCAGTTTGCCTCAAGTACTTTTAATTTTTCCCCCGGCTTTTTTGTGAGAATGGCCATGTGCAAGAAAACAACAGTCTAACAGGCTACACATGAGCTAAGGGGCTATTAATAGCTCTCCTGCTATCTCTGTAGGGTTGCAAACAATATGCCAAATGTAGAAGTGTTAATATTTTGTTTGTTTGTTTGTTTTTGCCCCTATCATCACCTATGAGTGAGTTTCCCTCTAGATTAAAACTTGAAACCATATATATCATGTTGGAATTCTAGTATATTTGGCTAAGTATGCTAACCGTGGGTTTCTAGCTAAGTTTCCATGCTGCTAGAAGAAGCTATTACGATTAAATTCGGAACATATCTACATAACGCTTAGACATCGTAAAGATTGGAGTACTCCATGTCCTTATTACCACAAGCAAAAAAGGTTTTGTTTTTGGTGCCGTGTGTGTTAGCAGTCTGTTAGCGAACTAGCAAGCTATTGGTAACTATTTTTAAAACTACGAGGCCGATTTTCATTGAGATTTGTGGCATAGACGGAGAAAGAGCTACCAAAATGTAGCAGCAGATCCATTTAACATGGTGGAAAATTCCTTTTCTTTCCCCCTTTAAAACTAGCTGGACTGTGTGTGTGTGTGTGTGTGTGTGTGTGTGTGTGTGTGTGTGTGTGTGTGTGAATTTATGTTTGTGAGCATTTGTTTGCGTGACATGAGCCCTTGTGACAGGGCTGAACATAGCCAACCGATGATGATACCAGCCGCCTGTCTCCCCTTCATCCCTCGCTTCATCTGTCTGCGTCTCATGTAAGCCCGTGGTTCTCTCTTCCTCTCTGCTGCAGTTCTGTCAAGGCTTTCACAGTTTTCCAGAAAGATCCAGTGGACAATTGGTGTTGTTTTGTGCAATGCATATTTTTAAAATAAATTAAATAAGCCAGATATGTTTTCTAGCTATCTGCCTGTGTACATATGGTGCAACACTTCCTGAAGAACTGATCTTACATCTACTCCACCCTCTAGTTATTTTTTCTGTCTCATTTGTAGTGTTGCTGTTTCCTAAATTTCCCAGCTGCTGCTTTTTTAATTCCTTGCTCCTGACCCATTAGCAGCGATCGAGCGCGAATCTCCCCCAGCGCAGCTTTCCAGGATCGGTTGGAAGAGATATCCATTTCTAGATGTAAATAAATCTGTTACTTCTCTGACAGCACAATTCATTAGCTCTCGCAGCAATCTGCTTGTTCACGCAGAGTGCTTTGGTGTCTGTGCAGCAAACAGGGAGGCGGGGTGAGGGGGAGGGGTGTTAAGAAAATGTGTCAGCTTGCTCTTTGGAGATTTGGGTGTGACTACAAAAGTAAAAATGCTTTGGCGTGTGTTTACCGGGGTTAACAGTGCATAACCGCAGCAGTACCAGCCATCGTAGGTTGCTTTTGTAACCCTGTAGCATAATCTACAAGACCTTGTAAAAATTCTTATTTCCTGTCTAATACTAGATGTGCTGTCATAACAGAATCATAAAGGACTTATGAACCTTAAAGGATTATTCTCAGTTTAAACTTGGTTAACTGTCTGTAAGCGCGTGATTAAATCTGGGGGAGAGTTGCACTCATTTGCAGAAGTGCTAGAATTCTGATACTTGAACGATTTGAATTTTTCTATTTGCATCTATCACATTAAAACTCTGGACAGGAAACAAGGAGGGTGATATTTGGACAGTGTCCTGAGATGAAGAAGAATGTCTTTGCTAAATTTTGAGACAAGTTGGAGAAAGTCTGACCCTCAGAAGTCGATGTACGGCGATATGCGTTGTTGACAATGCGGTTCGAGTAATTGCCCCCTCTAAGGTTCCTGTCCTCAGTTATGGCTCAGTTTGCACCAGCAGGAGAGAGTTGAATTTCATCCCCTTAGGTGAGTGTTTGGTCAAAATTGGACTTGCTTAAAATTCTACACACAGGTTCTGCTCTGAGTCAGGATGATATAACCCGAATGGTAGGCTTCTCCAACGTTCCGTTACTGAGGTACAACTGAAAATATATTAACCAAGGAAAAACATTCAAAAAAAAGTTCAATTTTTGGTCAAAATCGCATTCTACTCGATCTCCGGATGATACTTTCTGATTGAGCCTTCTGGCACGTTGCGTTCTCAAGGAGTGGCTGAATTTTTTGGGTGTTTTTTCAGCTTGATACCAATCCAGCGAAAACTCAAAAACGGAAAAAATGAAAAATTAAACCACCTTCTGGCGTATACATCTTCGTTCTGGAGGTTTGGATCGATAGAATGAGAGAACGATTGTTCTTGGGGATTTCTCGGCTTTGCACAAACATTGACCCCCCCCCCCCCCCCATCATATGAGATTGGCTGCTTTTCAACTCTGTCAAACAAAACTTCCCTCCTTCATGCTGCTTACAGGAAGCAATCATGAAATAGGTGAGAATTTAGCCATTCTTGGGGTAGAGCGGTCGTCTAGCAACCAAAGGGTCGCTGGTTCGATCCTCACTTCCCCCGGTGACCATGTCCAAGTGTCTTTGAGCAAGATGCTGAACCCCTAATTGCTCCTGATGGCTCTGCGACGGACTGGTGACCTGTCCAGGGTGAACCCTGCCTCTTACGGCCTCTTATGATGTCAGCTGGGATAGGCCCCAACCCCCGCCACCTTTAACGGATAAGTGGTATAGAAAATGGATGGAATTGAGCCATTCCGCTGTGTTATCCCCGGCCCACACCGCTGATTTTATATGCTGCTTAGGCAAATATAGAAAGAGACATTGCTTGTGTGACATGCAAAGCCACACACAGAATACCCCCGAGAAGGTGCATCCGCACTTTTCACACACTGTTACATAATAGATATAGCAAAGGCAGCACAAAAGAAAGAGGCAGACGATTGCTCTGTGTGTGTGTGTGTGTGTGTGTGTGTGTGTGTGTGTGTGTGTGTGTGTGTGTGTGTTTTAATGGAGAGAAGGAGGAAACTAATTAGCACAGCACTTTAAGCATCACGGGCCACAGACTGCTGCGAGTGGGGACTGCCACAGACAATCCCAGTCAATTTTCCCACTCAGTGGAGAGAGCTGAGGCATGGTCTGACATTGTGTTTTATCTCAGCCGGCCTCTTTACTCACCTCGAGAGACTGCGTGTGTGTGTGTGTGTGCGTGTGAGGGAGGAGAGGTTGTCGGTCAGGGAGTGAAGTAAGATGAGGAATTAAGGAGAGCGAGCAGTTACAGCAAAATAGAGTAACATCTAGCACAAGAGGCAGGCAGGGGAAGTAAAATCCCGGAAGACACCAGCAGAGACAAGCAGAGCAGAAGAGCTGCAGGACGGAGCAATTTCAACAGCTGCAAGCGTGCAGGAAATGTCTTCTTTTAGCACCAGTGGCTCCAAAGCTTTGCTGATCCACGTTTCACCCAATCAATGGCTACATTTACAGGGAGGGCAGAATTCTTACACTCATAGAAAAAGACTGCCATGCAAACAGCATTTTCAGTTGAAAATAAGAATAAGCTCATGGTCGTCATAAGTCATGATCAGTTTAAGGTGTGGGGTGTTCAAATCCTTACTGAGGTGTGTGGTAGACTTTGGCACACCTTAATTATGGATTTCTACCAGAATTTTTGCAGGGACACCCAGAAATCAAACGCAGTTCTCAGCAAATGATACTTTTAGCTAAGCAGTCATTAATGACAATAACTCAAAATATACCAACACACGGAAGGGTTCCAGTTGAAGGAATCAAATGTAGAACATAGGAATGTACTGCAGGTAGGTGTCATCAGCCATTAGTTGGACTTTGTTCCATGTCAACAGGAATATCAATGGAATATTCTGTAAGGAACTTATATGCTCGGTATAGTTGTAGGAAATACACAACACGAGCCCATCATGAGGAGTCACATGGGAGCTCTGTCATGCAAGTGCCCCTGTTATCTGAATAAATCATTGTATGAGGCAGCCACTGCACTTCAAGCTCTCTTCACCATTAGCATCCACACACAAAACCTATCAAACCCCCCCCCCCCCGCACGCCACAAAATGCATCAGGCCATACTTTTGAGTCCCCATAGTGTCTGAGGTAGCATACAATCATATGGAAAATGCCCAGGAAAGGATATGACGACTTGAAGTACTGTGATTGTATTTGCACAGAAAATATTTGAGATATGGGAAGGCACGGTGGTGCAGTGGTCAGCACTGTGGCCTCACAGCAAGAAGGTTCTGGGTTTGAGTCCCGGCTCCATCACAGGGTCTTTCTGTGTGAGTCTGCATGTTCTCCCTGTTCCTGTGTGGGTTCTCTCTGGTACTCCAGCTTCCTCCACAGTCCAAAGACATCAAGAGGGACCAGGTTAATCCAGACTCTAAATTGACCGTAGGCGTGGCTGGGAGAGCCAATGGTTGTCTGTCTCTATGTGTTGGCCCTGCCATGGACTGGTGACCTGTCTAGGGTGAACCCCGCCTCTCGCCCGAAGCAGTTGGGATATTTATCAGCTCGCCCCCTGCGACCCTTAACAGGATAAGTGGAAGAAAATGCATGGAATACTTGAGATACCAAGTAGGGAAGTAATCAAGCAACTTGAATTCTTCTCTGACAAAGTCTCACAGCAGGTAAATATAATAACTGCTAAAACGCCCATGGCTCCTACGCCTCAAAAGCTTGAGGTATTATGGCAGTCCAGCCATTTGCCCATCCAAGTGTCCATCCATCCATGTTCTACTGCTTATCCTGTTAAAGGTCGTGGGGGGGGGGAGCCGGAGCCGGAGCCTATCCCAGCAGGGCCAACACATATAGACGGACACCATTCACACTCACAGCCACGCCTACGGTCAATTTAGAGTATCCAATTAGCCTCGTCCCATTTGCATGTCTTTGGACTCAAACCCAGAACCGTCTTGCTGTGAAGCGACAGTGCCAACCACAGCACCACTGTGCCGCCACCATCCCAATGTTGTTAAGGCAATTTTCTAAATTCTCCACAAACGAATTAACTAATTATTTTGCACGGGTGAAGGTATCTGTCACCTCACAGTCTGTCCCATTCTTGTTAGTGTAATACTTCAGGAACATCTTGAGGGAATTTTTCCAAATTTGCCACCAACGTCCACTGGGAGATGAGTCAAAAAGATCTCGGAAGGTCAAGGATCAAGAGGCAAGATCACCATCACCTCAGAAAAACAACACATCTTTGGAACGCCTTGACAAAATGTCTCCAAATTCACCCCAAATGTCCACAGGGACCCAAGGATGAACCATAAAGGTTTTGGTGGGCAAAGGTTTCTGGAACCTCACATTCATGAGCTATCTCAGGAACACTTTGAGGGAATATTTCCAGATTTGCCACAAACCACTACTCTGAAAAGGTTGTGAAGGGTCGAAGGTCATATGAAAACGATTTCTCCGGAGTGCCTTAAGGAAGTGCCTTCAATTACCATACAAACATCCACTTTACCACCGGCGAAGCCCCATGATATTACATCACTTCGTAAGTATCAAGTCTCTAAGCAACATTCGTGCCATTCTCACTTCACGGTGATGGCTCACTACATTTGCTTTTGTGTCCTTCCAAGCGTTGTCTCTGGCCCTAAAATCCTACATTTGCATCCAAAGATCCGGCACGTGTGGTACGTCTTTTTAGCTACATGGCTGATACCGCAGTGTTTTTGTTTTTTTTTAATGGCAGTCATAAAATTTCGGTTGGTGTTTTAGGTCATGGCAAGCCCCTGATAAGCTGGTCTTAGTTTGAGACCAGTAGAGTGTTGGTGCCACGTGGAATCAGTTTTTTGTAGGCCATCCAGTGTGATGCAGTATTTATACTGTGTGCAGTTTTTAAAGTTTTGCTGACATGATATATAGGTTGTAAAGACATTGTCACAAAGCAATCAACATTTTTGAACTTTAGAAAACGGCATTTTATCCTTATTTGCTGACAACAGCCTTTTGAAATTGGAAAGTGAAGTTTTAGTTTGTTTCAGTCAGCTGATGTTTAGTCGGGTTAGGAGGCAAAAACATGTAGTCAAGGTTCGGAAATGCAAACCCTCTCCTGTTGCGAAATACGGTGTTTGATGTAAATGTTCTCATCTCTTACCCATCACGCATCGTGTCACGTGACTGAATCAGACGACATGCTCATAGATTGAAAGTTGTTCTGGGCGTCACAGAAATACAAAATTAATGAACTATTCTGACTATTTTGTGAACTCCAGTGTTACGAATGTTTTCTTCGGTTCTCTTAAATGAAATTTTTAAAGAATGCAAAAATTTCACATGGGCAGTTCCACTTGTTTGTTACATTTAAAACAAAGTTAAATATTAAAGATGATCACAAATCAATTGGACTCGTGATGTAATGATGGACTATCTCTCCTTGTCGTCTTGCTCTCATTTCTGGACTCTAATCAGTGCATACAGCCTGTAACGCGATCACCCCGGCGTCCGCGGCTGTTTTTTATGTGGGGGAAGGAACAAGAAATAAAAAACCGAGATTCCAAAACAACAAAAGGGAAGTTCTTTCTCACTCTAATGCAGCATATCTGCTGGAATTCATTAGCCAGCTGCTGTTTCGACTCTCCGTATCGTCGGCGTGCAATTAAGAGTTGAGGGTTGTTTGATAATTTGGCAAGTCGAGTGGAAAGATGGTGGTCCAAGGTCACGATGGGAGGAAGGAGGGAGGAAAGAGAAACAACAAGCATAAGATAAAGGAGAAGTGCCTTTTCCAAAATGACACGACAATGTCCCCTCTCCCTCGCCCTCTCTCATTTTCTCTCTCTTCGTGTTTTATCCTGCAGTTGATTAGAATTATACTTGTGATTAATATCACTTCTGAGCTGACGTTACTCAACAAAACAAATAACACAAAAAGCATGTTTTCTCAATGAGGAAAAAAAAAAGAATAATTTAATGAGAGAACAAGATAATTATTTTGTGCTCGGAGGAAACAATTAAGTTCTTTCCTCACTTCTATTGTAATATCCTGATACGTGATTGCATCACTGCAGCAAAAAACAAAACAAAAAAAAACCCCGTCATGATTAAAACATCACGCCAATTAAAAAGTTTGATATTTAATTTGAAGAAAAATGGAGTTGGAGTGAATGAACACATGATAAACTAACCAATGAGATTCAAGTTTCAATGTAAATTTTAACAACATCCATAACACAGCTATTTTTCTGCCAGTCCCTTTAGGGTTTATTAGTTTGACTATTTAGGAAAATAATATTGTATTTCATTTCCGAGAAAATAATTGTCTCGTGTTTCTACGCTTATGTAGGCCACATCAGTTTCTCTTTAATAGCTTTGATATCAGTAATCCCATGGACTTCAAATCAGTGCCAGTCTTCAGTCCGAGACAGGGAAAATAGGACACGCACCTTTCTGTTGCATTTTATTCTTTTTACAAAAACTTCCAAGTCAAGTGACCGAGAGACTCCACATCATCAATTAGTACATCATTTTGAACGAGAGTGACGTCCTGTAAATTTGGGTGAGTCTTAATTGGCTGTCTGGGTTTCCATCACTCATCAAACGGCTCTGAACTCATCGTTCACCGCTGTCGATTCGACTGTATGCAGTCGTGACGAGCAGAAAGATCCTGATCTTGAGAGATCAGTGTTGTGAATTTATCCTGAGGAAACAGTGTCCTTGCTGTACCTCTGCGATTTTATCTAACGGGATTTTGAAAATACACGTTTATGTTGAGTTTCTTCTCATTCGTCAGATTTTGTAATTGACTGTGACTGTATTGTCCATATGGGGGGGTGTATCGACCATGTCATCATGGCCACAACAGGTTTGTGGTCTGGCCAGAATCGCTGTATAGACTCATTTTTGGTACAGAAAGGTCAACGGATTGATATTTGTCCAAGCTGAGCATCTAATTTGGGTACCCCACCACACACACACACACACACGCACAATCACACACACTTCTAGGACACAGAGCCAACAGCCATCATTATCCCTCTCTGTCCCTGAAACATCATCTTCGACACACGCCTCCCTCTGCACGTAGCGCGCAGAAAATCAAAGGTGTGTTCATCTAAGAAGGAGGCTGAATCAGTGTCTCATCTGATCTGCGGTCAGCCAGCCTCCCTTCAGCAAAAGCAGGACGTGTGTGTGTGTGTGTGTGTGTGTGTGTGTGTGTGTGTGTGTGTGTGTGTGTGTGTGTGTCAGATCAATAGTCAGTTACAGACAGCTCAACCCCACCCTGTCTCCGGGCCTGGGCTCTAGGGAACACACACCTACACACAGTCGGAGAGTCGGAGCTTTTAACCACCACGTGCGAGTCCATATCTAAATCTGGTGCAAACAGAGCAGAAAGATAAAGTCAGGAAGTGGACAACAACCCCATGAGAAAACCAGGGACAGTGGGTGCAAAGTGGGAAAAAATGAATCAGTGCAACAAGGACAAGCAGAAGAAGAAATATGCAGACAGCAGGAAAAATAAAGACCCCATGAAGTTGGTGAATGATGGCCTTTGATTCATTTTTATGCCCTAGAGCTGGTGTGGCCGGAGGCTTTATGTTTTCATGTTGTCTGTCTCGAGCATCAGTCTTTTGCTGTCTTTTTCCTCCCGTTTTAGCAATAAACAACAATGTGTTATGAAAGCCCGGCTGTGACTTGCCAAGTCTGACTTCACAACCTTGAGACGAGCCCCTAAAACTGACGGAGTTCCCTGTGCCTGGCAGCCTCTCTGTCTCGTTTTTATATCGATATGAAGAAAAGGTTTGCAGTTCTTCTGGGTGTCCTTTCTGCACAACACATCTTGCCAAGGTGTAAATAAAATTGATTCGATTTTGACTAAACACGTATGCATTTCATTTCCTCACGTCACTGTCAACTGTTACATGTTTGCAGGATATCACCCAAAAAAAAAAAAAAAAAAACACGTAAATTTGGTGCAAAATATTACAAGGAAGTCCTGAAGACTGTCATGGGCCATTGGCAGGATTTCACTATTTTCCTTTCTTGAGTCCATGAGAAATGGTTGAAGAGGAACCTTTTGGCCTCTGGAGATCATTTATTTTGTTCTGGATCTGCTGTGCGCCAGACCTATTTCTGGCATTAGGAATACATTTTAGGTACGGAACACAGGATCTGGCAGCATCCTCAACACCCCCAGCATGCAGCTTTTTTTTTTTTTTAGATGTAGCTTGCTTAGTCAATTTTTGCTCATATTCCTTTTCGTTGAAGAACAGTTCGGTATGTCCCGTAACAGCTCCTTGCAGACGGACTTTCTTCCAGCGTGTATTTTCTGTCACATACCAAACAAGTTCACGTGGTGTCCTTTTTGGAACGGCGAATTTAAATCCAAAGATTATAAAAGAACTTAATAAGATGAGACACTGTGGAGTTTGTGTCCTCGGCTCTCTGGAAATGTTCAGTTTTCACCTGAGTTTTGTCTGCCATGATTGTTCCGACGGGACTGTCAAGTCCCGTACCAGGACTGTGGAACATGTTTGGACGCATGTTTGGCCAAGTGAGGCACATGCATGCCGCAGTCATTTGAATCTGTGTGTTGGTCCATTCCAGTTTCAGTTGCAATATTTTTCAAACATCATCAACTGAATGACACTTGTTGCTCACAAACTAATCCACGTGATAGTCAATGTCGGGCTACTGAACGACAGAAGGTGTTTTTTAAATGATGTTTCTTTTAAATGAACGTGTGTGTGTGTGGTTTATCCTAACTTGATTTGTTCAGGTTCATTTTCTTGTGACAAAGCTTCTGTGAGAGCTGTTGTCTGATTCTTCTATTTTTTTTTCGTAGTCTTGTATTTATTTACTTATCTGCACTGAACTTGAATTGCTCTTGTGCACCTTTTCCTCATCTATTGGCCAATTATCTCTAACATACTGTTGTTGTAAGCTGGTGTTGTGTTTGTGTCTGTGCTCTGGTGGACTCGAGAAACTGAATTGCCTTTTTTAGGACGAATTAAGTCGTCTGAATCTGAAATGCAGAGTTGAAAAGAGCTATCAACAAAGCCTGAGGTCAAAATACTCTCCCAACGGCTAAGTTTTCACGGTTTATGGCATGAACCGCGACTCTTCCTGAAGGTTATGTCCTGTGTTACTGCCAAATCAAGGATGTGATTTCTTACCATTGGTTTAGCTTTTCTCCCTGAAGGGCAATATCGAGGCTTGACATTCATGATGAAGCACTAGGTGCTGGAAGACATTTTTGTAACTTTGTTACAAAAAGGAACTTAAGAGAAGTTCTCGGAATGGGGTTGTGGGCGCTGCCAGCTGACAAGAACACGGAGCTCTTAAGTCCTTACACTTAAGCATGCAAAATGCACACCCCCCGCCTTAACAATCAGAATCAATACTTTCTGTTCATGTTCAATTCATTTGAGAGGAAGCAAATGGGCTCTTAAATGATTATTGATCACTTTCCCCTCTATCTCCTCTTTCTGGAATATTCTGAAGAATTGAAAAAGGTATCTTAGAAATATCATCCATCAACAGACACCTTTGATTCCGCCCACGCATGGCACAGCCCTGCCCAATCAAACCACAAACCACAGACGATGAAGAAAAATGGATTAGAAAGTCAGTTTCTTTGACACTTGGCTCAGGGTGTATTGATTGCTCTCCCCTTCTGTCTCCCCCAGTTTCTTCCCTCCTCTCTCCCCTTCACTGAATTTTGTGAAACCGCTGTAATCACTGGCAATTTCCAGGACGCCTCACAGCAGGACTGCACTTTGCTGACTGAGTGCGAGCATAACTGTGTGTAAAGATATTTGTGAGAATAAGCACAAAGAATTCTTTTTTTTTTCTCCGAGCATTTTGTATGCATCAATGCACGTTTGAAAAGAGGGCTATTTAGGGAAAATGGGAATTATCTCAGATTTGGTGGGAGTGTTGAGGTATGGGGAGGGACAAGGCAGGATTTTTATAGATTGTTGATTACCTAAGAGGGTCCCTCGACTTAAATTGAGTTGGGGACTACACAGGCAGATATTCAAAGCCTATATGGTTGCTTATGTCCCTGCAAGGCTGGAGCAAGACACAGCAATTAGGAGAATATCTTCTCCCTGTTCAGTCCATGTGTATGTAATCAGCCCTAGATATGGGAGATGCAGAGCCAATTTTCCATATTGGTCAAACTGTGTAATTACAGCTGTGGCATAGGTAACACTATGCATAGCTGCCCCAAAGCGTTTACCTGTAGACTTTCATGGCAAAAAAAAGTAAGACGTTTTTGTTTGTTTTTTTTTTAGCCCCGCAACTACTGCGAACGGACTTGTCTAATCATTCATTATTTCATCCATGTTGTCCAGTAACATTCTGAAAGTCGAGGAAAGCTTTGAGATTATTCCCACTCAGGTTAACGGAATGTCGGACTGGAAGTCTGCGTGGTCGGCCAGCAGAAGTCTCCAGTGCTCTTGCGCTTTTCTCCTGTGCGGCCCACGGAACGAGCAAATAGCGTTTCTTTCTCATCCAAAATGCATACCTTCATCAGAATGAACGACGTCCCAGCTCTTGACCTGGATCCAGTTTTTTCCTATTTCAGTCTCCAAATGTGTATAACAGAGGTAGTAACTAAAGAGAAGGGAAGTTCCATCTTGTGGCCACAACTTTTTTCAATGCCCACACACACAAATAAATGTCTATTCATGTCTTTCCAGTTTTTCATGTCTTTCAAGGGCTCCAGAACAGACTACAACCCATGACTAAAGAACCATAACAATGAAATCAAATCAAAGCCCTAATACATCAGCATCTTCATGAATCAGTTGTAGCCAGTTTCATTCCAATCGCAGTTGTGTCCAGTCTCCCAAAAGCACATACGCAGGAACGACCAGAGGAGTTTGCCGGGGCCTTACAGACTGCACCTGCCAGTCTTTCAAAATGACGATATCTGACAGCAGCTGGAAAATCCGCTGACATTTAGCTTGGAGAAATTCTAACGCAGCTCTATTTTAATTTTATATGAGACGTGGTGTTGCTGGCTGCAGTGAAAAGTACGTCCGTGTCTTGCAATTTCCTGCTTCGTCATTTCCATCTGACTGCGCAAATTGAGAATGAAATTGACAAGAAATTCCACGTTGTAGAATGTAATATCATGTCATTATGTAATGATCATTGAGAGGCCATGGATTATTAGGCTAGTTATTGTCATGGATGTTGTTAGGCCCATTGCCAAACATGATTGCCTCCCATTAATTTTCAGCATGGTTTGTAATAGCCCTACCAGGAGACATTTGTTTCCTTGCAAGCTTTGATTATCATTTTCATCTCTCATTTGAGAGCTTTTCTAAAAGACTTTTCTTGCACACTCACACCTTGTTCACAATTCGCAAGGACAGAACTTCTGGGACGCTGCCACCCTGTTTCAGCAGAAGTCACCATGACAGCGCACTCCAATCTCTCTTGCAACAAAGACCAATAATATGTTGACACCTACACACATCTTTGACTTGAATTCTTTTCCTGGAGACTATAAAATATCCAATGCTTTTCTAAGCTGAACCCCATCTTAATGTATGTAATGTAATGTAATGTACGCTTCAAAAAACATAATTTACAAAATGAGGCTTTGCTTCTTTTTTTTTTTTTTTTCTCTTCCTAAAGGAGCGCTATCATGGCATTTCTGGACTCACAGAAAATATTTAAAATGACCACAACCTCTTCATGCCTCACTACATTCATCGTACCATGGAGAGTAGGTTTTAAGTGGTCACACAATTCCCTGGTTCTACAATGATCATTACTGCGAAAAGGAAGTCTGCAGTAGGGGGCAGGTTGTGTCCAACAAGCCCGTCCAACTTGCAACAGTGTTTTTCTGACCTTTATGCTTTTTAGGGAAGTGCATTCCTGCAACTAGGGTTGTGCATCACAGTTGTAAGAAGGATACCAACCTAATTCTCTGGCTCTCTGGACGATGGCAAAGTAAGCATGCATTCTGAAAAGCAGACATATGCCTTTCACTCAGTACTTACAGCTTATAAACTATTTTCTCCCACGTTGCATTCTTCGTATATTTAGATTGAACAATCCTTTTAACTGACTGCTGACAAAAATGTCCATTTACAAACTCTTAAGGGCATCATCAGGAATTATCCACATCTGTATGGATGAAGGCAGGTAAAACATCAGTAGCTCTGATGACAGGTAGGTGAAATAATAGCAGCAAATTAAGCTATTAAACAAGGAGGAGTTGTGACATAATATGGTGTAAAAATAGTGCTAAAGAAAATGGTTATTAGATAAAACTCAGTCAATAAAAAGACACTTTTTATGAGACCATGTTTTTTCCCAACTAGGGGACTGACATTTCTGGCCATTTGTCAACCACCTATGTTGCTGCATTGCTACGTCCCATGAGGAACATAGTTGGTGCTTGTAACGTTAGCTATGAAAATCACAATCCAACAATAGCAGGATCCGCAAGCCATCTGCAAATGCACACACACACACACACACTTAGATTCATGCCTCCTTTTCATCTTTCACACACATTCCCACAATTCCCAAGTCACTACACGGTCACCCTGAGCCAAGGTTTTTTTTCCCCCCACACCCAATGACGACATCCCCCCTGAGACGACAAGGGCATGTGGTATGGGTACTGCTCCCAGAAAGGAGATGGAGGGAATAGTATAGTTGCCTGGGGTGTTTCGGTCTCTTATAGATAAACTGTAGAAAAATGAAAAATACCTCTGGGAAATGGACAGAAATGTTTCCAAAGGCTCAAAAAGTAATCTCCCTTCCTTCGGTCTTTCCATTGCCTTCTGGTGGAGGCAGGTGTCTTTGCTGGCTAACACTGATAAACAGGCTAATGTATTTGTATGTTTATCAGGAGGCAGGTACAAAGTAAAAAGTGCTAAATATAAGTTATGAAGAAATGGAGAAACTATCAGCTAGCTACTCAAAGTTTTTGTTTTTCCTTGGTTTTAGAGCAATATTAGTAACTATCCCAGTAATCATGATGCTGAGATCTGTTGCTCCGCTATGATATACATATTAGCTGGACTACGAGTAATATCAGTGTAAACTACCTCCTTTGTAATGTTAGCTAACCTGCTTAGCTATCTTAGCTGGCAGGTTTTGTTCATCCTGAACTGCATAGTTTTCTCCTTTGGAGTAGCAGGACGAATGTTCATTTCCTCACTTGTCATATTGGCTAACGAGCTAAGCTAACAGCTAATGTGACGTTCATCCTAAACTTCATATCTTGTTTTCTTTTAAAATAGCCAAATGAATGTTAGCTAACTCATTTGAAATGTTAGCTAACTAGCTTAGATATTGGCTGATGTGAGTTTGATCATGAACTCTTGTCTTTTCCCCTTTAGAATATTGAAACAAACGTTATCAGTCATTCTTAACTGCATCTCTTCCTTTTAGAATTGTTGAACGAATGTTAACTACTTCATTCATAAGGTTTGTTAACTAGGTCCTCTATTTGTTCAAATGATGTTCATCATTAACTTTGAATCTTTTTATTTTGGAATAGCAGAACAGCTGTTCACTACCTTGTTTCTAATGTTAGCAACTAGCTTAGCTAAGGAGACATTTTAGCTAAACTTCAGGTCATTTTTCTTTTAGCAAACGAACATGTACTGAGCCTGTTTCAGCGGCAGAAATGTTATATAAACCACGACTGTTTCCTGAAAGAGCTCGTCATAAAACGATAAGATATGTTTGAAATCATACAGGTTTGTCACAGCAAAGCAGCTAACTGGTAATAGATGCTATGCTAACTGCATCTCCGACTTTATTTGGAGTCAAAACCCTCTGCAGGCACCCTTTAAACACAGGAAGAATTGTAATCATCTGTCCTTCTGTCCACTTCTAAATTCACTCATTTGTGAGTAAAGGAGGCAAAGCGACACAATTTATTAGCCCATCGAGTTTAAACATATCATGTGCACAAGCTCCCTCCAGAGATCTCCCTCTCAGGTCACCAGCTTTGGATAATGGCTTTTAACTGATACCGGAAACCTAACCGCTCACACTTGCACACACACACACACACACACTTGCACACATTCTTCTGATTTATCACAAAGCTATTTTTAGTTGCCCGCAGATCTTCATTTTGTATCAGCCATGAGCTGAGATGAGTCTGAAGGAGGAGCCGTTTTTTTTTTTTTTTTTTTTTTGCAGAGATGACTTCCAGAGCCAAATGAATAATTACGGTTCTGTCTTGTTACATGAGAGGCATCTAATTTTAGCTCATTTACTATGTTGTGCTGATGCATCTATAAATAGAATACATTTCAGGCTCATAAAATGGGTGTTTTTATTATTGCTCATATATCATCGCTAGTGCGTACATGTAGCCGTGCTCGCTCACAGATTCCTCTGATAGCCCCATCAATCAGACTGCTGTGAGCTGGACTTTCTATTCACTATCTGTGTGTGTGTGTGTGTGTGTGTGTGTGTGTGTGTGTGTGTGTGTGTGTGTGTGTGTGTGTGGTGGTAGCAAGGTTGTCTTCAAGAGTGACGGGGCTCTCAACACGGCACAACATTTAACAAGAAAAGCAGTGAGGGCTCATGGCAGGTTGCAGCGGTCATGGTTTATATGACAGGCGCTCCCCTCACAACTGATATGACTGAGTGCTGGGAATGATGGCTGACATCGCTGCAGAAACGATGACACAACCTCGCCATCTCAGCAGGGTCTCCAGGGTCAACGGAGCTACTGATGGTTGAGGTACGTTTTTACAAAAATGAACCATATTCAATTCATCAGCCGACTACGACTGTTAAAAATCTCACTCTTGATAGGGCGACCCATTTGGTTGTTAATTCCCAACAACAATGTGCGAATGCCAACATATTCAGGCTATTCCCATTCACACTTCAGACTTACACCCATGAAAGTCACTGAAAAATAATTGATATATAATCCACAAAATCAATCTTTTGCTCTGGTATCAGAACCAGATCTCTTAAGAGAGATGTCTCAATATCTGCAGCTGTTGTTTTGAGCGAGATGCTGGGACATTTCGGTCGTCGTTCCGGCAACGAAACCCAAAGTTCTAATGGGACAACAGGACAATTGCAGCCATTGTGCAAAAAAAGCCCAGCAGGTATCTTTGGCAAGACTTTGGGATGTTCGTTGGCATTGTTATGTCGACAAAATACAATCTTTTCAGCTAGACGTTGGTATGTTTGCAGCCCTTGCCGAGGCAAGACTTCTCAATTGTTTTACTGACAACGGAGGCAGCTGCTTTTAGCAGGACATCTCAACATTTGCAGCCTTTGTTCTGGGAAAAAAAAAAAAAAAATTATGCCTGACAGAGCATTTGCAGCTGTTTTTTTTGTGGGTTTTTTTTTGGTGACAGAACCAAGTGCTTTTATTGAGATATTTGCAGCCATTTTCCTGCCAATGAATCAGGTGTTTTGGGGTGCTTTCCGCAAGACCTCGGGATTTTTGCTGTTATCACTCTGGTGACACCACTGGGTGTTTCCAGCAAGACATTTGGAGCCATTTTTCTGAATCTATGTGTATCTATTAATCCAAACCGTAACCCTTTACCATCCCGTACCAAGAGGTTTTTGAGCCTAAACCCAACCAAACCTGAACCACAGCATTATAACGACCTTAAAATGTTGCGTGTGTGTGCCAGTGTTTGAGCCCTGGGGGAACAAGGCCAGTTGGAGGTGTATTAAGCAAGTCGCTGTTGAATTTGAATATTTAATCAGCTTCCATTATAACAGTGAGTAATTTAAGTGCACTCCAGATGTTTCCAGAGCATGAAAGAGGGAACAAGAAGGGAGGCATAATGGAGGGAGGCGAGTGTTTGCTAGAACTGCAAACATGTAGGTGAAAGTATTTAAACTGGATGAAAGAAGTCCTAAATTATGCATTAAATCTGAAATAATTGCTTTTCTTCTAAATTGACCATTACGCCCTTACTCCTGCTAAGCCTGTCAAGCCTTCTTTTGTCTCAAAGCACATATGCCGTGAACAATAATATCGAAGGCAGACATACTGCTTGAAATTCATAATAGCTTTTCAAACAATTGCTCTTTAATTTCTGACAAGCATTCAGAATTAGGTTTCCCTTGTCTGGCCGGCTAATGACAGTTTTTCTGCCTACAATGTCAACTAGCACATTTTTATCAGAGCAGCAAGCAAGTAAATTAGAGCCAAAAGTTAATTTTTTTTTTTTTTTAGAAATCTTTTATGAAACTGCCCACAATCTCTATTTGAGTACTTTTCTCAAGTGTATTGTTGCTAGGGAGCTCCGTGTTCTCTCTCACCTGACAACCCGCGAGAAGCAGCGACATCCCTCCACGGTCTGTCTTTCAAATTATCACCCTTCATATTCATTCCTTCCAGGATCATTAAGGGTCTTTGTTCAGTGATAGAGAAAGGGCATCATGGAGCTTTGCAGTGTCCCAAAAGTTCAGCTCATAGCACCATGAGCGCAGTGTTTGAGCCAAGGATGGTGAGTAACTTCATATGTTTCGATAAACTTGATTTGAAAGCTAGCCGGGTTGAAGGTATAACCTTGCTATTGTGCGATTACTTCAGTAAGAATCAGAAACTTCTTCACACTTCTCACTCTCAGTGGTCACCAACTGTACTCTGCGACAACAGTAGTAGGGAAGCTCTTGTTGGGCAAATGTAATGATAAATTCTTAAGCTGCAGGTTTTCTCGGGGTGGCCGGCACGGTGGTGCAGTGGTCAGCACTGTCACCTCACAGCAAGAAGGTTCTGGGTTCGTGCCCCAGCTGGAGCACGGGATCTTTCTGTGTGGAGTCTGCATGTTCTCCCTCTTCCTGCGTGGGTTCTCTCTGGTACTCCAGCTTCCTCCACAGTCCAAAGACATCAAGAGGGGACGAGGCTGATTGATACTCTAAATTGACCGTAGGTGTGACTGTGAGTGTGAATGGTTGTCTGTCTCTATGTGTTGGCCCTGCGATGGACTGGTGACCTGTCCAGGGTGAACCCCGCCTCTCACCTGAATGCTGAGATAGGCTCCACCACCCACCAATAGATGGATGGATGGATGGTTACTTGGGGTGTAAATTTGAGGACACAAAGGTTTGGTTGCCATTGTAGGTAGTACACGCTAAAATTTGTAGCTTTAAAGTTAAACATATAGCCTCATCCTTCACCATTTTTTATACATTTTAAATTTTTACAGGTTTTGTTTTTGAGTATCTAAAAAGAACTCTTGTTGATGTACCATAAGCAGGGCTACAGCTTTTAACCATTCCAACGGTGTATGGTTATGCTAACTTTAGCACTGCTAATTGGACAGTCGTAGCTCTGGGAGTTTGTAAATACTTGTACATTTAGGGGAAGTTTCCATCGAAGAACGTTTTGAAGTTGAAAACGTGAAAACTAAAAATGTCAACACTGGTTCTGGTACAATTCTGGAAATAAAGACTGAACCACACAGGAGAGGGGACAGTCCTCACGGCAGTGGCCTTGTCAACCTTTTGTGTTTATGATATAATTTAATCAAAAGCTGGCAACATTTTAGACCCCCCCCCCCCCCCAAAAAAAAAACCTGTCTGCAGAATAAACACTGACAAGCATTTGTAGTATGCAGCACATTGCCAAAAGCTTAAAAAGATGTGCTGGCCTGTCTTTACTGTCATTTTTCATACAAATTTTTACACATTTTAACTCTGTCTTTTTACAGCTTTACAACAGAGACTCGATGTCCAACCCTTTGCGTTGCATCAAGGGCACATTTACAACTCCCTCCCACGCTGGCTTCATACATATTCTCTGTTAGTAGAATCTAACATTTCAAGCTTCTCTGACCTTTTATAGCAGCCATTTAAAAGCAATGCCAGCTTTAACATGCAAACCGTGACCTCCCAACACCACCTGTCAATCATTCTGACAGATTCAGCCAATCAGAGAGTTACTGGGTATGTAGAGACATCAGCTAAACCCTGGAGATGCTTCAAGGAGGGGAAGGTCCAGATGTTGAAAAAACGAGTTAAAAAGCTAATTGGCTGGAGACGTGCTGTAATAGATAAAAGCGCACATGGGGACGGGGGGTGGGGGTGGGGGGGGTGAAGCTGAACTTTCCGTATTATAGGAGACATGCAGCAGCAGACTAATTGGTCGAAAAGTCAAATTCTGTAAAACAACAGCGCACCATTATTTTAAAAGTACTCTTGCAAACCCATAGATGAAAAAAACAAGCCCATACACACACACACACACACACACACACACGCACCAACTCAATGGTTTCTCTTAAGAGAGATACCTGAGGCACCGTGGCGCTTCTGCACAGAAGATGTTGTCATGGCAACCAGCTGAAGCGGCTGCTAATGGCCTTCTTATCAATTCAATCCAAATGACTCTCAAGCAAAACAATGGCTGACTCTTCAACCTGTCGCACTGCACAAGCAGAATCAAGCGCGGCTCAGTCTAGAAAAACGCAAATGTGGAGGGGGAAAAAAAACGATTGGGAAAAAAAACAAAACAGGGTGAGCAAATGCCAATAAAAAAAACAAATATTAAAGAATCTGGCGTGTTACTTTGTTCACATGTTCATAACTGAACGCAAACACACTCAATCATGGTGACAGGTTCATCAAGAGATTTCACTTTTATCTCTATATACTGGACACACACACACACACACACATATTCACAGACATGCCCCAGGGGAATCCATCTTCATTTGCTGTGTTTGAGAGCAGCCCTGACATTCAACTCTGCTTTCCTCCATAACTCATCCTCATGTCTCCTGATGCTCCTCTCCGCTCCTCTGAAGGGAAGCGCAACATTTCCAACGACTACCTTCCAGCATGCCTTCGTCATTCACAGTGATTTCCCAGCAGATTAAATTAGCCAATTTATGACAAAAAAAATATAAAGAATTGGACGGAAGCAAGGCGCTTGCTCAGGGATTGTTGTTATTTATGAGGTGGGGGATGTGGAGCCAAATGAGGAAGGCATGTCAAATCATTTGTAATCACAAGGGAGGCAAAGAAAGGACTCTAATTACTGATTTTAGGGTTTATTAAATATGCCATTTTCCTTTTGGTTGTGACGTACACCTTGTGATGCAGTTTTTTGTATACATCATTTGTTACAGTACCTGAGATCATTGGGGATTTCGGGTCTTTCAATGTCAGACCCCCTCGCCCAGGCAACCCGACCAGGGGTGCTCAGTTCTCGGCCTCTGTGCAAGAAGCGTTCACTCACTGCTTGTCCCTCCGGATCCACCGCCATCGTGAGGCTCTCTCTGCAGCCTCGGAAGCTGTACTGATGGCTCTCTCCTTGTGTGCCCCTGTGATGCCCAGGAGGCCTCGTAGAGTGACTTTCCAACAAAGCCCCTTCCCCCACCCTCAACGGGCAAGCATCGCGCACGCCATGCCCGTCTGCAGCACACCTCCATCAGCTCCGCGTATTTCTCTTTCTTACTCTCACTGGCTTCCTCCTCCCAGGGTACTGTTAGCTCCAACAAGTTTCAGGGAGTCTCAGTTTCTTTCCACTCGTAGCTGCAAGTCCTTTGCTGTTCCCAAGAGGCCTGTTTGGGCTTCTGGTCAGGGCGGTGGTTGTTCTCCGGCTCATACAAATGAGATTTTGCACCTTAGTGATTGTAAGTGCCTCCTCTGGTTGATGGCAGTGGTGATGGGCTCAGCAACTGCCTTCAGCACCCGGTCATGGCACCTGCAATAGCAGCCATCTTAAAGTACTTCTCAGCAGCTGCTGAGGATGTGCTCCAGAGTTCCTCTTCCTTGGCACAAGGGACACGCTGGAATTTCAACCTTGCCCCAACAGAAGAGGTCAGACAGAATGGGCAGGACATCATAGACAGAATGAATGAGGAATTTGATGCGATAGGGTTCAGCCCTCCACAACTTGGGCACATGGGCCATGAGATCACTATCAGTCACTTTAACCCACTAATGTAGCTGGTTTTGTTCATATCCACCCACCTGCCACTAGTATTGAGAATCAAAGTAAAGTTAATTATAAATGCAACTCTTAAACAAAGCTGGCTTTGTGTGGCGGGGTGTGTGTTTTATGGCTTGTATGCTTGTGCGTATGCGGGTGTGTGGCGTGTGATTAATACTTTGGTGGAAAGCAGAGCAGGGAGGCAAAATTTGATTAGAAAGACAGTTAAATTGTTCAAGCCGTGTACCTGGGCTTCCTGTATGTAAAACACACAACAACAGCAAAAAAAGACGAGACGGCATGTGACACATAGGCAGGAATATTAGCACATTGGGCCAACTTAAAATGAGGTAGGGACATTATGCAATATTTAACATTCTGACCTAGTATAAAAGAAGGTTGGGGGGAGAAATGTATGTATACATAATTCAACATACTGGAGAGGAGCGATGATCTGATGAGGGATTTGGAAAGCTAAACTAAGGCTCAATTGGACTCCAGTAAGTCGACTGGTAATAAGAGAGTTGATAGAGTAATCTGTCAGTGTGCCAAACTGGTTCTATCCTGCGGGAGCTCATTAGCTTAGCATTCTGCCTCGGTGGTCTTCCCATGAATGAATGGGAGGGGGAAAAAAGGCGCTGCCTCCCACAGGTCGTCCTTTTTCATTTCTAGCTTCTTTCTTTTTCCCTCTCACATTCCCTCGCCCTATACTCATTCACTGGCTGCATCAGATGAATTGCTGAACAGGATACCTCTTCATCATCCGAACCTGGAGATTCAACCCTGATAAAATCTGAACTTCCACTCATCCATCCATTTTCAACTCCTTATCCAAAGTCCGTTTGGGAGGTTGCAGATCCAGTAGGGAACCCCAAACTTCCTTTTCCCTTGCCCCACTGACCCATTGGCCTGACTCTGACTGGACAGTCCCTATGAATTCCCTGGCCAGCAAGTAGATATAGTACCTCCACCTGGTCCTGGATCTACTCCATGGCCTCTTCCCAGCTGGAAGTACCTGTAACACCTTCCTAGGGATGCACATTAGTGGCCTCCAAAAGATGCCTGAAACAACTCAACTTGCTTCTGTTAACGCGAAGGAGCAGCGGCTTCCTCAAGGATGACCACAGTTTTCAGCTGCTGGCATTCATGAGCTCGTTCTTTCATAATGACCAATATTTAATGACTGCCGGTGAGAGTAGGAAAAGAAGATTGACCAATAGATTGGGAGCTTTGCCTTCTGTCTCATCTCATTTTGTCACAACGGTGCGGTAGAGTGAAAGCAATACCGCTCCTGCTGCTCCAACTATTCGGCCCATCTCACGCTCCATAGTCCCCTCACTCAAATACAGAACCCTGATATATTTGAATTCCTTCACTTGAGGTAAGAACTCATTCTGTACTTGACAATCCACTATTTTCCTACCAAGATTATTGGCCTCAGATTTAGAGGTGCCGTGGAATCGATCCAGGGAACAGTGATATCAAAAGCACAACTTTTCCTGACTTTTGAGCTTAATGGCAGAATAAAAAAAGAAAACTTTACAGGTTTGTCAAAGCTTTCGTGAACCTTTTCCAATTAGCCTTCTCTTCCTGTCAGCTAGCGATGACTTGTACATCTCCATTGTGCATCAGGGAAGATTCACTTCCCTTCACCAGCTACAGGAGCCCCTGAAGTCAAGGATTTACATTAATAGACTTGCGGAGGTGACAGCCAGCCTGATGCTCTGCCCTACCTGTGGAGCCTGAAATATGGACTTTAATTAGAGGCTTTTTTTACTGAGACATCACCTGTACGACTGAAGGTGGGATTGCCAGCGATCTGCCTTAATGATACATAGTGAATATGCAACCTCCACGGAAATCAAGAGCGGCTCTTGCATCTTAGGGGATTTTACGGTATATAACTTCATTGAGCTTGCTGTCTTTTTGGAGATGATTCTACGAGACAAAAAAAAAGGCACTTGTGATGACACTTTCATGAGCTGCGTCCATTATTTAGCCGTTCGTACAAGAGTGTAACCCATCAAAGCCCCCACACCTACTGTGAAGGGAATTCTTGGCATTCCAGGAGTTGCCATCGCACTCATCAACTCTTTTGATCATTTACAATAACAGGATGGCTTTCATTATTCTGTGACTGACACACACACACACACACACACACACACACACACACACACACACCAGCCTTACTGTACAGCAGGCAGCTGGATTATTAATCAGAGATTCACTTTTGTGTACGCCAGAGAGAAACGGCAGGGGAATTTGTTCTTTACATACCATCACATTTTTCACCAACTAAATGGAACCTTTTTTCAAAATTACTTAAAATACTGTGCATTACGTAACGTGAGGAGAGTAAATGTACTCTTCAAGCTCTTCCATTTGGTTTTTATCTGAATAGAAAGCTGTATGAATCACAGAATAGTACTGAGGACTCTAAATCCGAATCAGCTGGGATCAGCAGGAGGGGGACTGTGGATCAGAGCCCAATCCTCGCCGACATACTTCACACACATTTCTGCTGAATGTTGCACACACTGAGGAGAGGGAGAATTTGTCACAGCTTTGTGAAAAGGGTGGAAAGGAAAAAGGCAGAAATGAACAGGCAGCAGCGACGTAAAAGAAGGGGGCGACTTGCTGTCAGTTTTGAACGCGAGCCGAGTTACAGTGGAAGGACACACGCCCCAGAGGCGAGGATATCTTTGAAGTGGTGCTACATCAAAGCACACCCTCTTTCACGCTCATTTTTAATCTCTCTCTCTATCCCCTACGGTCATCATTCCCTTTGTTTACTACTCGCTCCATCTCTCTTCCCCAGTAAATGAAGCAGCTGATTGACGTACGAGGTGAAGATCCTTTGTACCTGCTGCAACTAGAGAGCCATACACCTGAGCCCGAAGCGTTAACGGTCAAACACACGCACGCCAAAGAATATCTGTTATTGCCGTCAAATGTATTAGGATTGATGCTGGAGTGTGTCAGGAGGAAGAGTACCTGGAGTAGGTTCACAAAATTATCATTTAAGAGAAGTCCACAAGTGGGAAATTTTGTGATGTAAAAAGAATGGCGACCAAATTTGAGGATACAATATCATATGTTCAACTGACAGAATTAATTAAAAAAAAAAAAAAGGCCTGAAATGAACAAGCTGCCTTCCATGTAAAATATGAACTGCCACTGCTCTCATTCTACAATTTCTGCTTGAGGTGTTCTGTAGTGGACTTTAGCTTTGCTTCTTTGTGCAGGTACTGCAGATGTTTTCCTTGGACCACCATCCAACCTTCGACCAAGTTTCGCGCAAATCAGGTAAGTAGTTAGAAGGTAGGTAGGTGGCAGGATCAAAATTTGCCCTTAAAGACAATGTTTAGCCCTCAATTTAGTCTTACAGGCAGGAAGCAAACCCTGATGATTATGGTCCTTGCTCCTCACATCCACTGAGAATCCTTTCAGTCCCTTGAAGTGTTTGCAAGCCTTGGTGATCGACAGTTACAATTAAGACCCAATAGGAGTTTGGGCACGAGGAGTTAAAAATAACCATCAGGGTTTGCTCTCTTTCTGTAAGACCTAACTGAGGGCAAAGTAAGATGAAAAGACAAAAAATTAAGAACTTTTCATAAATGAGACCCAAACATTTAGCAGTGGTAAGTCGAACCAAACTGTACTGACATAAAACACAGATTCATTTCTGACAATGAATTTCAAGAAACTGTTGTTGGTTATAATATAATAAACTTTAATACCCTACCAAGGACTTTGCATGTCCACCATACACTAAAGTATCCTAATTAATTTGATTTCTGCATTAATTTTTTTTTCTGTGTAAATGTGATTTTTACCTCATTTCATGTATTTCAGTGAGATCGAGTAGAAGCGCAGTTCTGCCAGACAGATGCGTGAAAACATGATCTTCATCCACAGAGGTAATAAAAATTCCCTTTTTTTTTCATAGTTTGTAGTCGTGTGAAACTCTGCAAGCCTATGGCAAGAAATTAAATACTCTGTGATTCCTGTTATTATGACCTTTGACACTCATTTGAATCGCTGCAGGTTTCATATAAATCAGCAGCTTCATCTGTTCCGGCTCCTCAAGCAGCAGATTGCATTGTAGAGACGCTTACGGACAAGTAGAGAGAAATTATGATACGGAACATGAAGAGGAGCGCACACGGTCACATCTCTCACCTCCATGTTACCATTCGTGAGTTGAATTCACATGATCTGGTTGCCTCTTTATGGTTCAGGCAAAACTGCCCATATGTAGCCTAAGAGAGTGTAACTACTGCTTCTGTGGTACTGGAAATGGACAAAAATATAATTTTACTACGGGATGGGAAATGCTAGGAGCTGCTTGGGCATGATAGACAGTCTTCCCCTTCCCCCATCCTGCCTGTTGTATCGTCTGTTTATTGGTGAAAAACCATAGCTACTTGAACACACCATCCATCCATCGGATGATTTGCAAGCAGCTGCTAAGCAAAAGATATATGACATGTGAGTGTGGAAGGGTTCCGTCATCACATCCGTCAAGCTAAAGGACAAACCTATGGGAGGAAACGCAATGACTGTCACTGCAGAAAATACATCCACACATGTCTTTGATAAATCACAATCTAAATGGCTTACATCTCCATCACATTCTGACTGAGAGATGCGGTCATGATGGAAGATGCGGCAGGAAGTCACAGAGAGTGGTTTAACGCTACATGGGTTTCATCAGCATGACTGTAGCATCAAGATACAAAAGTAGAGTAACAACAAAGGATGTTAAAATAGAAGAATGGAGCCGGTGTTTTGGCATCTTTTAATGTTTTAGGCAGGTAGGTCTGCTGGCATAGCTACAAACTGTTAGCATCTAGCTGACATAGCTAACTAAAGATGCTAATTTTGGATTACACTCATCATGGCTGGGCCCTTGATGGTAAAATGTTAAAGCTACAGTGAAGCACTTCTTAATATAACCCCATAGTTAACAAACCAGGCTCAGTTTAGCCAAGCTACCTCTGGTTAGCTTTCCGCTAACTTTAACGTGGGCAGGTACATTAATCAGCTTTTCTAAACTTCCCATATGTGTTGTAAATATATACAGTACATATATAATTCTGGTTGTCCAACTACTTATTTCATAGTTGCTGTTTGATGTTCAAAAAAAAATTTGCCATGTTTACAGCTGTAACAGTCGGCTAGTGGCAGAGCCGAAGCATGTGCTCAACTGCTTGTAATAACTGCTGCGAGAAGACAGAGCCAAAAATGGTACACTCGAACTTTTAAGTGTTGACTGGTAAAAGGATGAGTTCACCATAACATTCATCGGCGTGTTCTCATTAATAATGCTACTTAAAGTGCTTTCTTTTTGAAGTTGCTAATGCTAATGAAGGTAGCTGCCAATGCTTGACATGTTGTGTGATGTGAACAACAAAAAAAAGCCTTTAATAATTTGTGTCACGTTCTGCTTTAACAACATATTTTTCTTTCTCCAAACTTAACAACTGCTTTTTGTTAAGGATCCAAAGGTGAATTTTTTTTACTGTAATGCTACTTGGCTACATCATGAAACAAACCAAAAAAAACACAAAAAAACATTTAAAGGAGTCCCATATCATAACTAAAAATTACAATGTTGACTCGTCGCAAACCGAAAGTTGCAATGACAAAGTTACTGGGGATCAGTAAAGTATTTCTTATTTTGACTCAGAGTTTCCTGTTACACGTCATAAACAGTATTTATCTGGTACAGATGCCATTTTTAGTCCAGCGGCATCTCATTACACACAACAAAGGGGAGCTAATTGGGAGTAAGAAGCGTCACCATTTGATGATTTGGGATTGATTGTGTGGAAAGGGTGGGATTGCACCAACCTTTTCAACATTCAGACGGCTCACAGGAAGTGCAGATATTGTGATGGAAATATTTCAACCTGTGGAACCCCCACCCCCCACCCAGGGTTTGTCGCGCTGTGTTGATTTCTTTATTATCATTTCACGATGGGAGACCTCAGCGCCGATAAACCTGCAATCAGCTGATATGACTTACTGGCACAACATGGAGGCTCATATTTCCTGTCCTGACATCATATTAATCCCCTTAGACAAGGGTGTGGAGTTAGTCAGCTAACTGATCATGAGATTCTAACTGAGATTCGTGTGACAATAGGTCACAGTCGCAGTTCGGCTCTGTAGAGGCTAAAATAAGAGAAACGTGAGGGACGTTTTTTCTTTCTTTCTTTTTTTTTTTTGAGAGAGAGAGCGTTCATTTCGTCCACATCTTGGGCCTGACAAGCTGCTGCGCTGCTAGGAACAGCGAAGTCCAAATTCTTCGAAATCATGAGGGGTGTGACAGGATGTACTGCCGCTACACAAACTAGGGTTGCCACGATATGGATCCTTCTATATTATAGATGATTTGTCTTTGACCCGTCGCTTCCAATCTGCTGTTTTCACGCGCGTGTGTATATTTTAACCCCCCCCCCCCCCCCCCCATGGTACTTCTACTTCCTCTTCTGGCATCGTCCTCAGAGCTCCTGAAGGCCACTTTACACACAAGAATACCTCGCTACTGTATTGCGTGACCGCTTTTCCTAAAGTAAATTTATGCAAGTCTGACTCCTTATGGGATGTGACATGTTAAAGCAGCCGTATTTCTGCCGCCATTGTGCACATAAATAATGCAACACATGACAAAAGTATTTTCTCTCCGCTGTTGAGGGCTGGCGGAGACGATGACGAGACCGGAACCGTGAAAAGTCAGATATGGAAGACTAATGAGGCCAGTAAAAGAAACAGATGGGTTAAAATTAGCTAATTTCAAGCATGAGGTCAAGGTTCAAAGGCATTACTAAATGCACAGGTTCTTTCAGTGTGTAATTTCATCTGTACTTTATTAAACCTAATTTTTTCGTCATTATTATCAACCCCTAAAAAAAATGTAAGTTGTAATTGTGATGTAAAATTACTCACTTCTGAGAGAAGTACTTTGGACTTCATAATTTCAATTTTTTAACACATAATGAAAATTCTCCCAATTTTAATTAATCATGCAATTATTTTTTTTATCGATTTATTTTTTCTGAACTTGGATATTTTTATCAATGATTATCTGTTCTTCTGTCATAATTTACGATAATTATGACTTACATCTTAATAATGAGATAAAATGTCAGCATTTTGAAATTAAAATGGATACTTATGACTACTTATAATTCTGAGTTTTTTACACTTGACCTCTTAACATTCAAAGTTATTTTATCCTCAAGGCTCCATTTTCTCCTTGTATTTTTTAGGGTTAGGGTTAAGGCCTTCCATACATTTGAGCTTTGGCTGAACAGGTCAATAAGCAGAATAATACCCACAATTCAACCTTTTATGTCATGATTATGACTTCTCATTTCAATACATGTCATAATAATGAGTCGCTATCTCCTACTTAAGAAATCTGTCAATTTTCACTGTTTGATCTCACAATTCATCATTTACATCTCAAAATCCTACTCTTTTATCTCCTAAATTTGACTTGTTCTCCAACGTTTTGACATTTCACATCATAATTTTGTGTTTTTATGATCGTTTTTGTTTACCTCCTCATTACCTCTCAACATAAAAATATTTCATTATCAGGGGTCATAAATGAGCTTCTATACTTTGGCGCTGTTGGCTGACTTGCTCATATCATAGTCAGAGTAATATAAGTAAGATTATTTTCCCACCGCCAGTTAAATAAAACCAGTTAATGAAGGACTGAGTGAAGAGCGTCGTTGTTATTTCTGCGCCGGGAGACATGTGGCCATTATGTTCGGCAGCTTGACAGTTTAATTTGTAGAAAGAGAAACAGCAACGGCTTTTTAAATTATTTATGCTACATTTCCTGGTAGATGCCTCACGCACTCTTTTGTTGTCAGTGTGTGGCTTCCTCCATACTTTTTAAAATGCGCACACACACACACACACACACAAGCTCTTTCAGGGACTACAGAGGCAGCCTGTCCACTCTAGATGTTGATAAAGTGTGGTCGAATGAGGAAGTAAAAGAGGGAGCTAACCCTACAGGACACAATGTAGCCACTTAAGCTACAAACACTAGCATCCGGGGCTAATTAGCGCTGCTTTCAAGGATCTCAAAGCTTCTGTGTAACACGTGGCTGTTGCAAAAAACAAACAAACAAGAACTTGTTTTGGCGTCCTCGCAGAAGTAAAGCTCATAGCCTTTCGTGAACGGGGACGCGCAGGAAATCTTGTCATAAAAAAGGTGCAGCGTTGCTACGCTATGGTGCTTTTATTTATTTATTTATTTATCTTAACCAAAAGTACCTTTGAATTAAACTGCTGCTCTTAGCTCACTTCTAATTTTACTTATTCAGAACGTATTCATTAAAATGAAAGATGGATTGAGCTCCAATTTAGCATCCAAACTAGCATTATTCATTTAAATCCCATCTGTCTATCTTTACATAAATGAGCGAGAAAGTCAGAGTTTAATGAAAAAAAACTGAACGTCCTTCCACCTGTACTCCTCATCCCGAGACACAGAAAGGGGCCTTTAATGTAATTTATGTATTATACATCCTCATGCATATGAATAGAACACCATTAGCCATCTACATTATCATACTGAGCATTCCTCTAATGTAAGCATTCTTCAAAATGTAGGCGCATCCACACTTCCTATTAGAGTTCCACCAGGTTTGCTACATTGAGTCTTGAGTGCTAGTGAGCTGCATCTCATATTCTTGAATGATGCTACAGGTGTTCAGGGGGTGGAAGAGTGTATATAGAGCTCTACTCTCATCCACATGAGATTAGAATGGCACACAATCCAATCTTCCACACTGTGCATGAATACAGTATTGGCGCATCATCGTATGAATACATATACATGACTTTGGAGGCTGTAATTTCCTACGCAGCACAGGGACATATGGTTGATGCCTCCTGAGGAACTCACACAAATTAGAGAGGACCATAAAGAAAATATTCAATAAGACTTTTATAATGGTTAGATGCAACAAAACTGAACAAACAATGTTGGTTTTCTTTGCAGTTTTTGAATGTCTCTCAGCAGGATTAGCCAAAAGCTTGGCTAATATATAGCTAGCATTGCTTACAGTACAGTTAATTGTTAAAAGGTGATACAGTAGCACAATGTTAGCTTTTTACTTGTAGCAGTTGGAGTTACACTTCAAAAATAAATGCTAACTTTGGCAGCAGCATTCTTTTGAATGGAAACGAGTATTTGGGCAGTAATCATGCTTCCAGATGTGAACTTCTAAGGTAAACTAGCTTCAACTAAATCCATTTTTTTATTTAATTCATCATGAGAAGCTAAACTTTACTGTGGGATCAAATACTTATACTTAATACTTTCATTGTTGATTGGCGAGCAATGAAATGTTCCAAGGTTGAAGTGGGTATAAATAGTCATAGAATAACTCGGCTAATAGTTGGTCATGCTTGGATAGCTGAGATACATCCTCCCAAATATAACCACCAAGTCCGAGCTGGCTGTTAAATTGGTGAAGCATTCACAGCAGGAAGTTAGCAAGATTATTGCTTCAGTTCACTGACACTGTTGACACGTTAGCTTTAATTAAGTATTTGGCTGCTAATCTGTCCTTTCTATTTCTACACTGGTAGATAAGCTAACGTTCGCTAACGAACAATAGCAATAGCTCAAGTTAGCAGTTGTAGCCTCTTAAATGTTGGTATTGTTGGCG
Organism: Aulostomus chinensis; assembly: GCF_037954235.1. Classification (NCBI taxonomy): domain Eukaryota; kingdom Metazoa; phylum Chordata; class Actinopteri; order Syngnathiformes; family Aulostomidae; genus Aulostomus; species Aulostomus chinensis. The sequence continues at coordinate 13,368,646 of NC_141343.1, forward strand.
TGTAACATCATCACCAAATGTATGATGATGAGATCGGCCTCATGGCTAGTCTTTCTTATTATTGCTATACCAACTCTGACCACATTTGGTTAGTTGTGTCAACCTGGTAACCAGTAGAATTTAGAATGACAGCAAAACCTACTGACCGGGACCTTTGATGCCTCGTCATACTTCTGTGGAATACTACCATAATCAGTAAGATATTACTCAACAAAGAGTAAATTTAAGTATTACTTTTAAACTAAAGTAACTTGTAATATTGACTGTATTAAATTTTGGCTGTAATTGACCAAACACTGGAGATACAAGTGGATCAAACATCTTGGGTGATTTATTTTTCCTGAATACACAGAGGATTTCCTCTGTCCCACTGCTATAAATCATGCCATAAATAGAAAACAAATACAGTGTAGGGCAGATGCAATTGTTTTTTTTATTGAATGAATATGTAATTTGTCTTTTAAAACAATCCTATTCCTCTCCTATGCAGTTTCATTGCACCCACCAAGTATTTCTTGTGTTCCAAAATTGCTCAATTTAGGAGCGCAGGTGTTCCTCAGGGATAAAAGCAAGGTCCCAGAGGTGCTTTACCTCTTAATTCTGTCTTTTACTGGTGACAAGAGTAGAAGACCATGAGAAACTCCTGTTCCACAGCTCTGATCCCAAGCCTGGTTAATAGGAGGATTATGTCTGAGTCTCTAGTAAGCCAACGCTGCTGGATTTTTACTCTCTTGTAGCCTCGGTATCTCCTGGGTTTAGTTATGAGAGTGGTGTTATCAGATGTGTGAATGTAAACATGGTCTGGAGAAAAATATGGAGGAGGATGTTCAAGTAAAAAAAAAAAAAAAAAAAAAGGATGTCTTTGTGCTTTTTTTTTTCTATCAATTGAACCAAAATTATAGTTGCTCAGGTTTCTGTTAAACCTGTGACTAGGAAGGTGGCAAAGTTAATCTACTTTGCATAAATAAATTGGAAAGTAGCATCTGCTCCTTCTGGAAGCTTGAAATGAGTCAGGAATCCTGAAATGACCAAACCAGAATTTATGAATTTACCTATGTTTTTTCAGATTCATAACAATAAAAAAAAATTGCACGTGGCATCTTTTACATTTCTTATACTTTCCAAAACAAAGAACACTTTAAGATACACAATTTTATGTCATATTTTCATTGTTTTCATATTTCCAGGCATTTTTACACCACGAAATACTCAATGAAATAGTAAATTGTTTCATAAATTTTGGAAGGGGGAAAAAACGGTGAGGTAAATCACCAAATTTCATCAAACCTCACGTGGCTCTGTAACCTTGATCTCAGTCAGCTGACTAGAGGAACCCGGCGAGGGGGGGGGGGCTTCTCAAGTTAATATCGGGGTGCCAACACGAAGCAAACAAAAATAAAAATAGACATCCCCCAACTGACTGCCACTCTCCTGTTATTCCTTTCCAGCTGTTTGGCAGAAATAACCATCCATCACCGGCTGTTGGTGAAGCTCGTGTGTGTCCTTTGTGTCTCTCAGGTGACACATCACATCTTGTCACCACGGTGACTAACGCCAGTGTAGCCCAGGGTTTGGGGGAAGGGAAGACAAGCACACACACACTCACACACACAATGTACCAATAAAACCAACAACTTGCAGTCAGGGTGTGTTTACTCCTGTCAGGGGGGGGCGCCAAGAAGTGGATTTGTGGATGTTGTACGATCGGAGTGTCTGGAATATCTTCTTTTGTCATCATTTCTACACCAACCACTTGATTCCTGACCGTTCACAGAAACACGCCACCTTCCGTGAAGAACGAATATCGATATTTCAATCAAACACTGAAGGTCTTGTTTGATTTTCAGCAGGCAAAAATGCTTTTCTACTCAGCAAAAAAAAAAAAAAAAAAATCCCACAAGCGTCTGGTTTATGTGCGCAGTGAGAAAGGGTTTGACCTCGCATCCTCGTGGCTGTTGTACTGAAGGAAAGTTTAAAAACCTGTGTACTTTTACCACCTTTGCAGATACCGTGGACAGGTGATAGGGCTCAGCTTGAACCGTAGAACATGTCAAAAAAATGACCTGTTTTACCATTTTAACAGGTTTCTAGTAAAATCCTTCACACTCGCAAAGAAAAACCCCCAAAAAACAGTCCTCCTCTGCCACAACATCACGCCAAGAAGCTGTGTAAAGTGCACCCTTCCGTAAGACTGCTGTGCGTTCACCCAGTGCAGGTGCGCCGCTCGTAATTAACTGGCTAGGGGCGGAGGAGGGGGGATTAGGAGAGGAAGCGGAACAATCAAATAAAGAGAGGTCATAACACTGTTGGGAGTGAGGCTCTGGTCCACGGCGCTTCGACTTCGGCTCTTCCCCAGTTCTGGTTCTGGGATGAGCTCGAAGCCCCGCACGCTGCACTGAACGGGGTCGGCTTGATTCCTGGGTCGTCATCAAGCTCCGCAGTAGACCAGTAAGTTACCCTGTACCTAATTATTTAAAATAATGTGTGACATGTGGCACTCTCAGACTTGCTATTGTGTTCACTAGACTTTAAAAATCTATCGGGAGTTAAGTCCATTTTAGGGCACAGTTTGAATATTCTACAACTGTAGCAAGCAAAGATGTTTGTTCCTTTTTAAAAGGCTTTTTTTTAATGTGCTTTACTCTGTAACAGGAAGAGATTTGAGTGACGCCGTTATGGGGAGAGGGGGAAAAAAAAGCATCTGATGAAAAGCAGAGTTGATGTTCGGAGCCAAAGTTCATGTACAGGCCTGAGAGGAAGCTGAGCCAGAGGTTGGAGCACTCTTCATCACACTCAGGGTAAAGCAAGCATTTCTCTGACACAGGGAGTAGTGCTGGTGGTGGTGGAGGGGAATACATGGTTCAGCAGCCCCCCCCCCCCCCCCCCCCTCACAAGAACAGCACTGTAATCAATTCCGTTTAGCACAAATCCAATGCACTTAAACTTCCAACGCGAATAACCAGAGGCTGCGGAGCAGAGGTGCATTTATCGATAAAGCAATTAATTCAAAAGCCATACGACTCCTGGCAGCGAAGGACGTGCTCGCAGGTGAAAGTTAACTCACAAAAGCGAGACGTACTTATAAATCAAAAAGATTATTTCTGTATTTTGGAAGCAGCTGAATGTCAATTTAAAAAAAAACAAAAAACAGTAACTTTGTTTCTTTTAGGTGTAAACTGAGTGTTTATGTTGACAAATGGGACGTTAACATTTTGTGTGCGGCTAGCGTAAGCTTTGCGTTAGCTACTGTTAGCTTAAAATATCAGAAAAGCGGGCAGCTAAAGCTAACCTAGAAGAGACCATAAAGATGTACGGAACCCTGGAACAACCACAAGGAAAGAAAAAAAAATATTTTGAGGTCAGAAGATGTACTTTTTTTCCCAACTATTTAATAAATTTGTGGCCACAAAATGATACGTTAGCCCAAACAGCTTATGAGTTTGTAGTCCTGAGCTGTAGCCTAGCATGCTCTCACGATTGAATCCATTTGTAGCCACAAAGTATTAGCTCCTCCATCCATCCAGCAGGGTACACCCTGGACAGATTGAGTATTGCGCTTTCTAGAATTAATTTGTGGGAACAAAATATATCTTGTGGCCACAAAAATGAATGAATACATATTTTCTCCTTTTGCACAGCTACTCTCCAGGTTCTTCATCGAGACTTTTGGGAATTATTTAGAGTTTATTTGGGTGAGTAAATTTATTCTCTTTGCAGTGAGGCAACTTTAAAATATAGGTAACCACTTTAGTTTATTAATAAAGGTTTGTGTGTGTGTGTGTGTGTGTGTGTGTGGGTGGGTGTGTGTGGTCAAACGTCATTTACGACACCACGCTGCTGACTCGGCGGTCTGGTGTAATTTTAAGGGGACTGGGACAGAACCAGTCTGGCTACTGGAGAGGGAGAGAGACGATCCGGAGCATCCCGAGACTACACCACCGTAAAGTTAGACATTAAAATAAGAGCCTTACCGGAATTGAATATTTACTTTCAAAGTAATAGCGTGACGTCTGGCGGTAGACGACAACGTAAGTACACGGATGTAATGTCGACAGTATGTATTACAGTGGGGACGTGGATGTTTGTGAGGAGCAATAAATCCCTCAAGAGTCTTTGTACTTCACTTTTAATGTTCAACAGCGGTTTTTTTTCCCATAACATCTTTTATTTTGAAAATCCACCCGGTGTCTTGATCCGCTTTTATTTAATACGCCTTCACACGGCTTCCACCCGTCAGAGCTCGGTCGGCTCGCAGAGACAGCAGGATGCCAAGGGGCGCACTCCGGCCGTCCGTTCCACCGTCTCCCGGCGTCACCTCTCGGCCACGGCGACTCTGATGGGCGTTTTTATCGCCTCTTTACGGCCCTCGACGCTTGGATATTCACGGGAGCCTCGAAATGAAGCGAATGAATGTGAGCAACAAGAAGTGTCCTGTTGTTGTGCCCGTCTCCCGGCATCACTAGTAGTCCAGCCCGCTGTGGATGCGGTGCCTCCTCGGTGCTTGTGTGTTTCCAGTGGATTTCACGCACGGCTCACTAAGTGGACTACCCCCAAACTTTCCCCCCCCCCCCCTCCCTTTAGGTTTTTTTGTTGTCTTTTTTCCCCCCTCCTTCCTTAAAACAACAAAAAACTGTGGGGGTTTTTTTTGTTTTGTTTTTTTGACTGACAGATTTTAGGAACTCCGGAGAAAAAGCAGCGACTTCTGCTCCTGGTGGAATAACCACATTTCTTAGCGGTTATTCGCCCCGACAAGCATCTTCTCTGGGGTGGGAATACTACGGATGCTTGCCTTTGCTCGTCTATTCCAGTTGTGTATCGTCTCGTTGTGTTTTGTCTGCCTGTCCCTCACACACACACTGGCATGAACATTCATGAATGCGTCCAAGGACATGTATACAAATTACGCATGCACCATGACGGTAGTAGGCTGTGCGTAATATCCTATTTTTATAATACCCCCCCCCACCACATGAATGTAACACCCTCATTCATTCGTCTTCATAACTTGAATGGTGTGTGTGTGTTTGAGAGAGTGAGAGTGTGTGTGTGTGTGGATCATTGAGGGAATCAGCGCGCAAGCATCTGTCCATGTGCTTCCATGCGTGTGCGCATCTGGCCGCGCTATAACACCCCCTCCCTCCTCCTCCTTCCCTCCGCCCAATCCCTCCTTCCGTGTGTTTCTGTGCACAGCCACGCTGGAAGTCACCCCCCACCATGTGGCCGTCGGGAGCGGGGAGCAGGCAGCCCTGCCCGCGGGAGTCGGCGCTGCGCCGGGCAGCAGTCAGCGGCAACATCCTCGCCCTGCCGCCGCACCATGTCCCCACTGGTCGCAGTGTCCGGGTCTTCATCTGTTCCAACCCCGATGGTAAGACGTCTCCCACCACCCCCACCCCAACTCCCCTCCACAACACTCTTCTCAAGCTTCCAGAGATTATACTTGTGACCCCTGTAAAGGACGTGGCTGTTACACTTTTAGGAGGAAAATAACTGCACAACATTCTCTTCAAGGTGAGAAAGTCAGGAGGAATAATCAGAGGTGAAATTTGCATCAGCTTGCTTAAGTGTTGTAAAGTATTTCAGGTGAAGTGAAGCACAGAGTTCACGTATTGACAGCACATCAAGCCAGTGTGTCACTCTTAGGTGTCCACAACTGATAAGGTTCATTTCTGAAAGCAATACTGTCTCGTTGTTGACACGTCGTTAGAAAATGTGGAATTACTGTGTTCGTCCGAGTAAGACTGGACTTTTACAATACAGCTGACTCTGATTTTAAGAAATTAGATGTTGTGTTATGGGAATCAAATTACTCCATCATCTATACGCTTTAGCCGGCCCTTGGTGGGCCTGGCATTCTGTGTGTGTCCCGTAGGCAAAACTATGTTGCAGCTAGGTTTTTCTTGACAGCGAGACAAACTTTGTGCAGTCTCAGCTCAAGGAGTTGTTCCTTGGTGTGCCACCAGCTGTAAGAGGGCGTGCCACCCCTCGCCGTTCTGGAGGTGGACATACTTCTGTGAACGAATCGATTCTTTCCCAGTCAGGTGTACTGGGACAACGACAGTGGTCCAAATGAAAAGTCTAATCCTTTGCTCAATTCAACTGTGCTTGGAAATGTCGTGCTTTTTAAAGTTGCACTGAGATACTTAAATGAGGGGATTGGGGATCAAATTACTTCTGCGCTTGTACGCTTTCACTGGCCTCTGATTGTCCTCGGCATTCTGGACTTGTTCCGTATGTCTGGTTACGATGTTCAACCTGGTCGTCAAACAGTCAAAACCACGACGAAAACACCAGGCTTTAATAGACCTTGAATTTAAATTGTCTGCTGTTCCACCAGGATGCTGCTTGCTAACTTGTTTAGTGTATGATGCACAAAAGGTGAAGTTTGCCCTGAAGGGTTTGTGCCAGGAAGCCTCTTTTTACTTCGGTCAGCGAGAGGTTAAGTTAAGGAAAAACAAACTGGTTCAGGTGGACGTAGAACCTCTCCCAAAGGTTTTCTGCGAGAAAAAAAAGCGGCTGAGGGCCTTTGAGGCACACTTCTGCCACCTACTGTTGCGAAGGCGAATATGCTACAACGATGAAATTGTTTATTGTACACTGGGACAATAACAACCCCCCCCCCCCCCCAAAAAAAATGGCCTTACCAAGCTGGAAGTATAGCTCCAACTGTGCACACGAACACACTGTGTGACCTTTAAAGATCCTGCTACCCTGGTGGCACTGCTCAAAATTATCTTAAATTTGGTTCCATTAATCCATGTGACAGCTCCAATAACACTACAACAGATTGCTTTCAGTACCGAGAGCATGGTGTGAGCCGAGTGCAAGACAGTTGGGTCGTGAGGGAGACACCCAGTCGCAGATTTGTATTTAAATATGCCCTCTGGGCTGGAGGGTAAAAATAGGCTGAGTAAAACTGGAGTAAACAAGGCGAGGGAAGTAGAGTAGGCTAGCAGAGAGAGGGAGACACGGAGGGCATGCCAGGATTAAAAAGACAGGTTTTGTTGACATAGAAGTGTCATTTTCTTAACCTCGCTAAGTTAAATGCCGTGGACCTAAAAAAATGGACAAATTGACCTCAGATTATTACGGCCTGCACAAAAGGGTGGAAAATCCGGAAATTGTTTCGCCACCTGTGGCTGACTCATTCATTCAGAATATCCAGTCACAGCAGCAGGAGTTAAACGCTCCGATCTCCACGTGGAGGGGGAAAAAAATGATGAGGGGAGTACACCTCTGCTCATGGAAGGACACACAAACACACACACACACACTCAGCTGTTCCTGACAAAAGTGGTAATTATGAACTGCTGTTTTCCGTGATGCCAGGTGCCATAGTTATCCGGTGCCTCGTCCGAATAATGAAGCCATCAAGGTGCACTCTCTCGTCTAACATCACACAGCTGAATCCTCCATCAGACTGAATCAAAGACATGGACGTGGCCACACTGACATCCTGTTTTCAAACCGTCCTATTTTGGCCATCTTCATTTTCTGGAGAAAATTTCGGTGCTGGGGAGGAAGAGCGCGGCTTTGCCTCTACACGGGCTGGCAGTGAGTTTTCAATCAGGTTATTTGTTGAATTGGCCAATAATTAACAATATGAACATCATGGTGTCAGTCATGAGTTGGAAGTCTTTTTCTAAGCAGCATGAACTTGTTAGTCAGAAATTTTTTTGAGGTAACAATTCAGTTGGAAGGTCATGGAGTCGCCTCCTGCTGGCGAGGAGAGAGAACGCAAGTTGAAGGAACACCCAGGTTGGCTTTTTCCTTCGAACCATCAAAGGCCAGTAGTGTAGTTTCCCCATTCACAAGAACAAAGTATATTATTTTTTAGGATGCGCGTGGAGGTTTGTGTACAGGGTTGTTTTGTCAGTGACCAGGTATGCCACCAGTTTTAGTCTGAATTAAGGCTTAGCATTGCCAAAGATGATTGTGATAAAAAAATATATATATTTAAGCCAAAGCTGTTTTCCCTATATCAAAATGAAAGGGGGTGGAGCCAAGCCATTTTCCAGTTCTGACACACCGGCTCAACCATGCAAGATGGATAGCATCTCTGATTGCCCATAAATTCATTTTTGGAATTTATAATAATTATATGCTTGCAAACTTCCTCTCATATCTGAAAAGCAAACCCAGAGTGAAAGCGCTTTGAACCTGCAAAAAACCTGAGTAAGTACGACGAAGTGCTTCAGGTTTGAGTGACTGCAGGTGCTGCCATCTAGTGGCAGAAATCACAAATCAAGATGCCAAAAGCTCACATTTGAGTTGTCAAAGCAGGAGTCCACAAACCTGGCTACATCCCCACTTCCCCCGGTGACCATGTCCAAGTATCCTTGAGCAAAACACCGAACCCCTGATTGCTCCTGGTGGCCCTGTGATGGACTGGCGACCCGTCCAGGGTGAACCCCACCTCTCGCCCAATGTCAGCTGGGAAAGCCCCCCCCCCCCCCCCCCATGACCCTTAACAGATAAGTGGTATAGAAAATGGATGGATGGCTGGATGGACAGTCTACTGACAGCATAAACCATAAACTCTGGTAACCCTTCTTTTCCTTTCAGCACCATTTTCTTCTACACTCTTTGCTTCTCGGGCACCGAGAGCACCTTTACGCTGCGCTCCGGAATATTTCCGTAGAAGCTTTTGACTTGCAAGCTTTTTTTGCAGTATGGGAATAGTTCTTAACGTTGACCGCTCATGTGCCCTGTATTCTCAACTCCAAGCAGGGAATAAAGCAGAATAAATGTGAAGCAGTTGCTGACAAACAGTTTAATGTGGCGCGTAACATTATGATGCCACTGTCTGTAACACTACACTCTTGAAGGGTGAACAAAGCTACCTGCAACAATAATCACACCCTCATAACAGCAATACTTCACTTTTTTATTGTGCCTGTACGACTGAGAGACCTCTTGGCTTTGATCTACAGCTTCCAGAGTTTTATGTGCGCTGTGGTTATGGTGTTGGCTCCACTGAATATACTGACACTATTGCACTTAATCAAAGCCCAGATACAACACACTCCCACTGCTGTATTCAGCTCGGCGGACCTCTGCTAAGTTTGCTTGTGTTGTCTAAAAAGACATTGGTGTGAGTCTGAATGCCGGAGAAGGGTTCTTTTCTCGGAGGAATTTAATGGAGTGGTTTGTCGACGCAATATTGGTTGCTTCAAAAAGGAATGGAGAAAAAAAAGGACAGTGCACACGAAAGAAACAGAAGCTGAACATCATACTAAAAAAAAAAAAACAAGAAATTGAAAAGAATGAAGTTCCTTACTGATGAAGATAATTAAATGAAAGACTCTTTTCCCACTTTGAGTCCAAAGGAACCAATGGACCGCAGTTAATCATGTGATCAGTGCAGTTAGTCAGCAGGATGATGCAAGAAATTATCAGGCTGATTCTCACCAAACTTGGTGGCAGGTTGTGGTATAGGCCAAGGAAGACCCCGTAAAATCCGAAGGGGCAGATCTTTTTCTTTACCAAAATGAAAAAAATTGCCTCTGTTTTTGAATTTGGTTTTTGTTGAGATCTTCGACACCTGTCTATCAGTAAGATGCCGTGATGGAGGTGTGCCCTCTCGTCAGGACTATGAATTATTAACACTTAACATGCACATGTGGTCGGGGAGTGAATAGATAGGTGCTCTTAACATGAGACAGAAGGTACCACCGTGTCAGCATCAGTATTAGTGGGTAATACAGGTCAAGTGAGTAATCGTTGGATGTGCGATTTACATCTGACTGATAAGCTGAGATCACTTTTGCAGCTGGATTGGTGGTCTGGTCGATGGCGAGCACAGGCGCTAATCCTGCACATAAACAGAAACCACAATCCAGCAACATAAAGGGTATTCTAACGTGTTTGCTAAAACGTAAGCCACTAATTTGAGTGGATTTACATCCTCCTACCATGATGTTAATGAGTCACTCAACTTCTTGGCTCGGGTGGATGAATCTGAATGTGTGTGTGGCCGCAGCCGATCAATTAAATTCCCGCTATCAGTTCTTGCCAGTAGCCAGACGTTAACAACAAACCAGAGAAAAGCTTGACAAGATTTATTTTTACTGTATTTCTCTTTCCAGCTTGGTGCATTATGCAGCCGTGCTCATTTGTCAATATGTGTGTGTTCATGGATATCCCCATTGGACAACTCCATTACCTACATCTAGCCACCTACGGGCGGTTTGGCATCGCTTGTGTGCTACAGGCAACTGCAATCATTTAAGCTGTTTAAACTTGATAAAAGCAGGGGGCCCGAGGGATGGGACGCTTGGAATCATCCACCCTTCCAATGCACATCACCACAGAGGCCTTAATTACATTACACTCAACAATGATTGCTTTTGTTCCTGTTTTTGCATATATATGTGCTGCTGTAGGTCGTTACCCCAGATTTCTATGCTTCAGTGTGTGTGGTGAACAAGAACGAGTAGAATGGGTTCGGCGGGGAGGGAGAAGGGAGAGATGACAGGTGGAGAAACATTGTCAAGGGTGGCTTTTGTTTAATAAATTAGCTCTCTGGGGGCTGGTAAGTGCCGGATTTTTGGACGAGCCCGGCTTCGTTCTGCGGCATGGGAAGTTTATGGCGTGTGCTAGCGAGCTGATTCCGTCGTCTGCCTCTTGGCCTCCATTCTTGTCCTGATGGTGGGGGAGAGGTATTGGGCCTAGTTTGGCAGAAGTTTTGAGTTTTTTTAGAGTGCTGGGGAGCAATTCTTTTTGCCTGATATTAGACAGAATTGTCAGCTTGTGACACTCCATCTTCTGTCTGACATCGTCCCCACTCTAACTGATTTCCATGGGGTAGGGCGGAACTGGAACTGCCTGAATCTACATCATTTTAATGTCGACACTCATGGGCAGTCATGTCATCGTACTGGTTTTGCCAGGAGTGGATTGAAGCGAACTAAATGCCAGGTTGAATACTGCATTTGTCTCACTCGTGGCACTGATCAGATCAGATCTCTTATTTTTGGACTAAGGTAACCGCCATTTCATGTCATGATGCCAGACAACTCAGTGGAATTGGTGGTTTCAAAGGTTTGGAGCCAGCCAAGCAATCTTACACCCCAAGGATGTTATTCTGACAAATTCAGCAGTTGCACTCTGGTCCAACTCCCTGGTGTGCAAGCCGTCTGATGACTGCAAAAATATTTCATCTGGGAATGAGGTTGTTGATAAGAAACAGCCTGCTACAAGATACACCTGAGTACAATTACATAGCAATTATCTGTTTGGGACGAAGATGCAGTAATTAATTTCTAGAAAAGGAGTGTGATGTAAAAATGGTTTCTGACTTATTAGGCTTATTTAACTGTACTGAAACAGTATAAATTGTACCAGTGAAATTCTAAAATAGTTAAAACCATGGAAGCAAACCTGAGGAAAAGGCTGGAGGGCACATTGAGTCTCCATGGGTGCGCATGGGGAACTGGACAGGGAACGAGCAAATGGACAGCTAAATGGAAAGTTGCTCAGTGGCACACAAAGCAAAACATTTTGTGGTTTGCAGCTATGAAGAAAATCCTAGTGTACATCTTCTCTGGGCCACGCTGAAAAATAGAGCAAGTGCACTTGAGACTCGGCTTTGCTGAGCCTTCCAACTTCCAGTTTAACTCTGTGAACTTGAATGAGGATAAAATAATTAAATGTTGTGGCTCTTCTAGACTTTAAAAATGTTATCAGAACCAAACAGATCAAAATATAGGAGTTGAATGAGCCTTTTTGAAACTTGGAAAAAAAATGTATCCACCACCTCGCAAAATGACGAATGATGGACACTGTACTTGTTAATGCATGGTTTTGCCTGCTTGGAAAAGTTTCTTCAAAAGTCAGATTTTTCCTGTATCCAGGTCTTAGCAAACACCAATGGGACACTCTAGATGATCATCGTCTCGCATAGGACTGAGGGGCGTACATATAAAACTGAACACGAGTGCATGAAAACAAGTGGCTGGGAAATTAAACAAAAAGGCAGGAATAAAAGTAACAAGTCCACAATGAAACAAAAAACAATGAAATTAATTGACATGACTGCTATTAAACATTTTATCATGACAACATTTTTATCTTTATTTCCGTGGTTACCTCTTGTCTTTTCATGCCAACTGCAGCAGCCTTCATGGCTCAGAGTAAATGGGATTTTCTAATGCGATCTGTGTTTTTGAGGCAAAAGCCCCTTGGGTGACTTTTGAGGCAACAGTTGCCAGCACAGATGTTACCCAATGAACTTATAGTACATTTAAATGCTAGGTAGATTAACATCTCTTCAGCGTGCAGCCACTGTTATTCAATCAAATACAAATTAGGTTACTGGAAGAGAGCTGGGAGTTCCCAATCCCTGTTATATTCAGTCCCATGACAGCTGGTACAGATGGTGGCACAATAACCTCCAGAGGCATCTGATGTGGATTTCTTTCATTCAGAATCAGTGGTATTCAGAAAACCTGTAGGTCTCCCTGTGCTCAGGAAGTGCAGGAACATCTGGCCTTTATGGATGGCTGATTTACACAGCCGCAGTTTGCCTTCAGCGTCTTCCAGGTCATTCGGTATTGATTTGCTCACTGACTTTGGGTTTGCATCCTTGTGGTGCAGGTCCAGATCTGCACATTAAACCATTTGTGTAGCACACTGGATCACAGGAGCTTTTCCTGCAAAAGACTCATGACAAAAACGTTTGTGGTCTGTAATGATGGATTTTAGACGGTTCTTTTTTGAAAGACGAGCCACAATGAAACATAGAATGGCAGGACGATTGATTTGACAGAAGAAGTCAGAGCTACATTCTAACTAGAGGAGGAACTACCTAATTATTTTCATTATTGACTCATCTATTGATTAATCAATAATTTAGTCTGTGAATGTTATTGAATGGTGGGAAATGTCCCTTGTAATTTTTGGGTGATGTGAAACAAGGCATCCACAATGGTATTATGGTATTTACCCGGCATGGTGGTGCAGTGGTCAGCACTGTCGCTTCACATTAAGAAGGTTCCGGGTTTGAGTCCCAGCTCTGTGTGGAGTCTCCATGTTCTCCCTGTTCCTGCGTGGGTTCTCTCTGGTACTCCAGCTTCCTCCACAGTCCAAAGACATCAAGAGGGACCAGGTTAATCCAGACTCTAAATTGACCGTAGGCGTGGCTGGGAGAGCCAATGGTTGTCTGTCTATATGTGTTTGCCCTGCCATGGACTGGCGACCCGTCCAGGGGGAACCCTGCCACTCACCCGAAAGCCACTGGGATAGGCTCCAACCCCCATCCCACCCCCCACGACCCTTGATAGGATAAGCGGAGGAAAATGGATGGATGGATTATGAAACAAATACACAAATAGCATACAGTGGTGTTACACACTTGTAAAAGGTCATGCCTTTTACAGTGACCTTTGACCACCAAAATCCCAGTGGAGGTTTGTTCCACATAAAAAAAAAAAAAATTCCCTCCAAGTGTCCCTGAGATATTGCATTCACAAGAGAGGGTCTGATAGTTTTCACGTGAGGTCACTACGACCTTTGACAACGAGAATTTTTCATTTCATCCTTGATGCCTAGTGGACATTTGTGCCATATTTGAAGAAATTCCCTTAATTCTTCCTTGAGATTTAACAAGAATGGGACAGATGGACTGACATAATGCTGGCATGGACATATAAAAAAGGAAGATAATGTTTGGCTTTTAAATGAAACATGAATTCACAGACATTTCCATACAGTAGCAGTCGGTATGTCCCAGTAATGTTCAATTTACTTAGGCACTTGTCATGAGGATTCTGCTTTGCTCTCTTTCAATCAATTGTTTAATAAACAGCCATGCATACCAAGTGCTTCCCAAGTGTCAGTTGGTGTCTCTTGATGTGAGCCGAGTGATTGCTTTCTCAGAGCCTGGTTGATGAGACTTGGAGAAGGCAGCTGGAGAATGACCGCTGTCTTGAGGAATGAAGGGCTGGTTGAAGCAATGTCAGATATAATATTTGTTAGCCGCAGTTGCTTCAGTACCGGGGAGAGCTCAAACGATCGGTCGATGTATTTGAATATTAGTCGAGGAAAAAGATTCGCTCTTCGTGTTGTTGCTGACAGTTGGTCTCCTGTGGTCATTACAGGCTCTGGTTGCCATGGTAAACTTTTTATATAATCCCATTTTTATCATCTGTCAGTCAATGGTATCCTTCCCTCCCATTGGTTGTCCCCTCAAATCGCTCAAAGTTTTTTCTTATTCAATACCTACACTTAATTTCACCTACAATTAGCAGAAGGTCATCAGCGTATGTGTGTTTGTGCATTAGAAGAGTACCTCAGAAACTAATGGAGGAATTTTGGTGTAAAGATGGGTAGCATTATAAAGACATACACATAATTTAACTCTTGAACTCACTCTGGATCAAATGGCTGATCCTGAAGGCTCTCCCAGGCCACTGACAGTTATAGCGTTATAGGTTTTAGCGGTATTTCTGGATGATATGTCAGACTAATTTCAACCAAGTTTGTGATGAAGAAGAGGATCTCTTTTCTTCTTATTCCGGAGATAATCTTTATCATATTCAGATGACCTATTTTCAGGATAATGGAGGTGAGTGCTCAGCTCCCAGAGATGGTATGGATTGTGTTCTGGATCCATGAGTCCTTTTGTTGGCGTTTGTGAAGAAATCTTAGGAGTGGATTTTGACGAACTGTCGTTGCCCAGAGTTTCAGAATTTCATTGAAATTTTGTGGTCTCTGACTGCCACATTGATGCTGCTGTGCATGCAATTTCATCTTGGATGCCTTTTGCACTATTTTCATCTAATTTAGACTAAACGGTGAAAAGAATTATTAATTGGCATCCAATCCATGAATAGATTAAAAAGAAAGAGACAAAGAAGCAGGACTGTTTGACTATATCTCTCTGTTCAATTGTCCGCCCATAAGTTCCTTAAAGGAAAGAAAAGGATGGAGAAAAAAGAGAGCTGACAGGGCACATCTGAAAGGAAAGCTAGATTGGTCGGCACTATTGAAATAAACAGATTGGAAAATTGGAGGGAGGGACACACTAAGAGACAAAGAGGGCGAATCTAACATCGAGTCTTTGTTCTATTGCATGTGGGTGTGCACACACAAAAATACATCAGGCTGCCATAACTCATCAAGGAAAAAAAAGAAAAAAAAAGGGGAGGGTGGAGGGAGGCTTCTTGCCGTTATCAGCAAAAACAAACACAGTTTAGTCTGTCAGGTCACATCGAGACACAGCACAGCAAGATGCAGATTTGGATTGCACTTGCTGTCCACCATTCACCACTTCCAAAACAGATAAAACAGGTTTAATCGAAATTCGATAAAAGCTGTCACCTGAGTTAGCACAGCCGATTGCTGTACTGTAATCTATCACAGAGCTCCTCTGCCATTTATTTTATTTGCATACTATCACAGCTTTTGATATGACATTTTACTGGGTAGCTGTGGGCAGATACATGTACGGACACGGCCCGAAGCCTTGCTAAAGATAGATGAGGGGAAGATATGTCAGACTAAATTTGCGGGCCCCTCTCTCGGTTAGTGGCTGAAGGGCTGCCCAGCATGTGTGTGCTGCAAGTTAGCGACTCACAGGTCTCTCTGTTGGGCATGTTCTGTTTTTAACTATCCATCCACACCCTTCAGAAAAAAGAAAACTGAGGGAGAAAGAGACTGGGCTTGTCCAAATACATTACAGTAACCATTTGGAAGACAGTGGAAAAGAGGAGGGGTGGAAGGAAAGTGGGACACAACAACAAGCCGTGGGCACTCACTGTGCGACACCTCAACTGTCCAATATGATCACTGCCTTTGGGAGGCTGGTTAATCACACGTTGGACGGAAGAGACAGCCTCTGCACTTGTTCTTCTAGGTAACTGTATATCTGTAGGACTAAATTATATAGTATATACAGATTGATGCGCTGACGGTGTTCATCAATAGCAGAAAACTGATTTCCAACCCCTTTGTTTGTTTGTTTTTTAAATAAACATATTATTTTCTGCTGCATGATGGATTAATTTTGTTAATCGGGCTTTTGATTTGTTAGCTTTGAGAAAGTTGTTTTCGGTATGAATAATGCATCATTATTCAGCTGCTGTCCCAATTACCCAAATAGTTATGCCCATGAAAAAAAAAAAAACCAAACACTGTTTGGGTAGAAACACCCCCTGGACTCAAACTGAGTTTTCATGAGGTGTTCTTTTGTTGTTGTTGTTGTTGTTGTTGTTTTTTGGGGAGGGGGGATATCTAGACATTAAAAAACATGGACATATTTGGATTGACCATTGCAGGCTACCCCAGTCTTTGTCTGTCTGTCTTTGCTTTTGGAGATTGTTTAGCTAATGTAATAATGTTGGCCAAAATGAAGGAATCTGTTTGGAGGTTTAATTTTTCCTAACTACGTCCAGACAGATGAGCGATTTCGACTGGTGACATACCTCTAGAAAACTCATGAGGACTATCTGACTCCTGTACAAAGCTTTTTAGTTTTCCATAGAAGTGAGTCACCTGTTTGGGAAATATTCTCATTCCTTAAAGGAACTGAAGTAAAGAAAGGTAATGGTGTGACTGTCATGTCTGCCGGTTTGGCTTGAGGAGAATTAAGAACTCGATTGAAGAGAAAGTTAATTAGCAAATTTCATAACGTGTTGAAATGTTTTAAAGACGTACTCCCAAGCAAGGTGTCCCAGACACATCCAACGGGGTGGAGGACAGGGGGCAGACAGAGGACCAGGCGTAGGGATTATATAGCCACGCGAGCTTGGGAATGTTTAGGAATCCCTCAGTCAAAGCTGGCTAATGTAGTGAGGGAAAGGGAAGTCTGGGGTCCCCCACTGGAACTGCTACCTCTGGGACCCGACCTCGGATAAGCAGGTGAAGATAGATGGGACAATTTGTAGGTACTCTTAACAAGCTGGTGCGTTTTATTCCACGTTCTGCAACAATAGAGGGAGGACTGCCAAAGAGTCGGGTTGGTCACTCCTATTGGAATTTTTTTTTTAAAAAAGCACATTTTTGTCAATTTACTTTCCAGTGGTCATGACCTTTGGGTTGACAATCCGCTCACGGAAGTGAATAAAATGAGTTGTTTGATGGGATGGCCAGGCAGGCTGCTGCCCCCTGGTGCTGTGTTGACTCACTCTTGCAGGATGAAGAGTGAGATCGATCACTCGTCATGGGCCGTTACCACAGTTTCTATGAATCCTGCAAGAGCGTTGCTGTACTGCTCAAGGTCAATGCCACCAGTACTCACTTTTGCCAAGTAATGGGCTCTGGAGAGGGACTGATGTAGTTACAGTGACTCGGCCTGTGCTAGCTTGGTTTGGTGCTTACAAATTGCGCCTTAGAAATATTTCTTTCATAGAACTAGGCAGTATTTCCACAGTGCTCTTGCTTTTAGTCACATGGGAGTAACAGATAATAGCTTTTTGTGTGAAGAAAACTTCAGGTGGCTCTTTTGTTTCCAGACACAGAGGCAGAGAGGAATGCACTGAAAGAGCACGTCTACCCCAAACTACGAGACTTCTGCAGGGAGAACTATGGGATTGAATTCCAGGTAAGAAACTACTTTATTCTGCCTTCATGTTTCCTTTGATTTGTTTAACTGTGTTACGTTCCCCTTGTTTCAAAGAGCTGTAACTTGTGGAGTAGTTACTGACTGTGAAATGCCTCAAACGTACATCATGGCTTACACAGCCATCAATGCCTTGAGGGGCTGCCTGAGCTGAATGCGGTGGTCCCTCTCCTTTTAACGGGACAGAAGGCCGGAGAGATAAGGGGTCTGCTGGTGAAGGCTGGCACAAATCTAACTGTGATGTGAGGGCTCTCCTTTTGTTGTTGTCTGAGAACGTTTGCATTCTCGCTGCGGTGTCCGCCGATCGAGACCATTTGCATTGCAAATCGACATCAGTGTTCATGGAAAGATTTCTATCAGAGGTTTGTTTGTTCAACAAATCCAAGAGAGCCCTGGAGTCAGTAGGAGATTTCTACCAAAGATAGTTCCTGGAAGGAAGAGAGGAATTTGTGTCTGATGTGAGAGATGTGTGACCCCTGAATTGTTAGTCGGCGTGCTGTCTGTAGATAATTCTCACTTCATGATTAGAATGTTTGCCCGAGTGTGAATGCAAATTTGATGGACTTTTGTCAGCTCAGCTCAGAGTTTGAATCTGTGATTCTACATTTACTTATTCATATTTCTGGTTCTCTTCTTCTGGCAGGGTGTCAATGGTCTTTAAACCATTTGGTAAAATACTGATTGGGGTCAGTCCCCGGATCATTTTCACCGTGTTTCATGTCTGCACCTTGAGCCCCCTGCTGTCACCAGCTGGCTAGAGGTGGAGGAGTGTTTAGGCAAGAATCAGCAGCAAGATGGCGGCTCGCACAGACGCAGCGGCTTCTAGTTCTCCCTGTTTGTGCCTTTCTATTTCTTCTATTCTATCTTTTAAACCACATGTCCAACTGCCAGATATTAAGTAGCATTTCCTTCCTTGGATGCCAGTCTTGGATTTATAGGAATTTATCACAAAGAATTCTTGACAGGCCACAAACTGTTAAAAGTGCCATACATAAACTTCAGACCAAACCTCACGAGTTATGTGGCTGATGGATCTCGATTTGTGTTTCTGCCAGTGGCAAATTCTGCTAAAGCTCCCAGAATATCTTGGTTTGTAAGAAACTGAGCCAGTTTTGCCTATTGTCGTGCCCCAAACTGGGCTAAATCCTTATTACTCTTTTTCTTTTTGCCTTGAACACCACATTTGTATGTCTGGTGGGAGTGTAGAAGGTCCCAAGACGATGACAAAGTCTCCCTTGGTTTTCAAAAACATGTAGAAGTGAGCAGCAAAGGAGCGAATAAGAGTTGAATGCAAATCTGCTTTGCAGGTTTCTCTTTCTGATTAATTAACTAACAGACATTTTCCATCACAAGGTAGCCCATGCAGTATTTTTGTTTTTATTTTCTCAAGAATAAACTTACCGTACCGTACAACAGAAGAACGGAAAGCTCAAAGGAGAAATGGACGCTGATTTAAGAAAGGCATGGCTTTACAGGAAGTGTTCCTTTACTGCTTATCTTTGCAGGCAGTCAAATGAACAGATTTAAATATGTTTTCATGGCCAGGGTTGATTATTTTGTTTTTGTTTTGTTTTTTTGTCATGGCTGATTGAAGGACTTGGAATGAATATGAAGGGGATATCAAGGGTCCTGTGTGATGAGTAGCAGCAACAAAAAAAGACAAGAATAAGTGACTGACAAACAGATAAAAACATAATGAAAAGACAAACTGGAGACATCAAGGAAAACAAGGGACAACACAAATGTTACGAAGAAGTCCACCAATGATCAGGAAGTGTAATTGTTTGTTTTTAGCTTAAACTGAGATTTTAGGACAGTGTTGCTCTTGTTGCTAGCAGGCTCATCCTGCCTTCTGGAATAACAAAGAAGTGATGCAGTAGTGAAAAAAAATGTCTTTGTCAGCTCAAGAGACATATTTGTTAGTACTTGAAAGGCAAAATACACTTTTTTGGTGGAGAAACAGCTTCAGGAGTCCAAAACAGAAAGTACATGCGTATGATTTGTACTTGTGCTACCCAAATTGACGCATTTGTAACTGGTGATTAAAAGAGTCCAAACCCTCCTGAATAAATGACATCTCATTTTCTTTTGCTAATCTGCAGTGCCATTGTTTCACAAAGACACCAGCCAGTCACTGAATGGGGCTGAGGCATTGTCATCCAATGTATTGCAAAGCGATTTGCACGGTCTTCAAAGGCATTCACGACAGATTGAATACCAGATTAACGAAGAACAATCCTCCTGTATGTGTCTCTCACATACGGCCCGGAACTTTACAGGAGTTACCTAAGGTTCTCGATAAAGAAACACTTCGCAGGGTCAAGGTGGCAGCGGGGAAAGAACGAGGAGGAACAAGCGTTCGAGTGTGATAGACAAGTGCAAGACAATGCATGAAAAGACGCTTTGGCTCCAGGATCCTCGTGTCGGTCTGGTGATTCAGCTCGCTGTGACAAAGCGTGAGCTGGAATGATTACGCAGAAGGCCTGCGAGTTAATTATATGACTCACTTACTCTGCGCCCCCCCCCTTCAATCCCCTCCTCTGCCTTACCCATGCCATGTGACACCTTGGTTAAACCGCAGTTTACTGGATAATATTTCATTTGGTTATGACGTGTGATATCTTGTCATCTTGGTGTGTGTGAGGTGACTTTTGTTGCTTTTTGATTTCTTCTTGTTGTTGCTTTGATTAGTAATTCATGTGCGATCGCGCCCTCCCTTTCACACACTCGGTCTCTCACACACATCTGCTGGCGCACACTGACACACATATGCCAAGCTGATGAAACCCAAGTCTCCCCGGTCCCTCATCACTTGACTCAGTTTCCTTTCAGAACCTTCCCTTAAGAGAAGGGGATCGTAGGAGATGGAAAGAGGGATAGAGGGAGGAAGAGGGCACCGAAATCCAGCCCAGGGGCCGAGGGCCGCGTCCTCATTCAGTCAGTAGACAGCAGTGACATGGGGATCAGTCACAGTTAAACCATTTTAACATTTCTCCTCTCTCTCTCGCTCCCCTTACACCCATCACTCATTTGTCTGCTCATCTATAAATGAAAGTATGCAAAACAGATAAAGCCAAAGATGCCAGAATTGCCAGCGGATCAAGATTTTGGATGATGATGTGTGTGAAGTTTGGCTGGACGCAGCGTACGGAACATTTGGTGTCATTGCTTCGAGAATGATAAGTGGATTTCCTTCCTCTAAGCTGAGGTTTTGGCCACTTTAAGATTAATCCACCATTTGATTTATTTTGGGGTCTTTGTTGTTAGAAGAACAAAGCAGGGCTGGTTCTGAAGTACCAGTGTCGTACCAGAAATATCCCTGATACTGGTGAAAAAAAAATTTCAGATATCTGCCAGAGCGCGTCTCTGCGCCAAGCCAAGACGATGTGACTTATCAACCCTGAGATGGAACCTTGCTACACCCCAGTTAGCTCAGTTGTCTAATATTACACACAGGACATACGTTCGTCTTCGAAACAGGGAGTTTTGTTGAGCTTCCACAGGCAACTTAAAGTGGCAAAGAAGAACTGCTTTATAAGCAGCATTAATCAGACAAAGCAAGCACAATGCAAGAGAAAACACTGACGGTATCAAGGCTGTCGATTGCAGAGCAAAAGCACCTCGCAACATCTGAGTTTGGGGTTTCTAATTCTTTGTCTTTCATAGACTGTCTCCCTAGCTGCTCTACGAGATCGCTGCAGAAGTCAGCGATGGTCCAGTTAGCTTTAGGGGGTTTGCAAAGTACAGTCTCCTGGTTTTTCTCCCACTTTTCAAAATAAAATAAATAAAATAAAAATATATAAAATAAAATTTTCACACGACCGATGGGTTCAGGTTGAATTCTACAAGTGGAAAAAAAACCCCAAAACCTCTCCTGTATAAAGTGCCACCTTAACGCTCAGAATTTTACGAGTAAAAACTCACAAATTCAACATTTCTTGCATTGCAGTCGGATCAAATTGTAAATCCCAGTTATTTTAACTCATCATTGATTTCTCATTACTTATGAATCATCTTGTTATATTACAATTCCTGCCTCCGGCGTGCCGGAGTCAAATGGAATCGCAGGGACGCTGGAAGCAGCTGTGTTAATAATGTGGTCGGATGTCTTCATGGTTGCCAAACTCGCTGGCCGTCACACACACACACACACACACACACACATACACACACACACTCACAGAGCTGTGAGAATTTGTTCAGCGGCTGTCACTCACACATCTTCCACAACTCACAACATGAGCTGTGAGATGGGAGATGAGATGAGGGGTGAGACGATGTTTCACGAAGAATTTAAAAAAAAAAGCAAAAAAAAAAGCCTATTGATGGAGTCTACTTCGCTTGCACTTTTAAAGAATGCAAAGTATGCCTGCCAGTTAGACTTTGTCACAAAAGATGCTTTCAAATATGTCACCCACTTTATAATGTAATGATATTCATTTCGGGTAATATTTTCACACTTGTGCTGGTCACGCAGCCTTTTATAGATGAGAATTGGTCTGGCAAGTGCTATGAAAAAAAAGGAAAAAGATGAAATATTTCATTTCTTTTTCCCATTTCATGATAAAAAAAAATATTTGAAAGGAAAACTTCAAAAGGAGAAACAATTCAAAGCATGTAACCTGTTTTATTCAGGCGTCTTCCACCTGGTCACCTCATAAGTCTTTTTCTACCCTTCACGCTTCTTTGGCTGTCTGGCAGCAAACCGCCGTCTCAGTCCGCTGTCTCCTGTGAAAGGGCTGTTTTCTCTATTTACGCTCAACAGTAACGCATAAACATGCCAACAAACTCAAAGGTCAAACTATCTTTTATTACAGCACAGCCAAGCCGGTGGAGTTCATCTCAGTACAGATGGAACACGCCACAGAAGTACGGGACAAGACTCCTAGTATCAAATAACGTGAGTGGGAATCTACGGCTTGAGAGAATTTCTCATAGATTGATCTTTGGTACGTAGGTTTTTGGAGGCATGAGTGGAACAGGGTTCTTGGGGCCTGAACGAGTACAGACCTATCAGCCGGAACTTATGTTTAATCTTTCATCCATCCATCCATCCATTTTCTTCCTGTTGAGGGTCGGGGGGGGCTGGAGCCTATCCCAGCGGCTACGGGCGAGAGGCGGGGTTCACCCTGGACAGGTCACCAGTCCATCACAGGGCCAACACATAGAGACAGACAACCATTGTCTCTCAGCCACGCCTACAGTCAATTTAGAGTCTGGATTAACCTGGTCCCCTCTTGATGTCTTTGGACTGTGGGAGGAAGCTGGAGTACCAGAGAGAACCCACACAGGAACAGGGAGAACATGCAGACTCACACAGAAAGACCCCGTGCCCGAGCTGGGACTCGAACCCGGAACCTTCTTGCTGTGAGGCGACAGCGCTGACCACTGCACCACCGTGCTGCCATTTGATCTTTCAATGATCCCTAACACGTGCTCATCAGATATCGTGACAAAAATGTGTAACTTCACATGCTGGAATAACAAGACCCATAAATGTCCAAACTGATGGACATCAATGCACTGTGATAATAAACGTAACCAAGAATTTGATCATTTCCAATCACCCCAAGCATTTTTTTCTGGATTATGTTCTGAAAAAAAACAAAAACAAACCTAAACTAACCTGACATATCAGTCGGTATGTGGCGTCTGTGTTTATGTTGGTGAATATTTGCATGGGTCAGTGTGATCGAGCCCTAACTCTTCCTTGAATACATTTATTTCTTGTGATGGGCTGGCGACCTGTCCAGGGTGAACCCCACCTCTTGCCCAAAAGCTGCGGGAATAGGATCCACCCCCCACCCCCCGCGACCCTTAACAGGGTAAACGGTCGATGGATGGATGAATGTTTAGAAAATGGAGGACATATTTTAGAGGAACTGCAAGAAAGCCTCACCAGAACTGAAGTAGAATAATGCACATTAACATTTGTTGTGCTTCGACATCAAATAACAAGAGGAAACGTTCGAGTATTCTCTGTAGTGTGAAATTATTTGTGGCGAGGAAGTCGTGATTCGCTCCTACGGTCTGATTATTGTACGTTGCCTTCTCGTAACCCCGTACCTTCTGTCCGAGGAGAGACACTTAAAAATATTGGCGCGGAGACTCATCCATGATATGAAGTCCAGTGTGGAGTTTATGATCTCTGATTCATGGGTGATAATTCTGTCCATTTACTTTATTGTGTGGTTTTGTGTTTCCATACCAGTTCCAGTAGTGGAAATGGCAGGATGCTCTGGATTAAGGTGGTGTTAAATTGGACTCGTAAGTAGACCTTGTCTGGCATTTATTCATTCACTTATTCATTTTTTTGGGTTGCCTCTGGAAATGTTCTGGCCTTTGATTCAAGGTTGAAACATTTTTGTACTTACAGAGTCTCTCAGGTTTGCCTTTAACATGCCTGAATCTTAGAAAATATGAAAATATCATTCATTTTTTGCCGCCGCCCCCCTCCCCCCTTACCTTGTATGACTACCCTTTTCCCAAGCTGTTCTGGTCGTCTACAACAGCACACCTCCTCGACCAGTCTGGGGTGGGCTGTAGGCTACTACCACATGCTTCCTCATATGTGGTGTTGCTGCCACTAATAACATCCATTAAAACTCATACATCATTATATAAAGTGGACAAAAAAAGCCCAAATCGTCCCTACAATCTACTGGATGTCTGTTTTGCTCACACTCCACATTTCATCTAATCACAGCAGTGAGCACTAGCTGGCCCCACAGATACCGGTACTTTATTAACCGGCCCACATTCGTCTTCTGCTGGTCAACAGAGTTGTGATTAGTTTTCCATTTTATTGGTTTTAGAAGCATCCAAGTTGCTCCCTCAATCTGGCATCAAACAAACAACGCTCAACCCACATTACCAGTACGTGTCCCCAGGCTGTGTTAAGACTTGAAATCAGATTGGATTTTATTTGAGGTTGCAGTCGTTACTGTCAAGAACTCGCTGGTGCAATGAATAACAGGCCCGTTGCCTCCTTTGCTGGTGCTTCATCAAACTCATCACGTGTGATCATGTGATCTCATTACCTCGAGCCTGGTTCCTTGCTGGAAGTAGTTGTGTTACAAGCACTAAAACCTGTTACCCCTGTGTGCTGGTGAGCTTGGCAGATTTTCTCAAAGAGCTGCAGGTGGAATGAAGTATTTTAGATTCAGTCATATTTGACCTCGCGACGAAAATGAACCAAATCACCACAGATGGAGATCGCGCAATTCTGGCGTAACTTCCTGCCATGCGATCCACCCGTGTCCCGTTTGCAAAAATTCCAGGCTTTGCCACATCTTTCGTGCTAAACGTCACTTTCCTTGAGCAATGCGAGGGCAGAATTCATCAAACATTCTTAGAGACTTATTTCATGTTCTCATTAAAACTCACCCTCCAGTTAATGGCTTAAGATGTATTTGTGTTGGCGGTGAATGTATTTTTACTGTTTTGGGTTGGGTTTTGGGGGGGGGGGGGGTTTGCCTGTTTCTGTTGGTGAGGCCTTTTTTCCTCGCCTGATTTCATGCCCTTTCTTCCTGGGCGTCTTGGGCATAATCCCAAAGTCTAATAGTCTAACATTCAATAAATTAAAAAAAAGAAAACTTCTCCTGCACTTGACCTGCCATGGGCAAACGCCTTCCAAGGGCATTAGAAAGCTGCTTAGCGGAAGCTGCTTCGGCTCTTATGTAAGCAACAGCACCCCCTCCATATTAGTCTGGGGGAGAGAGGGAAGGTAATCAAACAGAGAGGAAGAGGAAAGATGAAGTTGGCATGAGAGGAAAAGACACAAGGAACTTGCACAACTGCCAAATCCAGTCCCAGCGGAACCTTCTCTTCATCTAAAAGAAAACCTCCCAAACGAATCTCCGGTTCAAATACTTTTCATTTATGTGTCCTCGCCTATTTTGGATCCCTCTCTTCCATCTGTTCCCCCCTTTTTTGTTCTTCATCCATCTTTCCATTCGTCCAATGAAGTGCTGTGGGTGACGGAGCAAATTAAATCAGGGCATTCTCAGCGCACGCACACACACACAGGACTTATGTATTCATTTAGGTTGTAATTACCATGCATCCTTTCAGTCACCCTCTGAAACCCAGTAGAAAACTTTGGTAAATAGAGGTGCTCGTCTCATTTCATTCCCCCGCCCTACGGCCCTTGTCAACGCAGGGCTGATTGCAGGAGTGTGCTGGAAGTTGGAAGTAGATTAGTGACACTGATGCACGATGACTGATGTGCCTAGCAATGAGTTTTCCACAATATGTCAACGTGAGGGATGCTTGTTATGTAAGCGCGAGCGAGTGGGAGAGTTTATTCCTAAATAATAGCCTTTGGTGGTTGGATGTAGTCGGACGATGTTGCTTCAGTCTCAGTCAGACGTGTTGCTGGCGCACCTTGTCTGCCGGCAGATATTTCGTCATCCATTAATTTTGATATTGAGTTTGTAAATTGAAGCTATCTATTATGCAATATTGTCCTTGACCCCGGGGTGTCTCTCAAATACTTTTATTTTTCCTCAGTTTGGACTCTGGAGATATCCGTAAAGGGTCAGGGAGTTTCGCTGCCATTTGATAAAAGGTGATTTTAAAAATGACTTTTTGTTGTTTTTTTACATTTTTGGTATTTTCTGTATACTTTATTTGCACACCTACTCGGCCCATCATATCAGAGGTTAGAGGGAGATGTTGAGGGAAGAGCGTGGTGAAGGTTACAGGTATGTATTTGCAAAAGAAACTGGGGCCTATTTTTTTCTTCATGTAAATGACAAAATAAAAATAAGAAAGCTCATACTTCTTTCTTTTTTTTTTTAAATGACTGAAAACTTAGAGAGCACATTCCATTCCATTCCATTCAACTGAACCCAATGCAAAAAAACAAAACAAAACATTTTTCCTGATGTTTGATGGAACTGCCTCAGAATGTAGTTGGATATTCCTTGGCTTATGCTAGACCCCTCCGCCGAGTTTAGTGAAAATCAACCTTTTAGTCAAGGTGGGGGGAAGGTCCTAGGTCAAGCACTTTGAAAGGGGGAGTTGTTAAAAGAAAACGCTCTACAATTCAAAGTCCAATATTGACATGAGCCACCACTTTTTTGTTTCCGCAAGGTAGAAAAAGTTAAATCAGTTTGTGTGTATAGGCTTGATGTGATCGGAGCCATGAACCACAGTACCCAACCAAATCTGGTCGTGGGCTTGCTGACGCTTGGCTGCCTGACCTACTGCACATACAGCAAACTGTCTTTGTCACATTTAAATCATGTAATCCCAGAAGGCAAACCAGCAATATCAATGTAGGAGTCACCAGAACCACAAATAATGCTGAAATCAATGACATATTTCCCTGGTTTGCGATGAGAACATTAACCGAAATATGCAGCTGCATCCTTGCTGCTCACAGAGCAACTATCAAGCAGATGAGCGGAGCTGCATCTCAAGCCCCCCTGCTGTTTCTGCCAAAAAACCCCGTAGGCAGAAATCTCTTAGGCTGTCAAACGGAAGTCCCAAACTCTCAATTTCAGGACTGTCCAGTTCCACAAGGCTGCCGTTCCCTGCTCCGCTGCGGATGTGTCAGTCAGCGTGCCGACTCGTTCGAGCTAGCTAGTCTGTCGAGCAGCAGACCATGAAGGAAGAAACTCTCCCCTTCACCTCTGCTGCGACCTTCCTCCGGATTTAACTGAGAAAGTGCTTCTTCAGCCTCCAAACAGCCATCAGCTTTATCTTATTGTACACTTTCAGGGGAAGAGCCAACATTCACAGCGGTATCCTGTGAGTCATGCACTCATCTACCGGGCCATCCCGAGGAGAGTCCCACTGTGTCCAAACTTGAGACGAATGCATTGAGACCCCCGCTGCTGTGTGTATGTGTGAATGTGTGTTTATCACTGCCTCCTGATGGTCTCCAAACTCTGAGAGCTGCTGTGGCAGGTATGAGTGTGTCGGAACGGCATTAGTTCAACTGAGATTTCAGGGTTTAAGCTGATTGATCCGCAACTGAGCTGTTTTACTTTTGTCTAATTAGACTTTGTTCTGTTTCTAAAAAGCCTCTTGGCTTCCCTGAATTATCTACAATCCTGTGCTTCTCCGCTTATTGGCTTTAGCTTCTTTCTAAGTGATATTCACTGCTTTTGAGAGAACTGAACAGCTCTGTTTTAAAAGGAAATACTTGGAAATAGCGGTAATCCAGCAACTGTATAAAACTGATGTCTGATTTAAAACAAAACTTTTATTTTAGGTATGTTGCTCAAAAGACAACCAAAATCGACAGGAAATCCTCCATATTGCATGTATTTATTTTGTCCCAAGCGTGTGACACTGCCTTCCTTCTTGTGTGTTCAGGTGGTGGACCTGTACTGGGGCGTAGACCCCGAAGAGTGGGACAGTCCAGAGCTGCAGCGACTCAGAATGAAGCTCCTGGAGGAGTGTCTGAAGACTTCGGCCGGGCCGTGTTTTGTTGTGAGTACTTCATGGATGATGGTTACAATTGAATTGAATGGTTGCACCGGTTCAGACCGTGATGGGTAACGTGGTTGTTGGCAATAATCAGTGTAATCGCTGTGTCTGACAGAGCTAGCATTATTGTGAGCAACCGGTCGTGCTAGCTAGTAACTAGCGGCTACAGCTGCCTGAGGAGGTAGAGAGGACCACCGGGAACCACTGATACACTGTTGTGGTGCTAGTTTTTCTTTTTTCAGCCTATTCAAGTAAAGGCCATGGAAGGTTTCCTATCATGTTGAAAGTGCAGACCCTGTAAGAAAACTGAATGCCCCCCCCCCTCCCCCCATGACCTTCCCATGGCTGCCTTCCTATTCAGTTTTAGCATTTACTCTCCATCAAACAGCCTCACCTGTACACAAACCGGTCTGGGTAGAGCAGTGGCATCACTTATTGATCCGTCATAGATTTTCTTCAGACTTCAACAGAAAGTTCAGCTGCACTAAAGCGTCAGAGGCGTAAACACACTCTCTGTCAAACACACCGTCAGGCTAATGTTGCAGTAAACTGGGGAAAACCTTGACGTCTCAAAAATCCCTCCACAAATCCACCTGTAGCTACATTTGGTACTTGAGGTACAGTATGATTGCAACACACCTAAAAATGGAGTACAAGTAGTTTCTTCCGATCTGTGTCATTTTATGACTCTGCTGTGACAGTAAGATTAGTTTCTTCCTTTAATATATTTTTCAATCCATTTAACCAAAATCCCATCCATCCATTTTCTACTGCTTATCCTGTTAAGGGTCGCGGGGGTGGAGCCTATCCCAGCAGCCTTCAGGTGAGAGGTGGGGTTCACCCTGGACAGGTCACCAGTCCATCACAGGACCAACACATAGAGACAGACCACCATTCACACTCACAGTCACACCTACGGTCAATTTAGAGTCTGGATTAACCTGGTCCCCTCTTGATGTCTTTGGACTGTGGGAGGAAGCTGGAGTACCAGAGAGAACCCACGCAGGAACAGGGAGAACATGGAGACTCACACAGAAAGATCCTGTGATGGAGCCGGGGCTCAGCCCAGAACCTTCTTGCTGTGAGGCGACAGCACTGACCACTGCAGCACCGTGCCGCTCTGAGCATAATTCCTTGAGACTAGAATGTATTCTTCCATAGTGACAGCTCGTCAAGGCAGCACACCATTATCAGGTTAAAACACTACATAAAACCAACCCTGGCAAATGAGACAAATACAAATTAGAGTGCATTAAAACCAGACAAGGGAGAGCAGATACAAAAATACAGTTTTAAGTGATGACACTCTTTAGTTCGCTGTGAATTCTCCCAGTGAGATGATATCATTATGCTGCTGGAGCTACCTGGTAAGCGTAAAATCACATTTTACTGGATGGCGTGTGCTGTTATTGGTTTCTGAGGTTGCTGAAAACACCGTTGGTCTCATCACTGCTGTGGTTCATTTGCGTGTCTTGATGATTTGGCTGATGAACGATGGAAATTACAAAACTTCATGATCTTGATGTCGGCGAGGTGCTCCGTCTCCATCAGACAGGAATAAAGTGCAGGCATGTGGCAAAGTACCATGAAAAGCTACAAATTACACGTGTATGGATGAGTTATGTGAACACGTCCTCAAGAGAGAGAGAGAGAGAGAGAGAGAGAGTGGCGTGCCGCATAATAACGGCTGACATTTTAGACATCTTTTTTTGGGTAATTTTAGGCCAGATAAAAAAGAGGGGGAGAAAAAAATGTGAGGTGCGAGAAGGGGAAAGATGAGGGGTAGAGAAATGGATGCTGAATTATTCAAATAGAACAGATCGGTTTCTAGAGGTTGAAATTGAGGTGAGAGATCACTGGGAAAGGTAATGCATTATGGGTAGGACAGGAGCCTGGTCTCCAGGGACCATAATCTCCTCCCCGCACTGACTTTTATGTCTTGTTCCTCTGAGCATGAACTGCTCCCCCCTGCTCCCCTCACCCATACCCCTGTCAACCCGGACAGAAACGAGTGATAGAACAATTAATCGGTCAACGAGTTAGCGACAATGGCAATCCTCCGCGTTTTCTTTTGGCCGATTAGATTAGCCAGCTGTTTATTACTATTTCATTTCTTGACGCGAGTCGAAAATTTAGTGATGAGAATTCTGACCGGTCCATTTGGCTCAGCTCAGCAGTGGAGCACCTTTCAAATTCTACCAGCTTTGCAGCTGCTGTTCATCTTTCGCTGATCTTTTCAGTGTCGTCGCTGTGCTACATCAAACATGTAAACTTGTCACGACCATGTTCTCATGGTACCACATCCGCCTCTCATTTGGAGGGTGAGAGTTCGACTACACGTCGCAGGAGTCAGGTGATCCTCTGAGGAAAGGAGTGTTATACCATTATTGTGATACTTTTATGAAGTTCTCCCGAGCCAAAGTGTCCTGACATGTTGGCCCCAGGGGTGGCACGGTGGTGCAGTGGTCAGCACTGTGGCCTCACAGCAAGAAGGTTCCGGGTTCCAGTCCAGGCTGGAGCATGGGGTCTTTCTGTGTGAGTCTCCATGTTCTCCCTGTTCCTGCGTGAGTTCTCTCTGGTACTCCAGCTTCCTCCCACAGTCCAAAGACATCAAGAGGGGACCAGGTTAATCCAGACTCTAAATTGACCGTAGGCGTGGCTGGGAGAGACAATGGTTGTCTGTCTCTATGTGTTGGCCCTGTGATGGACTGGTGACCTGTCCAGGGTGAACCCGCCTCTCACCTGAAGGCTGCTGGGATAGGCTCCACCCCCCCCCCCGACCCTGATGAGGATAAGCAGTCGAAATAAACTGATTTTCCTGCCAAAATTGCTGAAAATGCTCGGCGTCTGTCTGAAAATGATCAGTTTCAAAACATGTTTGTTTCCAGCGCATCGCTTCTTCCTCCTCTGAACCCGTAATTACATGGATTATCCAAGAAGTTATTCTTAAAAAAGTAATGAAATCGAACTCCAACTTTATCCTGAGATCATCCTGACTTCTGACTGTCGCTCGCTCTGAATATCGGAAGGGGAATTTAAAACGATTGAAGATTTTGATCTCTTGTATGATGTATTTTTCTGTACAATTTGAATGCAGTCAGGCTAAACAGGGCTGAAATGATCAGATCCGAGTTGAAAAGAAGCCACACAGTCTGCCCCCCCTTTGTGCTGCTGGCGTGGTGTGTGTGGTGCAGTGTTGTTCACGCCGCCCTGATTTTATTCATCCCCATCAGCCTCGTCGCCCTCTGTGCCTGCTGCAATCTCACCATCTTAACCCCAACTGACCCTGAGTAATACCGCGCAACACACCGAGGAAAGGTGGACGCACAGAAAACACTCGTTCAACCGCCCACCTACACAAACCTGGGGCGTTTTCTCCGTAGGAGTGTACTCCGACGCCGGGTGATATAGACCCTTTACACTCACTCAAGAGATAAACACATGCATCAATAAAGCACATCCTCCCTATCTGGCTGGTTAAATCTTTAATGGCATACTCTAGTAGTCTTTGAGTGAATGTAGGTTTCTCTCAGTCCCTGCAGTCGCGCCTCAGAATCCAGTCCCATTCAGAGCCAGCTGCTGTGGCCCCTGCAGCCTAGGAGGCCGGCCAGCCTTGTTTCCAGCACTGGGAGCTCCCAGAGGTAGCAGCTACTTTGATCAGGGACTTGGATCCTCATGTATGACAGTTCTGGGTTGTCTGGGCCATCTCTGGAGGATCCTTGTTTATTTTTACAGGCCTGGATTTATATATATTGGGGGGGGTGTCAGCAGCAAAAGGTCTCTGTTTTGTTTTGGTTTTTTTTGGTGTGAGTGAAGCAACGCCATTTTACTCTTTGACATTTCTCTTTCTTTACATTTCCCTCATTGGCGTTTACGTCGTCACTTTCAAACTCAGTCGTTGACATGCCCGCACTCAGGCGCGGTGTCCACCTCAAACGCCACTGCCTGGCAACACACAGATACACGACACGTAAGAGGAGACTTCAAAAAGGAGATGCTCCTTCTGGTAGTACCTCCTGCCGCCCCGACCCACGAATCAGGGAGGGGAAAAAAGAAGGAAGAAAGGATGGAAATCTCTGTAAAGGCCAAATTGCATCTGTCAGATCATTGATGTAAAAGGAAACGGGAGGTGCGATGTGTGTGTCTATCACAGAGCAGGAGAGCTGAAGAGAAGAGGGGATGAAAGGGGAGGATGGGCACTGGAGGTGGGAATAACAGGTTCTCTGGAAAACGTGTGATTAAAAATAGACGTGCGCAAGCTGTAAAATGTAAATCCAGCCTAAGCAGCTTTGATTTGAACGAAAAGGTTGATAGGAACAATAATATTGCCTGTTAGTGCCCAGATGTTGCCCCACCATTGATCCACGGAGAACAAAACTCTTACACTTCAAGACCAAATTTAAAAAGAATTAAATAAAATTCCTGAGCTGCGTAACTAAAGTGATCTAGCAACAAAACAAAAAAAGAAGTCTTGGCATTATCAAACAACTTCCTCTGGCAAGAGGTGACAGCTTATCGGTCGTTCCGTTGAAATATCGACAATTGTTGCTCGCCGAAAGACATCAGTGGATAAATGACCTCCAGACTTTTTGGGTTTATTTTTGGGTTTGTTTGTCTGTTAAGTGTTTTTTTTGGGGGGGGGGGGGGGCATATATTGCACGGACCGACATTGTGATTTGAATAGTTCTTCAGCACTCAGGTCCTCATTTGACCTGTGCACTCCCCAGATGTAGCTGAGAGCATGTGCAGTGTCTTCCTACACCAACTTATTAACTATCCCTCCATCCATCCATCCATTTTCTGTAGCGCTTATCTGTTAAGGGTCACCGGGGGGTGGAGCCTACCCAGCTGACATTGGGTGAGAGGCGGGGTTCACCCTGGACGGGTCACCAGTCCGTCACAGGGCCATCAGGAGCTGTTAGGGTTCAGTATCTTGCTCAAGGACACTTGGACATGGTCACCGGGGGAAGTGGGGATCGAACCTGAGACCCTGCGGTTGCTAGACGGCCACTCTACCTCTGAGCCACGCCGCTCCTAACTAATTAACTATTTGCATTTTTTTCTTCTGCTGTTTTAGTTGCTTATGAGTGTATTTTTATAAGTATTTGCTGCTTCTGTTTTTGTTATTTGTTTATTTAACTTTTGATAAAAAACAATAACAAGAGAGTAAGAAATTAAACTGAAGGAACAAGTTAATATCTTGTGGCGTCAAAATATTTTCTCCTTCTTTTTCTTTCTTTTTAGGTATGCCTTCAGTTTATTGATTCTCTACAGCCACTCCAGAGCTCCATAGAATAGAAACAGAAAATATCAATAAAAAAAACTATTTACTACATTTTAATTTACTACATCAGTAAAAATAGTTTACTCAAGTAAATTTTCAACTGTGAGGTAACAAAGAAATCCCCGACTACAAACACGACAGACGAAACAGGACTGACGTGGGTTCGGTTTGATTTTTGCTGCCGCAAAGAATCAGTTCAAACAACAGTGCTACTGTCAGCAAATCTTTCACTCGACTTGCAAAATAATAACTCCACATCTCTTTTGTGTATTTGTAACCCTCTGATTTACAAAATCTCTTTGCACATGTGGGAAAGGGTTCTTGTCTTGAGTGAGAATACAGTTATGGGACCGGCGGTGGGCTGTTATATAAGCAGCCCTTTCATTGGCCGTATCTTCACCAGTGAGAATGTGTCTTCCAAAAGGCACGGCTGAATGTGAGACAGGTGGCGGTGCAGGGTTGCTAAACACACAAACACACACCACACCTGGGTGAGAGGGGCTTCTCTCTAACCTGTCGATGTATTAAAGCTGGTTTCCATGGCGATGGCTGGGGTTGGCATGGTGATGGTAAGCATGACAATGAGCCATGACTGTTTTTTCCTCTTTACAGTCCTCTCTCTCTCTCTCTCTCTCTCTCTCTCTCTCTCTCCCTTTTTGTTTCTCTTCCTGCTCTCCGACAGTTTCAAATTCCCACATGTAAGAAACAGTAAAACTTGATAAATGCCTCAAGGACGCATCTCCGCGCTCGGCTGCCCGTCCTGTTCTGCTGCTTCTGTCCTACTCGTCAGCCTATGTAGGCATGTAAGAGGATAGTTGGGGATCTTATTTTCTCTTTCTGCTTCTCCCCCATTCAGTTAGCATGATGTAAGTGCTAACATGATAGCCCCATCTGGATGCTTTGACTCCACAGTTGATCTAAAAAAAACAAACATTTGCTTTCCAGAATCGTGTTTCACTAAAGGATTACTTTTAATTCAAATACTGCGTTCACTTTATTGATGAGTTGTTTGAACATGTCGAGTAAATCTGCTTTATGCTTGAGAATTTACTATCACATAATTTTCTACCTAAAAATTACGAGTGAACAAGTCTTATCATTTAAAGCAATAAACATCAGAACTTTGTGAATCTTTGTAGCATTTAAACTGGTGTATTTTATATACAAACATACTCCTGGACACTGCAGTTTTTGTAAATATTACGAAACAATAATTAGTAGTGGATTTTTATGGATTGTTTGGCCCATAACATTTTTTTTTTTGCGCTTGTTAAAAAAACTGCAGCAGCAGGGTCACTTGAAGCAAGTTCAATTGTAAAGTCATGAAAGTTTAAACTTGGTTAAACTTGACATTAAAACCTGAAGTAAGCTGGTTTGACAAGACCAAGCATACTAGGTTGATTTTTGCATGTCGTCACAACTTAAAATAATTATATAAAATAATTCATTTTTTTTTCACTTAAATCAACTCCTTTTGATGTTTTGTCCCCAGGTTTTTGTGTTTTCTGAAAAACTTGAAAAAAATGACTCATTATTTTAAGAAGGCGATGATATGGTGTGTCAGGGTCATGTTGCAAGTCCATCACCAAAACACTAGTTGGCTGCATGGATTTAACACGCCACCGTGTTGAGGTCTTCCTGTACTTCAAACAGTGGTGGCTGTGACACCAAATCTGTGTTTGACCCAATAAAAGTTGAGCTAAAGTTGCATTTACTAAAAGTGAAGCTCAGAGCAGCGAAGAGGAGGTGGTGTGGAAATACTACGATATGGACCAGTCACAGCTGTTGCATCACGGTGACGTGCAGTTACATTTAACTACGGGCGGCATGGCTCAGGGGTAGAGTGGCCGTCTAGCAAACGAAGGGTCGCTGGTTTGATCCTTGACCCCGGTGACCATGTCCAAGTGTCCTTGAGCAAGATACTGGACCCATAATTGCTCTTGATGAGTAGGTTGGTGCCTTGCATGGCAGCCTCCACCATCAGTGTGTGAGTGTGTGTGTGAACGGGTGAGTGAGATGACACTGTAAAGCGCTTTGAGTGCCGCTAAGGTAGAAAAGCACTCTATAAAATTCAGTCCATTTAAAGGAAGGTGCATGTGACTACAAGCTCTTTTGGACAAACTTGACAGCCACTGGGGGGCTCTCAGAGAGCTATTTTCTCTCAAGAACTTTTTCTCTGTTTGTATTTGCACCACCAATAGGAAAGGGTCAAGATACCATAGCTGCAACAACTTGTTTTCGACCAGTCAACTTGCATCCCTCATGGTTCCTATTGTGTTGAGGAAGTACCTACCCCGAGAAGCCGAAAGATCCCCAAAACAGGTTTCCTAGGGGACTAAAATGGTAACCAGTTCCTTCAGTCTGTACATGACAAAAGGGGGTATTTTCTAAAAGTTCTTCCAGTCCATAAGCACCTTTTGTAGCCTATGGCATTGATTTGATGCAGTAGTACCAACTGGCCTCATGGTATTCTAGTGAGGACTTCAGATAAAAGGGACAGCGTTAGCACACATGAAAGATCCAGAGCCTCATAATTAATTCAAGAACAACTAATTCTCATCAAATATGAGGATAAAACTCCATAATACCATCAAAAACCTACATAGTCACTGCCAAAGCTAGGAAGAAAATGTCAATATCACTGCAGATCTGTGGTCACAATCCTGTGTTCCATTAAATGAATGAGTTACTCCGATGTATTCTTTGGCCTCTAAATCAATATTAGCATCATTCTTATAGCTGCGGCCCTGACAGTGTTTTGGGAGCGAGTGAGAAACACTAAATATAAAAACACAATTCAAACTGCTCAATATGCCTAACTTGCAAAATCTCAAGTAAGGTCAACAAGTGCAAGGGTCTGGTTTCTCTGGCCATAGCACAATGAAGCAGCTTGGAAATTAATTGCAGCGAAAAGGAGCAAATAAATCCGCAGTGACTATTTGCCTTCCTGAGAATTGATTGGTCACGAGGCAGCGCTTTATTTCAAAACTTTTTTTTTCATTTTGATGCCTTGTCTTTAACGTTACCCGTGGTGATACCTCACAGCCAAAGCGTAACCACTTTCATGACTCTGCAAACCCACTTAAACCTGAAGTGATCTGGCTGACGATTGCCTTCAAATAAACTCCACTCGAGAGCCATTGCTTCATAAAGAAGAGTAGTGTCACCTACAGCAACCACATGTAACCGTTTCTTTAATGTCACGGAAGATTGCATCCTTGTCCTTTGGTTGATGCAAATTCAGTGAATTTAGCATAATTTTAGCGCAAAATCATTATGTATACTTATTGCAAAAATAGGGCTGCACGGTGGTGCAGTGGTTAGCACTGTGGCCTCACAGCAAGAAGGTTCCGGGTTCGAGTCCCGGCTCGGGCACGGGATCTTTCTGTGTGGAGTTTGCATGTTCTCCCCGTGTCTGCGTGGGTTCTCTCCGGGTACTCCGGCTTCCTCCCACCGTCCAAAGACATGCAATTGGGGACGAGGCTGATTGAATACTCTAAATTGACCGTAGGTATGAATGTGAGTGTGAATGGTTGTTCGTCTCTCTATGTTGGCCCTGCGATGGACTGGCGACCTGTCCAGGGTGTACCCCGCCTCTCGCCCGTTGACGCTGGGATAGGCTCCAGCCCCCCCGTGACCCTTAATGTGTAGGAATAAGCGGAAGATGATGATGGATGGATGGATTGCAAAAATAGTATTCCATAAAAGTGCAGCAGGTTTGGGTTGAAACATTGAGGGAGAGAGTGCACATCACTCTTTGAGATCAGTTGCTTCTTTTAGGAGTCATTTTTGGTGCCAAAGCGAATGGAGCAAACAGCAGAACAGTTGCATTGATTGATTGACCGCATGACTGATTGATTTGTTGATTCATACTGTAGCTGCATAGCGCGTTGCCTCTCCCCTCTGGCTCATCATATAAAGTGCACTTAGCCGGAGTATACCCCCCCATGCCCTCCCCCTCCCTCTCCCTCTTCCAAGGATGGGAGGAAGGAGTGAGGGAGGGAGAACAAAAACTGGAATTACATTTGCCCCCTGTCTGCTTTGCTGTTGTCACTTTAGTCTCCTGTGTTTCTTCCCCGCGGTTGCTTTGTGTAATAACAACTATTGCAACCCCTGGACCCCCCCTTGAATGGGAAACACAGTCTCTCACTACACATACACATACATAGAAAAGTGAAGGTTTAGCCGCTAATCCACTTCAGATGGCCTCATTCCAGGCCAGCTTTGTAGCTAGTTGATAAACTGCCTGGCCAATATTTGGGCTCTTTTTTTTTTGCTGCTTTTCTAGTCAGAAGGGGTTTATACTTTGGTGCACTCCCGTGCATCTCTGATTTTGTCATTTAGATGGGTATCCTAATCTTTATCTACATACTCACACATTTTCATCCTGCTACTTTGTCAGCAACTTGCTCTTTCCCCTTACCTGTCTCTCTTGCTCTCTCTCTCTCTCCCTCTCACACACACACACACACACACACATATACTCTAACGGTACTTCAGTGTCGTGCCTCTGTCCTTTGCTGACACGTCACTGCACCATCGTGAGTCACGAGCTAAAGCGGGCAGATGAGGTGACCTGCAGGGAACCCTGATGCTACAGAACCTCCGGTTCCTTGAAGTTGTAGGTTTGTGGGCTTTGTTATGTCAAATATTCCATTAAATATGTTTTTGTTTACATTCTTTGCCAATTATAATGCTAAAAAAAGACCTGCGGCAAAAGAGCTTGAGCGGGTTAAGACATGTTCTCACCTTCTTGTTTGCTTTTCCAGTCTGGATTCAGGGAACACCATAGCACTGAAACAGCACTGGTCAGAGTCTCTAATGATCTTCTTATAGCTTCAGACAGAGGTCTTGTCTCTGTGCTTGTCCTTTTGGACCTCAGTGCTGCATTTGACACCATCGACCACAGCATCCTGCTACAGAGACTAGACCATGACATTGGGATTAAAGGAACTGCCCTAAAATGGTTTAAGTCCAACTTATCTGACAGGTTTCAGTTTGTTAATGTTAATAATGACCATTCGGAGTATAGCAGAGTTACATATGGTGGACCACAGGGTTCAGTTTTAGGACCGATTCTCTTCACTCTTTACATGCTCCCATTAGGTGACATAATCCGGAAGCACTCGATCAACTTCCACTGTTATGCAGATGACACACAACTTTACTTGTCGATGGAGCCAGACGACACAAGCCAGCTTACTCATCTGCAAGACTGCCTGAAAGACATTAAATCCTGGATGTCTTCTAACTTCTTAATGCTAAATTCAGATAAAACTGAGGTAATCATTTTTGGACCTAAACACCACAGGGACACACTCTTGAATCGGATCTCTACTCTAGATGGCATTACCCTAACTTCGAGTACAACTGCAAGGAACCTTGGGGTCATTTTTGACCAGGACCTTTCCTTCAGCTCCCACATAAAGCATGTGACTAGGACCGCCTTCTTCCATCTGCGAAGTATCGCTAAGATTAGGAATATCCTTTCCCAGAGTGATGCTGAAAAACTGGTGCATGCATTTATCACTTCTCGGCTGGACTACTGCAACTCTCTCCTGTCAGGATGTCCTAAATACTCTCTAAAGAGTCTCCAGCTGGTCCAGAACGCTGCAGCGAGGGTTTTGACGGGAGTTAAGAAGAGAGAACACATCTCTCCCACTTTAGCTTCTCTCCACTGGCTTCCTGTAGGATCTAGAATCGACTTCAAAGTCCTTCTGCTAACTTATAAGGCTCTCAATGATAAAGCTCCATCCTATTTGAAAGAGCTCATTAGTCCTTACTGTCCGACCAGAGCACTCCGCTCCCAGAATGCAGGTCTTTTAGTGATTCCCAGTATCAATAAAAACAGACTGGGAGGTAGAGCCTTTAGTTACCGGGCTCCTCTACTGTGGAACCAGCTCTCTCCATGGGTCAGAGAGGCAGACACTTTAACTACGTTTAAGTCCAGGCTTAAGACTTTCCTCTATGACAGAGCCTTCAATTAGGACTGGTTCAGCTAGCTCGGAACCATTGATAGCTATGCTGCTACAGGCTGAGACTGCTGGGGGACACATCAGGTTACATGGAGCCCTTCCCTCCTCTCCTCTCCTCTCCTCTCCCCCTCTCTCCTCCTCTCCTCCCTGCACATTTTTGGAACTGTCATTACCATTACTTGTTGCACTTTGTAGTTTGGCCTTGGTGTCTCGCAGTCTCTCTGTGTTTCCACAGATCCACCAGAGCCCCAACCGCCGCCTGCATCGCCCCCCCCCCCTCTTATTCCCAACTGTTACACCGGCCTGCGCTCCCCTTCCATGAACCAGTCTGCCATCCAGTCCCCCATCAAGCTGGCTTGCTCTCCCTGCCTCCCCTACCAGAAGCTTCCTTCTTCAGCTGTTATTAACATTTCCGTGTTTCCCACATTTTGTATTGTAAACTGTTCTCTTGTCTGTAACAACATCTACTGCATGTCTGTCCGTCC
This sequence comes from Aulostomus chinensis, assembly GCF_037954235.1. Taxonomy (NCBI): domain Eukaryota; kingdom Metazoa; phylum Chordata; class Actinopteri; order Syngnathiformes; family Aulostomidae; genus Aulostomus; species Aulostomus chinensis. The sequence continues at coordinate 13,408,387 of NC_141343.1, forward strand.
TGGGTGAGGGATCCCTCCTCTGTTGCTCTCCCTGAGGTTTCTCAGATTTTTCCCCGTTAAAAGGGTTTTCTATGGAGTTTTTCCTCAGTCGATGTGAGGGTCTAAGGGCAGAGGATGTTGTTATGATGCCATGTGAAACCCTTTGAGACAAACTGTTTGTGAAAACGGGCTATACAAATAAAATTGCCTTGCCTTGCTTTTAGGCGAGATGCGCTCACTCTGTCTAGCGCAGACAGAATTGCTAGTTTCAAGCAGGCGCATGTGCCGTTTCAAGCATCCTTGCCTTTTAACTAGCAGGTGCTTAAGTATGTTAATGAGGCATGGGTCTGGTGCAACCATGGCGCATTGCTGTTTCGGAAGACAAGAAAATGTCTGCGCGTGCATTAGACCTAGAAGAGGCTGGTTTTTAGTCAGCGGTGTTATGTGTGAAGTGCTATTTAAAAGGAGCATCAGTCAGACAAGCAGATGCGCAGGATTGCATTGGGGTTCTGTTGATGCCCGACAATGTAGACCTGCCACCTCTTTCCAGACCAGCTTCACCTGCGCTGGCTTCCGTGGATTCTGCTACTCCCTTGTGCAGAGATAAGATGGGCACACACCTTCACCCGCCAAACTAGGAGGTCTGTTTCTCCAGATGAGAAGCGCTCACTTCGCCAGAGTTGAAAAGCTTGCGCCGCTGAAATAGCAACGCGCTAAGTCCTGGATAAACCTGGGCTCTAAAGGGAATGACACAAGGCCCTCTGATTAGTTTGAGTGATGTCACGCATGAAACACACCTATTGCACTGCGCGCCATGGTTTGTGCTCTGATTACGCACCCTCTTAATACCAAATGAAGCCGAACAGGCCCCAAACACAGGGGACGCACATAGCGCCAACCGCTGGGCGCCATAGATGACTTAAACAGGGCCCTTCATCTTCATTCTTATGCATGTCTGTCCCAGTTACCAAACATCTCTCCCACGCTCGGTTGCTGTGAATTTCCCCCAAAAAGTACCTGCTCACTTAAGTACCAGGTAGGCTCAAGACCATTTGATGTCCGTTTCAGCTGGTTCGGACCGGTCCAGGTTTTGCCTTCATAAATGATTGTTAGTTTTATAAGATGTAGTACTCTGTCATGGTCTTTAGTGTGTCTACACTGTATGCCAAACTATTAATGTAAGTAATTTAGGCTGTTCCAATTGTTGAAATCAAAGAGCATCCGGATAAAAAAAAAAAGAATTTTATATGCTCACATTGTAGCACTTAAGTAAAAAGTAACTTCCCACAGAAAAAATAGACTATGTTGTATTCCTTACAAGCTAAATAAACTATTTTGATTAATGTCATGAGGAAAAGAAGGTCATGCACATTGGAAAGTTTAATCGAAGACAGGAGGGGAGACAGGGGCTCTAAATGTCAGTTTTGATGCATTTTCGATGAATTCCCTGACCTACGTGATAAGATTCCACTGCTCTGATAAAAGAAGCGTACTAGTTTCTCTCAAGTAGAACAACAGCAAATGATGCCATTTGTGCGGAAGCGAAAGGTCGTGCCTGTAACATTTTCTTGAACGCGGTTATCTCGTTATCAGCTTTTAATTATCTCAAGGTAACTGGTCAACTATCCCCTCTTTCTCTGCTTCTGTACATTTGAGAAACTTAGGGAAATATTTATCACGTGCGCTTGACGACTGCCTGAAACAGAGGATCCTGCACTTCCGAGTTGCCTTTTATTTTTTTTGTTCCTCAGTTTCCATTGAGATGAGAGCCAGGCACAAACCTCTTACGCTACATTTCTCTCAGTGAGACTTCACCTTTTCTACAGGTGCAACTGAATACATTTGTTTTCCATTTTAATGAGCAAAACTAGAAAAATAATGAACGTCAGCAGTCCCTTTGAAGTACCCTTATTTATCTATTAAACTTTGGCAAGAGAGCACAGAGTCACATCCATGGTTAATCTCCAAACTCTTCTTTTATTCACCGTGTTGTCTTATAAATATGCTTAGCTCTTCCTTAATGCTTTAATTAGGACTATTTTCTTTTGAGCTTTTTAGTGTTGGACATCCTTGAACGTTTCCTTGGCAGGGGCTTATTCCTGAGCATCTCTTTTGTGCTTAAATATTCCAGGCTTATTTTGTTTTTCCTCCTTTCTGCTGTAGTTTTGGTGCTTAAACTGTATGATTCAGCTAAATGCTTGAAAAAAGCTGAACCCAGGCCATGGTAACATCTGCAGAATGACCCTTAGCTCTGACACGACGTGGACTTGGCATTGTGGGGATGTGGATAAATCTCCCACAGAAAGCCATTTGTGAGTTCAGAGAGTCGGCCGTCCTACAGCCACGGCCACATGCCGTCATCTGATTCTGCTTGTTCTCTGCATCTGTTCCCACTGCGAATGCCAAGAGAAGGAGAACTCCAACATGGAGCGGCTTCTCAAGCGTCATCGCCATAAGCGTACCAACATCGTTTTCCTGCTCAGCGGAGCTCACTCACAGTGAGGCTTGTCCCTCATTCGATTTGCGTCCACGCCCCAAGGCCTGAGCTGCATGTGAGTTACGACACATGGAGAATAGATCAGCTGGTCATGCGGTGGGAGGGCTTTTTTCCTCTCACATTGCCCTGGACTGGCGCAACTGAAGGACTGTGGCAGATGATTCTGAATCAGATGTCGCTCAAAAGAGCACAACAGGGGCTGAAGTGGAGCTTATAGTAGATATGAGGGGATGAAAAGGCCTCTGTAGGATTTGAAGATGTCTAATTATGCCGCTGCTATGTCACGATGTCTGATTTAGAAGATTCTGAAGGGCGATTGTGGGCTTGGGTGTGTAAGAGCAGAGGTTGGGATGGTAACAACACAAATATGTAGCATGAAAGCACAATAAATAGTCTAGTTCAAGGAAGTTTGAAGTCCGAGACTGAAAATCAAAAACATAATTTCAAGCTTGGAGAATTTTGCCATTGAAATGTGTAGAATAAACGTAACCAATCTGTTAATTTCGTAGCAAAGAGCAGAAGTTTGTTTTTTCTTATCAAAATATGAATACTATTTTTTCATTTTTAATACATTTGTGTTCATACTTTTTTTTTTCCCCAGGGGATTTCCCGCAAAGTGATGGAAATGTGAAATTGGGTGTTTGATTATTGTGGGTATTGAAATCATATCAACTCCTCTATCGTCCACAGTCATGAGTGAAACGTTTGAAATCCCAATCATTTCCTGTTAATCTCCTTTTCTTGCTGTCAGTAATCTACTGTGAAATCAAGAGCTTTATTTCCATGAGAGTTTGGGAGCTGCAAGGCAGGCGTGTGGCATTTTCATTCATCAAATACTTTGTTTTCCCACTTGCTTGTACTACTCTTGTAGACGTGAATGTCATGGGGGGGGGGGGGGTATAACGTTCCCTTATTTAAACTGTACATCTGTGATTGTGATGTAAAGTCTCAGCTGCCACCGTGCCCACGGAGCAGGATTATGATCCCCCATGCCACAAACTGCAAACCGGCTGGTGGAGTCCCACCACTCTGGAAATTAATTGCCTTAAATAAATGTCAGTGTGCGCATCATTGAGTCTACGATGCTGCTGAATCAAAAATAGAGCTCTAAACCCGTTCAAGGATACTCTTCTCTTCTATCTTTGTCCCTGACTTCTCGTCCTCCGTCCTCAGGGTTTGGTGGGAGAAAAATATGGCAGCATAAGAGTGCCGGGGGAGGTGGAATCTGCAGAGTTTGAGATGATCTTGGATGCCGCTGTGGAGGCGGGGCTGGACACACACATCTTGGAAGAGTGGTACTGCAGGGATGAAAACTCGGTGCCACCCGCATACTACCTCAAACCCAAAGCCCAAATGCTGAAGAACTACCAGAACTCTGTGAGTCCAACTAATCGGCTTTGTGAGAATCACTCTGTTATTTCTGCACACACAAATGTCACCGCATTATTAATTTGAAGAATGTGTCTCATCTGCACTCACAAAAGAGCAAAGCTGCTTTGGTTTGACTTGCTGAGCAGTGTTGCTTTGTCTCAGGCCTCGTTTCCACGTATGTAGTTCATAATACATGTGTGGTGTACAAACTATGCCCCGTTAGAAATGACCAGGGGTTAGGGGCTAATTTTGTCTGTCTTTGACAGTTAAACGTGGAATATCGGCAACTGCAGAGCTAGCAAAGAACCTGTTTGTTAACTCCTAGCCTGCTAGCTTGTTTTGCTAACACGCTGTCCACGGTCTGTGTAAAATCAACCGCAAAAGTTTCAGTTGTTCAAGATTATTATTTGTTGGAGGAAAATACCAGGCTGAACTTGAACGGAGAGAAGGAAGTACGCAAACACATTGGAAGGGTTGGATACCGTTCACATTTGAACCAATTCCGGTACCTGGAATTGGTACTGGGGCCTTATAGTAGTAGTAGTATAGTTTTTGTCCATTCTATTTTTTTGGAGAAACAAAAATGTACAAAAAAGAAAAAGTCACACGTAAGACAGTCGCACATTTGTTTTGCTAATGTTAATGTTATCTTACTGATATCCAAAGACAAGTTAACCCTTAAAACAACAAGCTAGTTATTAACTGTAATGTTACATGGTGAAGTTGATGCCGTGTCATAGTCATATGTTCGAGGTCAACTCCAGTTGTGTTGCTAGCACTTCTAGCTAACGTTACTGCAGGAATGTAGCTTTGAGGGTATTTTTTCTTTTTTAAATTTTCAATATTTTGGATGTTTCACCAGGTGCCTCTGCCAATTGTTTTCTTGTCTCCATCAGTTTTTTTCCAGCCACATTTCAACCACTTTCCAATCGCTGTTACCTACACAGCAGGATATGACGGAATCATGATCTCACGATGTGTTGCCTTAGAGACAAATCCGTAATTCACAATTTGTTCTCCCCATTCTCTCGGTGTCACCATGATGACTTCAGGTACTGAAATTTAGGTAGCATTTGATATGTGAATCAGTTTTCCCTCGTAAGGATGTACTTCATTTGGTACCTATAAAAGTACAGAGTTAAATACTCGACCCAGCACATCGGAATTCACAGAGGTTTGGGCTTTCAGGTCCTTTGCTCTAATGTTCAGCAACAATTTAACTATTAAACCTGCAATTCTGGTAGAACACTTGAATCTGGATGAAACCTTTTTGGGTTTTTGCCCAAAAGATTATGGTGGTAGTGAACTATGTTGCAGTTTTCTTAAAATCCCGTGATAATCTTGCCTTTTCTGGTACTGAAGTCATTAAAAAAAGAGTATATTGTTTGCCGCTGAAGCACTTCAAGATGCTGCAAAAAGATGCAGTGTCAGCAATATGTCGTGTATTCAGTTCTGGTGTTGAGAGTTCCATTGGATGGCTGTTTAAAAAAAAACAAAAAAAAACAACTTTCAGATTTGGTCCAGCTATTTTTCATTCACATCCCCCATGCTACTGTATCTGCTCACTTCTTAAGAGCAGGAGAATAGCCACGTTCTTTTGGCATGTGATGAGCGTCCTCTGTCTACATTGTCCTCTTCCTGCCTCCTCCTGTCCTTCTTAGATGGAGTCAAGCAGCGTAAGCAAGACCAAGAATGACAAGGCCTGGAGGAAAGTGTCGGAGGAGATCAAGAGGATTTTCCGAACGGCGGTGCTGCAGCTTCAAGAGAAAGGGACCATGAAGAGCGCTCAGGCCAAGAAATTCCTTTGCTCTGGTTGGTTTCACATATACTTTTGTTCTTTTTCCTTTTTTGAGAATACCTTTCAATTAGGAACACTTCATATCCCCTCTTGGGGAGCTCACTTTCTGTCTTCCTGGGTGTGACTTTGGATTTTTCACTATTTCTTATTACATTTAAACAAATTACACAGTCCAAATTATACATTTCTGCAAGGAACTGTCATTACACGATGAAAATTTGAACCTCTGGATGTCACCTGCTTCCTGTCACCTGCTATTTCCTGCGGAATGTCTGCCAAAAGGGCCGTGAAATATTTTTGCCGTAGAAAACAAAATGAAATGACTCATACATTTCATACATTATGACAGATGGTTGTTTAACGTGTCAAAGTCTGTGATTAGAATACGATGCTCATTTTGCAGGGATTGTCCACAAACGTTGTCGAGCATCATCAGAAACATCAGAGGACATTCAAGCAGCGTCCGATTATCTTTAAGCCATCCAATCTCAACTCATCCAGTAATGATATTAATAACAAGAGATGAGATGCAATCACGGTCCGTCAGAAGCAGCGCGGCAGATGACAGTGACTGATCGATTGCTTTGTTTGTTCTCCTCACTGTAATTAATCCAAGCAGCAATGTCAGAAGGCAGCGTTTCTAAAGGCTTAGGCTTTGCTTAGCGACTTTTCGAGCCCATCATTTAAGTAAAGCTTAAGTTTATATGCAGCATTTTCAGTATTTATATATACTGTATTATTTGTATATCTATTGTATGTGTACTATTTGTATATCTTTACTTAGTAGACACAATTGTGAAATATTACTTTAAAAAAATGAATTACTTGTCGCCAAAGTGGCAAAGTGGCCCTTTTATTTTGTTTATTGGACTTAATTTATATACTGCGTGTGAACATTTGTGCCATAATTTGATGTTGAGCATTTGCTGTGAAATAAGCCTGTGTGGGGCAGTTTGGCCCTTTGAGCAATAATTTAGCAGTTGACCCTTGTGCAATTGCGCTAGATCAGGGGCGTATGATCGGGATGGGGATTCTGACGCTCCGTGATCTTATCTGATGTCTCATAACAGATAAACGAGTAAAGAACTTTCCGCTGATAACACAAAAGGCAACGGCCAAAGCTGTAGCTCACATTTGCTTGATGCGAAATGCCCAACAACTAGAAACGAACTCTTCCACCGTGCCCGTGGAAGCAACGAGTTGTTTCAGCTTTTCTGGACAGCCCCAGGACAAAGTTGTCATTGTTGGAGATGGTCTGAAAACGTATGATAACGAGCACTGGAAAAGCTTAATGGGAATGGCTACATTTTGCGATTGCAAAGAGAGTATTTTGGCCTTGTTTTTTTTTGACAGAGAGCCAAACGCACAAAACAGAAATTAAAACCTCTTTTTCTGAAACGCTCTGATGTAGCGGATTTGTATCGAGTTTACACTGCCGACCTTTGTGACAGATATTCCCCTGTTTGTTACAGCCGTGTGTAGCATTGCCATTTTGCCATTTTCTGATGAAAATATAAAGTGCGTAGCCTGGTTTATTCGATTAAATGTGCCTAAACTGCATTTTTAGAAAGTCAAACACAGCTTGTTTTAAGAGTAAAGAATATCAAGAAGCTAATTAATTCGAAGCAGTTCAAGTTGTATAATTTAATCGGAAAAGGAAGTTTTCTGTGAAAGGAAACTGCAGTTTCATGCATGTTAATTGAGCAAGTTGGGCATTAAGCGTTGCTTGATTAAACTGTATAGAGGAAGTTGCGCCGTCCCCTGGAACTCCCAAATTTCCTCTCACCCTTTTCTCCCTCCGACCTAATTATCAGGCTGCCATGTGAGCAAAACTACACAGGGGATACTGCTGGAACTTCAGTCAGCCAGCTCTTTGTGGGGGAGCTTGTGATACAGTTCAGTCATGCTGGTTTATGTGATTTTTATCTACTTTGTTTCTTCTTAAATAAGACTCAAGAGAAATCTATGTAAGCGGAGGCTAAAAGCTTTTCAGATGCTCCTAAAGGAAATCCAAATCCGACATCTGTTAGACCTCAGTCTTTTGAAGTTGTACACTATAATGCACGCTTCTTTTCTTTTTCATTTCAGCCTTGGAGGACGAATTAGACTTTGCCCTTGGGAAACAAACCCCTGCCTTTCTCAGGAAATGTGTCTGCTACATTCGCAAGATCTCTAACTTTGACCGTTTCGCCAAACTCCCAGAGATGGCCCGTTACATGGACATCGTGATGAGCGGCGACCGCGTCATGCGCAACCAGGAAGCCTATGAACGCCTGCTGAAGGTACGGGACGAGTTCATACCCACAGTCGTGGCCGCATCCAACCTTCGTGTCTATTCTTCAGTCACGCATTGCGACATGAAGTTAGGCTACTCGCAGGAAGTGGAGAGCCACTATGTGGAGGGGCTGTGTAAACAGTTCTATGAGGACATGGTGGATATCATTCAAGCCACGGTCCAGCAGAATTTTGACACAGAGACTGACCTTCTGTACGACGAGATCCTGCAGCACTTGTCCCTTTGTAAAGCCTACGCAGCACTCTACGAGTACAAGAGCGAGACATTGGATTACGTGCAGGAGTATCTTATGCCGTCCAAGGGGAGTAGGATGAGCCCTCTGGTGGTGTATGGGGGACCCTGCACTGGGAAAACCCTGCTGCTCGCGGAAGTTGCCAAACAGGTGAGACATGATTGATAAAGAGCGTTATCTGTGTCGTCTTTCATGTTTGCCAGTGGTGTGTTTTTCTCAATGTGGCTGCAGTTTCCTTCCCTTGCTGTCCTGAGCATCGACATGTGCTTGTCCACATTGCTTCAAGACTTTGTCCATTGGCATGCATGCACATCTGCAACTCCTTACACTCTGACCATTGGTTTTCATATGTATTTTTGAACAATATTCCCAGTTCACCATCTGGATTTTTGAGTGTCCTCTGGCTGTCTGGCTCCATAAGTATCACACCACCTCCAAGATTACGCAGCACCCACAGATGTACTCCTCCCCGACCACCCGGGTCACATTCACAATTTGTTATTTTAAGCAACATTCATGATGTCCAAGTTCATGATTTTTTTTGTGAATGTTCAGAGGCGCAAAAAACACCAACGCAAGGAGGGGGAAAAAAAAGGTTCCAGTTACAGATTCCAAGTCGGAGATAAGTAAACCGACATCAATATCACATAATTACATAGAGCAGAGCGTAGAGGTGGGGGGGGGGAGGGTAAAAGTAGGAGAGAACATACAGTGTGTAGTCATGGAGGATGCCAGGCACTCTTGTGCAAGAATATTTTATAATGGTGTTAAAGGATATTGGAAATTCTGCCAGTAGCCCATATGAGGCAGGGTAGTTTCAATTTAAACAGGTTTGTTTTATATATAACCACATTTTCTACATCGATCAGGGAAGAGTATTCCCCTCCCAACTTAACCTTTACCATGATGACGTTTGCTTGTCTGTGCAACTGAAGGAGAGACGAATTAGACAAAACAAATTCAGACGTGATCACCTCTTTCCCAGTTAGCTAGACAAGGCAGGAAGTTGATGAGTGATGTTGATGACATGCAGAAGGAAGGTAGTGTTTAGGTTAAGGAATAATCAATACAGTTGTGGAATGACCTGTAACCGTATCCAGATCTCATGATGTTACATTACTTCGGAGGATGTGAACACTCTATGAGCAGCCGTTAGTTCCTCACGCCTTCAATGGCAGATCAGTTCTTCCTTTCGACAGCATCCTCACTGACACCGTCATCCAGCGAAAACAGGCTCCAAGAAAGCCAAGTTTATGTTCCGTAATCAAAGCAAATTTACAGGAAATGTGGACATCAGCATTATCCATTCAAAACTGACAGTTAGTATTTACCACCATTAACACTAAAATGCCTATTAAGGCAAAAAAAAAAAAAAAAGATTCATTCAAATCATTCATTCTGTGTGACTCATCATTTAAAATGGAGTATTTTCAAGCAATTACTGCCTACGCTGATAAGCCGGTCTATTAATCACACAACAATTTGCGCTAGCACAAAGTACGAGTGGGCTGTGTTTAGCTGTGCAGAAACAGTCTGCCTCATCATTTAGTGAAGGAGTGAATTCATAAATTACTCATCCTCGTTTTCGTCGGAAAACTCCTCTGAGGTGCGAGAGGTCGCCGGGTCAAATCCTGGACGAGCCCCCATTTGTCCCAAACAGGCTGAATCTTAAGGGGATCCACAAGTGAGGTTATTAATCAAGTGGTTTAATAGAAATGACAACTGAAGAAGAACTCCATCAGCAGTGTGGTTCGGATGAGTGAGGATTGTGTTGGAGGTAGCGAAGGAATAACAAACAAAATTAAAACCCTGGATTTGTGATCCTTGGCTGCAATCTCCTGCAGAAAGACGCCAACTGCAGTGCTGCAGGCAGAAAGGGAGGGTGTGATAACAATGAGCTTACAGAACCAGACTCATTATGGATGCTGATCTATAACACCAGGAGTCCTATGCAATTTATTTGATTTGGAAACACCATAAATGCACTTGCACTGTGTGCTGTAGATGGTTTTAATCTGGTCCGTTTTCTCTCAAATAAGAGCAGGTGTGTTTTGGGGGTAATATGAATTAAACCCTGTGAGTGGAACCGGAGGTATGGCCAAATTTACAGGGGATTGCCTTTCCTCCTATAGAACTCAGGGGATGCAGGAATGACCCACTTACAAAAGATAGTCGTGCAGGAGTGAGTTTTACAGTCACAGAGAGTGCATAGGGACATCTGCCAGGAGATTACAGATGTCTGATAAGCGAATTACAGCATTCATCTTTGCTGAGGGGCAGGCAGGCAGTGGACCCTCTGCGTCCACTTTCATCCAATCCTCGGTGAAATCAGAAATTGCATTTGACAGTGAGAATCAAGAGGATATGAGTAAATTCCCCCATATTCAAAAGCAAATGATGTTTTGTTGGATTGTCCTGCAGTGACGGCAGGAGAACAGATTGTTCTCTGATTAGTTTTCCTTGTCTGGTGGGTGTTGGTAGCTGGACTGCATGTATGGCCACAACATGTCAAATAACAGTTTCAGACAGTTTGTGGGTGCAAGCAGTGTAAGTTATGTTGTTAACTAAGTTTTAAACTACAAACAAAGCAGGAAAGAATGACATGTCAAGGGGAAAGGCGTTTCGAGTCAGAGTCTCACCATCTTTTTGTGGTCAGTGACACAATCAAGGGAATAACACACCAGATTTCCGCACGACAGCCACTCATTTTAAGACCAAGCTGACCCATAGGCCACTACATCTTCTGATCATGAATGTGTGATATTTCATTTAAACTGCATGCATGCACTTTGTAATAAGTGAACACAGTTTGTTTTTTTAACTGCATGTTTGGACCACGTTGCATTGTTCAGTCTGCCCAAGCTAACCTGTGAGAGTAATAAGTGGTAGATAAAGTGATAACCTGGTAAAAAAAAATACTTCGTGCACGAGAAGTATTTATATATTTTGTGTTTGCTTTATCCCTTTAGTCAGAGACCAGATTCATGATGTGTTCTGCTGGGATTTGTCAGAACTCCATAGCAAAAATTACCACAGTGTGTTCTAAAATGTTCACGCAAATGTATAAACTGTACTCGTGTGGAGAAAAGTATGTCACACAACTTTTTGAAAAGAAGGGAAAGAGGAGGATATTTTATTTCACCATCTGAAACCAGGTGCCTTAGGCCTCAGCACAGCATTGTAATGACACTAGGGTGCACAACAGCCATTGTAGATCATCAGGCAACCTTACTGCTCACAGCTGTGGAGTAAGAATATATATCAGAAGATATATTACCTGTAAATAGATAATTGTAGCATAGTATCCGCAAAAAGTCATGCCGTTAAATGTACGATAACTGTTTCTTGTGAGTATTGCCTCGTACTCCTAAGAGATTTTACTGAATGTCTGGCCTGTGATAATTCTTTGCATTGAATGTAAATAATATTCATGCTGATTGGGGTTATGTAGACTTTCATTTATCGGTGATTGTAATTGCGGAAATTCCAGTCTGCATACTGATTTACAAAAACTCTGTGGAAAGACATGGTCATTTTCTGGAGCTGTACTGTTGTATATACCCACACACGTAGAACATTTAATGACATTGTAAACTCTACTGACAGATCTTAGTCTTCCCATTGCTCTCTCCCTCTCTCAGCTAAATTTGGAGTGGGCGTCATCACTGTTGCCCTGAAAGTGTCAAGTAACATCTTAATGTCTCCCGAAATCTCTGCTGGGCCATTTAATGAATTCATGAATGAAATTATAATATCAATGAAGCTTCGAGATCGGAGTAGTTCTCATTCATTGAGTATCTCGCGTGTTGATATAAATCATGTTCTCATAAGAGCTAGACATTTGGTATACCACAGATACTGTAACACAGTAAAAATATGGTGTACCTCTCCTTCCTGTGCTAATCAGCTCAGTCTCACACTGTTAGAACAACAATTAATTCAATCCCTCTGCCTTCTTTTTCTCTCTGTTTACATAAGTATATTTTACTTAAACCCTTATGGACCTTACATAATGTTCTCAATTAGAAAAACTCCTTTTTTTGTAGATTTATATTTTACAAATGGGATCTTTCAAGGTTGATGTACACTTCAGCCATGCACAAAATATGATAGGCCTATACTAACTGCCTCTTTACATTTTTTTTCAGGCTTATGCGTGGCTGCAAAAAGAGATGGGCCCTGAAACTGACCCAGTGGTCATTGTTCGTTTTATTGGCTCCAGCCAGCCCTCCACAGACTTGCGCACCCTCCTCCAGAGCATCTGTGAACAGATTGCAATAAACTACCGCTGCCTGATTCACTTTTTGCCTAACAAGATCCAGGAGATGAGGGAGCTCCTGATCAACCTTCTTGGGGAATCATCCTTCCACAGGCCATTGGTCATTGTCCTGGATGCCCTTGAGCAGCTTTCGGAGGCTGACGAAGCTCGCAAGCTGTGGTGGCTCCCCATCCACTTGCCTCGGACAGTCCGCATTGTAGTCTCAACATTGCCCAATAAACATGGCATCCTGCAGAAGCTCCGACACGCGATCCATGATGAAGGCTATTATGTGGAATTAATCCAGAGGGACCGCAAGGTGTGCAGCCAAACACTAAAGCAGCAGTTACTTGGTGTGAAGAGAAAGGTCACTTCGGGCCAACAGATCTATGTCAATGAGGCACTTGCCAAGTGTACATTGCCAATGTTTGTCAACCTCATCTACAGAGAAGTCGTCCACTGGAGGTCTCATAAAGATGTCGATGACAAGTCCCTTTGCTCCACAGTACATGAAAGCATAGAACAGCTATTCTATTCAGTGGAAAATAAGCTAGGGCAACGGTTTGTTTTCAGAGCATTAGGGTACATCACCATGGCTAAGGCAGGGTTAACTGAGGTTGAGCTTGAGGATATTCTGTCCCTGGATAACATAGTTCTCGGTGATGTCATTGTGGCAACTTACCTCAAAAACCCCTTGAGGATCTCATATGATTTGGTAGCAAGGCTCAAAGAGGAGCTAGACGGTTATCTTGTGGAACGTCAAGTACGCAACGTCACCCTGATGGTCTGGGCCAACAGACATTTGCATCTCATTGCCCAGAAGCTGTATCTAAGCAACGAGGAGGATGTCCATCAAATGCACAGCCTCCTAGCTGAGTATTTCCTTGGGGCTTGGTCTGGAGGGAGGAAGAAGATCTTTACCTACGATAACAACCATTTCACATCCCTAAATATTTCTCATCACAAAAACCCCCATCAGCAGTCGCACGAGAAAACATCTTCTGACAAGTACTCCTATGACAGGCAAACTCCTGAGCAGCCTTGGGTCTTCCAGTGCAACCTTCTGGAGCCTGACATTTTCTTTGTCAACCACAGGAAGATGACCGAGCTGGTGTACCACCTCACCAGGAGTGGACGCACTGATGATCTCATGTTTGGCGTCATCATGAACTTTAGCTGGCTATACACAATGATCAAGATCGGCCAGTTTGATAAAGCTTTAACAGACATTGACTTAGCTTACAGCTACACCCAAGAAAAAGAGCTCAAGTTTCTGTCCACTACACTTCGTAGTATCAAGGTGAAAGTGTTGAAGAACCCGGCATCTCTCTCTGCAGAACTGCAGCAAAGGCTTTTACCTGTTGTTACCTCCCTTCCCAAGCTCAGACACCTCCTCCTGGAGTGTGACAAAGATGGTCCAAAGTACTGCTCGATTGTGCCTCTCCACTCATCTATGGATGTCACCTACAGCCCAGAGAGGCTTCCTTTATGCTCCAGCTACATGCAGATTGTGGAGATCTTGCCCACACTAGCACCAAACATAGTCTTAGTTGCCCTGGAAGATGGGTCTGTCAGCACCTGGGATGTAGAGAGCAGACAACTTCTACGACAGATCGACACAGCCAGATCTGTTGTGTTGGGAATCAGACTAACTAGCGATGAGAAATATCTGGTTGTGGCCACCACCAAAAACACTCTGCTCATCTACGATAATCATAAGTCCTGCCTTTTATCAGAGGTTGAAATCAAGGGGTCCAAGCATGGCGGCATCACTGGTGGGGTGGCTTTCATCAATGGCTTTACTTTGTCTACACATCATGCTTTGGCTTGGCTTGAGGCCAGTAAAGATGTCAACGTCATTGACCTACTCTATGGTTGGCCGCTCTACCAGTTCCATTGCTGGTATGAAGTGACTTGTGTCCAGTGTTCTCCAGATGGAATGTATGCTTTCTGTGGACAGTACCTCAACACTGCATCCATATTTCATTTGGGAAATGGGGACAAGTTAGCAACGGTCACTTCAGAGTTTTCTGGGGGATTTGTCAAGTCCATTCTTGTCCTGGACACCCTTAACCAAATGGTGATGATTGACAATGAAGGAAGTTTGTCAGTATGGAACACCAAAGAGATCACCAACCCCCGTCTGATGGAGGATTATGATTGCAGGGGGGATGACAGTGAAGTGGTGAGCATTGAGTTGTCTGAGGACCAGCGTTCTATTCTCATTTGCAAGGCCAGAAGTATTGAAGTTTTGGACACAAAGGTTTGGAAAATGGTGGAGAAGTTCAAAGCCAAGCGTAGTGAACGCTTTGTGGCTGCTGTTCTTTCTAAGAATGGACAAAGCATTGTAGCCTCCATGGAGAACACCTCCTCCATCTTTGTCTGGAGGAGGGACAGTGGACAGTGCATGGCTAGCCTGATTGAGATCTCAGGTGCTATTGTCAAACTCATTAAATCGACCCACCACAACCTGCTCCTTTCCGTCGCCAGCAGTGGAGTTCTGTCTGTCTGGGACATTGACATCATCACAGCCATGTCCAATATTGACAAAACAGGTAAGAAGATACAGACATTGCAGTTGTCTGGCAGAGAGGATTACGTGTTTACTATGGATGGTTCGGAAGCAGTTCACAAGTGGAACTTCAGCACTGGATTTATCGAGACAGTCTTCAAGCATGAGGGCATGGTGGAGAACTGTGTCCTAACCTCCTCAGGGGATCTCATGGTGACTTCGGATGACAAGTCCAGTCAGTACATCTGGCAAACCAACTCTGGGGAAAACATTTTCCGAATCAATGGACAGAGAATATCCCAGCTGCTAATCACCCACAACGACCAATTTGTTGTGTCCCTCTGTGAGCAAAATGCTTCTAGAGTTTGGAGACTTGCCACCGGACACAAAGTGTGCAACATTTTAGTCACCCTCCAGAATGCACTCATCACCACAGCAAACACTTTCCTTGTTGGAACGTCCAAAAACAAGCTCCTCGCTGTCAGCCTGTGGTCAGGCAGTGTATCCAAGAAGTTTGTCTGTGACGATGGTATTACCATCGTCAATTTCAAGCTCATTCCTGACTGCCCTGACTGTGTGGTGTTCATCACATCAACAGAGACTGTCTTCATCTGGAGCGTGGCGGATGAGTCTGTTTGCAGGCGTGTCCAGTTGCCAACCAACTTCCTTAAAAATCTAGAGGACTTCCAGATCTCACCCAACGGAAAACTAGGAATTGTTTCCAAAGGTGACGAGAATATTAATGTCCTGGACCTTCACAGTGGGAAGCTGAGGCTTGTCCATGCTGCTGGTATAATATGGCGTCAAAAGTTATCAAGAGATGGACGTTATCTGGTATATGTCTGTTTCCGCAATTGTGACGAGGATGACGATGCTGGTGTTGTGTCTAATCTGATTGTGATGCGCCTCGCTGATGGTAAAAGCATCGGTACTTGCTCCTTATACAAGACCCCCACCTTCCTGTCTCTCTCCCAGCGCGCATTAAACATCATCATTGGCTTTGAAGACGGCAGCATTGGCACTTACACTGTAGTGGACCGTGTCGATGCGGCCCTCAAAATTAAGATAGCCACGTCAAACAGCCGACAGATTGTCAACAACGCCTCACAGAAGGTGCGGCCTAAATGTGGCAACCATTCCTTTAAGACTGTCGCTGACTGCATTTGGAGGGAGTCAACAGAGGTCTTCTCAAGGGACAGCCCCATCAACGTGTCTGACTCTGGTGAAGGTGAGTCGACAACGCCTACAAAAAAGACTGAACTGCTGCAATGAGCAGGAGGGAAACAGGTGGATTAGGAAAGACGGGTGGAGGACGAGGTTTGGAATCTCTGGGGTTGCAGTTGATTCTTGTTTACAGCCACGTGATTCAGCTGCAGATGTCAGCCCTCTGGGTCGTTACTGGGCCGACTATTTAAACGCTGCACTCAAATTATGTATTATTTACCTACAGTACAGTTTCTGTTTGTTATACACACACAAAGACTGTTAGAAAAATGTGTTTTTGAAAAGGAGAAAAAAAAATGTAAATTCCATGAGGTATTATTTTGCCATCGTATATCATTTTGCATTTGAAGAACAAAGTTATCGTTCAAATGTCTTGATTCACATTTTTAAAGCCATTCCAGTAATCTCAGCCATTTTCATTTAACTCTCTTTGTTTTCATTGTGCACATGAAGCCATAATGTTGTTGTTTGTTGTTGTTGTTGTTTTTTTTAAAGTTCATTTATGTTCGTATGAACATCAGTCGGTACTGTACAAAAAGAAGAACTATGAACATATGTACATATCTCTTTTTGGCTGCTGCAATTTGTGCAACTCCTTAAAAATGTTATGTTGTGCTTAATGCAATCAAAGTGAGTGCCTGGAATTTAAAATTTTCTTTATGTGCAGACTATAAGATTTATGAAAAGGCAGGGAATTTGTAAACACAGTATACACACAGTTACATACATTGATGTTAAAACTATACCATCAGTGTACTGAAGTCAACAACACGAAGGACGGATGGCATCGCTGTTTGTAATGGTAGTTGTAGAAATTTCTTGGAACAGTTAATGTAAATTTGATGTGAATTTCGTTCCATCAATGTGTGAGCTGTTCGTTTTTAAGGGAAACACCACTATTGAGCATAAAGTGTAGCATAGCACCATACACATTCACGCCTTAACCAGTGTACTTGCTTTCGTGGAGTTTGTTCAAATGTTTAAGTAGAAAGGGAGAGAGTTATTAGCCCAATGTTTCTCTGAAATCATTTGGCCCTGTGAATATATTTAGAAAGTAGGTGGCAGCACTTTAGGAGTGGTTTGTGAGAAATTATAAGATTTATTCATATTGTATAAATTGTTTTAAGTGATCTAGAGTTGTTCAAACAGGACTTGCTTACAGAATTTGGCTATCCATGTACTTACAGGTTACAGCTTATTCCTTCGAAGCGCTCAAGTCTATCTGAAAGGAGCGACTTTTTTTTGTGTGAAATATGCATATTTGGCATCCTCTACGCAGCCAGAGCAGAAGAAAAGTACCCTTCTCTTCTCTGTAGGTTAGCCAGAGACCTACAAAGACCAGTTGGCTGCTAGTTAGCCTAGCACAATGAAAGGCCATGGATCAGCAGATTAGCATGTCTCTGTCTCCCTGGCTCAGCTCAGCAAAATCTGATGTTTGTCCTTTTTCTATTCTAGTTCAAATATATCAAGTTCAGGAAATTGATTCGTCCTTGAGATGAGTCCTCTCCATCTTCTTTTAAAAAGTCGGCCATGATTATGTGATGCATCTTGTTCTAAAATGATAATACATTATTTGTAGTCGTTACACATAACCCTACTTGGGACATCCATGACTTTTGACAGAGATACACTAACCCACTAACCCCAATAATTGTGCTAAGCTAACTAGCTAAGGCTTTGCAGGTGTTGGTTCCTGAATGCACACACACAGATAAGAGTGGTATCGATCTTCCTGTCTGGAACCAAAAATTTAAGTGTTTTTTTTAAAGCCTGGTACTGGAACAGAATATTTATTTTGACATAATGAAGATGAATTTAAGTTGCAAGTATCAATTTATTTTAGCCCATATGAAATGAGGACCAATTGCTATTTAATTGTACCTTCTTTTTTTTTTTTTTTTAAATTTAACAAATTGGATTCTGCTTGAAATCTGCAACATCAATGTTGATAGAACTTTTGCACAAACATAATTTCAATGATTTCCCAGTGAATACAAATCATACCCACACATTCACAAAGCTGGACTCTATAAAAGATCACAAATTCACGACGAGCCCAAACAAACTGGCTGGCTGAAGTGAAAGCTGATGAATTCTGGTTTGCTGACAATCTAAAAGTATAGAAAAATGTCTTTGAGGATCTCTGAGGTGGTTTGTTATTGGGACCATGATGGCTTTCCAAGCATGACGTTCATAGAGTGCCGCAGGGATGAGGTATTTTTGTCGGCGATTCTGGAAGTTAGCATTGCTGTCGGTTCCTTTGACCAACAGTCAAAGGAAATTTACATTCGATTCTGGATTATTGTGGAAAATCAGCTCTGTGGCTAACAAGAGATTATGAGACTTACACATTTTGTTCAGCAAGATAATCTCCGTAAATGAAGATTTGATGATTTTTGACGCGGAAATGCGATTATTAGCACGACAAAGCTAATGTTATGCTATGAACCGACGACACCACGGATGCATGACTTCAGCGCGCCACAGTTAGCTTTGCGCCTCTCCTGCTTTCGATGTTAAGTGTCAGTGAACGCCATCTGTAATCCGATTTTGCCACTTTTAACCAAAAACCCGATGACTTTGAGACGATGCTACTGTTTTTTTTTCCAGGTTTTGCACCTCATTCCTGTGCCACTCTAGAACCCCAAAAAACCAACCATTTTGACAAAGCATCTGGCAGGTATGACTGAAACAAAGCCACTCTTTCACAGTGACATATACTTTTTAAGGGCTATTCCATCTTATTGTATGTTTACTAATTTTGAACTGTTAAGATAGTGGCCCTTGGATCATTTTTAAACCAGGTAGCAACATCAAGCTTTAAAATACTTTATTTCCCTACTAGAATTTCTAAATTGAAGGAAAAAAAAATAAAAATATACATATATATATACATATATATCATGTAATTGCCAAAGTCCCAATTATAGTTCATTTGTTTTTTAGGCTTGTACTGTAATTATATTGTTACCAAATTGTTTCAGTGTTCTACTGTGATTATGTTTATGATAGAAAAAAAAAAGAAGTGCTATCTTTGTTTAAAAAAAAAAAAGATTTAAAAGAGTCCTCCCATAATATATTGGAATGCCAGTTTAAGCGTATATTTGAATGTGTCCATATGGAAGCCAGTAAATGGTATTATTGTATGTTACAGTAACTTGAATGACTTTTAATAACTTACATGTTTGCAACTCATAGTTGACATACTGGTAATGAATGTTTCTATGGTATTCTTTGTATTGTCAGGACTGACTTTACCTGTTTAGAGATTTATATTTTCATAAATGTTGTACTTACATTTTGTTACAGAGTTGTTTAACTGGAACTCAAACGGAGAAGAAACTTATGTCTGAAGCAATATGAAACTAGTGTGTATGCATTGTTTGTATGAAACATTTTAATGTAATAAAATGGTTCACTTTTTTGCCTCCACTCGAGCTTCTGGCTGTAATTAGACGCCCCGACGAGACTCGGTGATCGTGAAGCTGTTGTGTTTCCCGCCTCAGAGTGACTGATGTGGATAAGATAGAGTCTAATTGCCTGCAATTAGCCAGATCCTGAAGTACCAGTA
The DNA here is from genome assembly GCF_037954235.1 of Aulostomus chinensis. Taxonomy (NCBI): domain Eukaryota; kingdom Metazoa; phylum Chordata; class Actinopteri; order Syngnathiformes; family Aulostomidae; genus Aulostomus; species Aulostomus chinensis. The sequence goes on from NC_141343.1 coordinate 13,428,125, forward strand.
GCAGTCGGATAAGTTGCAGAGCGTGCTGTGGAACAGGTAATTCATGGCTGTCTTTTTTGTTCCTAAGCAAACACTGACAGCCCTGACACCTCAAATACACAACACAGCTGTAAAATGATTTGCTAGGCCATTAATTGCCCTCCTGTGCTTGATGCCGGACAAGCGTAGTGAATATTTCTCCAGCGCTGGCTGACATTGTCATTTTGATTAAGCGGCGGCAGGCACCTGTGCTGTGCCCCGTGCCAAACAAACTCGCAAGGTAGGAAGCTGCTGACCAATGAAACGCCTGTTGCTTTGGGCTACCGTTTTAATTTCCCAGTGGTGTCACTCCAAGCCAATCTGTGTGCGCGCCTCGTCTCCATGGTGACATCAGGTCCACAACGGTGACAAGTGTGGCCACGCCTTTCATTGTGATGATGGTGAGCTCATGTCTGTTGGCTATTGGGGCTGCCTCTTTAGCCCTTATGACAACAAGGGCTTGACTATCGCTAGCACATTCCACCTGCAGCGTATAATTACAGCGCTTGTTTGTGGAGCAGGCGGTCTCCACAGGTCGTTCTGTGTTTGTCCTACAGTAGGTACAGTATGACACTGCCTCTTATTTACTCTGCACTAAAATAGCCGCTTCATTGTCAGCAGCGTTTACTCTATAAGCCAGGGCCCTCCTTTTGTCATCCTTTTTTTTTTCCTCCCTGACTGTAACCTGTATTTTTCAGCCATGGGGAAGCCTGTGACTCACCCACAATACCCCCCCCCCCCCCCCCCCCCCCCGCTCTGTGGCAGGCACTGATAAACCAGCCACGGCTAAACACTTAGCGGCAGTAGAAATTTAAGTAGAAGGGAAAAGCCTGCACAGCTTTAAAGCTGGGGGTGGACTGTGTTTGGTGAAGGTTAAGCTGAAGGGGAAAAAAAGGCCTTTTAACCCTCTCGCTTTGTTAAAACAACAACAACAGGAATTAAACTAATAAAAGAAAGAGGAGTAGAGAAAAAAGTTGAGGTTCTGTTGACATATTCAATGAAGTATGCCAATAATGCATATTTTTAGATTTTTAAACCCTACTCTTTTCTTCCTGTAACATAATACATGGTGTCTGCTTACATAAGCATGAAGCAACTGATATCATGACATCCAATCAATCTTCAGATGTGATCAGCATACATGTGGAAACTTGATACCTTGCAGGCTAGCTAAATAGCTAGCAAAAAAATGGTACGGTCTGTGTGTGCTAGCTGTTCATCCCGTGTTATGTTTTGTTCTGGACTGCCCACTTTTCCACCCTTCCAATCAAAAATTCTTCCAAATTACTTACGGCCTTCTTCTCCTATTTCAAAATACTTCCAAACACCGCAGTTGGACACACTTTGAAAGGCTTTCTGAGAAACCCTTGTCACCAAATAGCGCTTCAAACAATCCGGCCAATTCTGCCATTCTCTGACTGTGAGGCGAGCCATCCCCGAAGAACCACAGTTCATTTGGCCCCTCTGACTGTATCTCGTATTCTTTCCCTACATTGACTTCAACCCCTGGTAGGGAAGATAAGGACCGACACATGTCTTGACCTAATTCCTCTGATGCGCGCCGGGTGCAGACGCTGAACTGTGCCGCTGCTTTCTGATTGCAGGTGAGCAGCAGGAAATGGGAGACTGTTCACTTGTGATAACTTGGAGTGATTAGAGCGTCGCGCTACGTTCAGGGTTTGGTTTTTGTTTGTTTTTTGGATCAGAAAGAGCAAAGGACTGCGGAGGAAATAAAACATGTCGAGGGGACAGTCCAGGGCACAAAGATGAAGAGGTTTATTATGCAACTAGACAGTTAAAGGTTCAGGTAGAAATGTTCTCCTTCCTTTCTTTGGTTTTATCTTGCCTGAGACAGTTCTAAACATAGAGGCCGGGTCCATTTTCTACCCACTGACTCAATGTTTCTGCTTAAGCCCAACGGTGAGGAAATTCAATGTTTGACAGCAAATCAATGTTATGAAAAGTCTTTTAAGCTGCAAAAGGTGCTAAACATTAAGATTCAGTCCGTAGCCTTGCACATCCAACACAAAAGGTCCAGATCCTGGACTCCGGGGGGGGGGGGGGGGGGGCTCAGGTATGGGATCCTGGCTCATAATATATCCACTTGCTGTCCTTGAGTTGTTTCCTTGTTTTTTTTCATTCCTTTCTGGGATCAGTGTGGTGGATTGATCGGCTTGACAATCGTGCAATATTTCCTATATCACAGTTTTAACAAAAAGAGGTCAATACGGTAGCTGTGGGCGGGGCCATCTGAGGGGGTTTGAGAGTAGAAATACCCTGAAGGGGCTTCATAGTTGACGTTCTCTCCGAATACTTTTGAGGAGGTCCCGAAAATTCACCTGTGCTGATGATGCACCCCTGAAAATAACTCGTTGGTGAAGTAGCAACCGCAGCAACAGAAGACGGGGAATTCCTGAAACAAGTTTGATTCTTCACTTGGTTGCAAAAACATGCATCTCATTTTAAAATCTTTCTTTTTTAATCCCTTTAGTTGATTTTATTCACTACATCGCCAGGAAAACCAGGTGGAACGTTGAACTTCTTCATGAGACGGCACTAAAAACATTTACCAAGGATAAACATCGCAACGGTAAACACTAAAACCGGTTCTTCAGTTCCTTGGGCGGCGAATTCATTCAATCAATCATACGAAGCATCCACCCGCTTTCTGCTCTTATAACGAGGTTAATAAAGAGTTTATTCACGCGTTCATTTCAAGAAGAGACTTTACGCAATAAAGTAACAAAATGAACACCCTTGAAAGCTCAGTGACACTTTTGGAGGGCAATCGTTGAAGTATGAGGTTAAAAGTGCAATAATATTATGAATAATGGTTCATAAAGTGGAGTTGCCTCACTCCTGCACCCTAATTTCAGTTTCTGGGGTGTAGGTGTTGCATCTTGAAAGGTTGTTGCAAGCATTTAGGGGTGATTTCTCTCTAGCTGCGCTCTTGTGTCACATGATCAGCTGCGGTGTCAAGCTAGGTTTTGGTTACAGGACAGAACAGGAAGTGGAGGTCGGAAGCTAATCCTGGCTGGACTTTGTTCTAAGGGCTGATTTTAAAATTGAGAGGAGTAGTTTGTGCCCCCCTGTGGTACTGTTACTAGGCAGTATTTGTTAGAGGAAAAAAGAAAGTTGTTTTTGGTCAAACTTACCATGCTGTGATAGCCTGGCGTTGTCTAACTCCAGGTTGAAAACAATGTATTAAAATTCATTAAATTTAGGATAACCTTAAATTTAAACATTTAAAGATCCTAACCCTTAACAGGATAACAGTAGAAAATGGATGGATGGAAGTAAAAAAAAAACTACAAATGTTAGAAGGGGTTTTCTTTGGCATTCATAGCTTTGTGCCAAACTGTTTAGAGGCCCCTGGTTTTGTGGCCTTTTTTTGGGGGGGGGGGGGGCATATTTGAATGAAATAGCAGCAACTGGAACATTGAGGAAATTATTCTCAACTCTTCACTCACCTGAATCATCTTTTGTTTTTGGCCAACTGTGGCGTCGCCCTCTGATAACCACCTGAAGTAATGCAGCTTTATTCCACTTCCTGTTCGCCTCACCCTTTTACAGAGTAGAGTTTCTTATTCTATTCTACATTGCTCCTTGTGACCTTGACTTACATAAATAGCTGATGTCCTTAATGAAGATCGTTTTGTTGAGTGTTATTTTGAAAAGCACGACAGGAAACTCAGGTAGCACCGGATGTAGCTTGACAGTGGTCCAATGATTCCCAGGCTGACTACCTTCCCATCGGCAGAAGGCTATCCAGGCGGGGGACATGGGACCGTGGATTCACCGAGGAGGGGGGGGACTCACCACCACATCTCAACGCCGGGGAAGGAACTCACTCGCAGGCGAAGGAGAACATGTCGAACGGAGTCTATTTGTCCCTTCTAGCCAGTGAAGGACCGGAAGAGAAGCAACTTAGATGACAGCTGAAGTTCCCGAGCTTTTATGATCCCTAGGGCGAAGTGCCACACCTTCCAGTAGCGCAACAGGTGAGTCGAAACGTTAGTTACTGTTACCTCTGCGACACGCTCGCAATAAAACAACAACAACAAAAAACTCCTTCAAAGTAAGTTTCACGGTTGTAATTTTTTTTTTTTTTTTTTTTAAACGACGTGTATCAAAGTTTCGAGGGGGAACAGGTGGCGGCAGGTAAACCTCACGACAAAAATGTATCGTAAAATGGCGCCAGGTTAAATATCAATAATGTATGCTAATGTTTGTATCGTGTAGTCTAGCTAACCTTGACGTAGCAGAAAGTGGAGATGTCAGGTTTGGGTTAAGGTTAGCACCTGTAGTAGGTGGTTATGTAGTAACTAACTAGACTTACTTACTCCTTAGTTGATACATGCATTAAGTTATGTGTATAAATGCAGTATTTGAGTAAGATTTATCGATATCAGGAATCTAACCCAGCACTTAAAATGCTTCAATCAGCGTTTGCTCGCCATGTCTTTATTTCTCAATATGAATTATAGAAGTGAGTTGTTGTTTTTTTTTTAATTTTTTTAAATCCTCACATATTTGACACTTTCAAAGATGTAAAAGTTACGGAATTGACACGCAGCAGTTAGAATAAAAATTGAGTTTGTAATGAATCTAATGTCAGAGATGCAAAGTTGAAGTTGTAGTTTTTTTTTTTGTTTTTTTTTTACAATATTCAGATATTCACAATAGGTTTTGCATGTATGAACATTTTATGTTGACGCAGGTATACATTTACAAGTTTGACATTCGCGCTTGTGCTTACAGAAAAGTTAACGTGAGTTTGACTGATTTTTTTTGTCGTTGTTTTTATTTGTGTGTGTACTAAACCCATTGCTGACATCTGCTGTGATTCCCTCGTAAATATCAGTCGTCAGTGAATTCTCACTCCATAAAAATCGACAAAAATGAAGGAACTAGAACTCAAACGCAATCGGGTGACGCTGGATGGCGAAGATACTACTTCAACGAAATACTGTCTCCCTGGTTAGGAGATGTGCACGCCGGTGTTGTCAGTAAATCGCAGTATTTCTTTTTCTTGTTTTAACGTCATACAGATACTTCTAGGGACAGCAGCGTTCACGGCGCTGTGAGAAAAGTCAGTTTTGATTTCAAGCTGTCGGTTCATGACCTAACAAAAGTGCGTTTTGATACGAGGAGATAAGAACAGGATGACTTTGTTGGAGGAAAAAAAAACAGGAATCTGATAGTAATGTGAAGACCGTGATGATAATCATAATGATAAGAGAAAAAAAAGAGGCTGTCGAAATTAGAAAATGTGGGGAGAAAAAGGCCCTGCTGACACTTGACAATGGATGGGCTGTGTTAGTCGTGTGGCGCCCGTCCTTGACGATAGGAAACACACGGGGGCCTGGTACGTCGCGGTGGGTTTCACGACTGAACATTTCCAAGGCCCCCTGAACACACCGCCCCTGGGCAAGTGAGGTTAATGACTGAATGGAGGCTATTATTGCTGCTGCTGCTGGGGGGGGGGGGGGGGGGGGGAGCGGTCTTCTATCAGTTAACCAGAACTCGTGTACACGGCCTTGAGCTTTGTTTGCACATGTAACACGTGAACCCCGGGTCGCTCCAAACCCTCATCCACACTCCCGCTCCCTCTGCATCTGAGCCCAAACCTGCCAGGACAGCCACTTGTCTTGCACCGCGCCGCCGATGGCGTTGGTGTTCGCTTCTGCTCTGGGACGGTGTATTTCCTCAGGATGCTTCGCCGCGGTCGACTGAAGCCATTTTTCTCGCCTTTAGCGGCGGTACGGCACTCGGCTCCACCCGCGGGGCAGCTTATTAGACAAAACAAGCCGTTAAAAGCATGCGCAAACAGCGTCTGCCGGAGGTGGAGTTGGCTTTGCTGCGGGGCTGAACACCTGAAACAGGATCCAAACATGGAGCTCCTTGTTGTTGTTGACTTTGTTGAGTTCTTCCTCTAAAGTCCAGGATGTGGTGTTGTGTCGGTGATTAAAAAGCTTCATCATTTTGAAGGGAAGGAGCGAGGAAGAACCCTTGTTATTGGAGTCCCCGGCATCGTAAAAAGCCAGTAATATCACACAGCTGACCCTATAGCATTAAATATAGAATACATGCATCTACACACACACCCTCACACACAGGGGGCCTTGGATCGGTTCTTCGCATTTGCTTTTGTCAAGGCCCTCGGCTCCGGGGAGCACAAGTGTTCATTCTTCTTCTCTTTTTAATTTACCATTTGTTCCACAAGCAAAGATGCACGAACACAACATCAACATTCGTTGTAGATGGGAAACTTTAATTGCTCAGATACTCAGTTCACCCAACCTCTCTCTCTCTTTCTTTCTTGCTCTCAAACATGTTGACAACAGACCTGTTTTTGAATACCGTAATTAAAACTAATTAATTTCAAAAGCTGCGCAGATGGAAACGAGGTGCTCGTCTCCTCTCAGGACCGCGAGTGCAACATGACTGCTGTCACGGCCGTCAGTGCCAGCAGATCTGGGTCGCTTTATACACATCAGTCTTCCTTGATCGTAATCTTTAGTAACGGCAACAAATGAATAAAAAGTGCAGTAAATAGGATTTATGGGCTTTTCCCAATGTTACTTTTTCAAACCCTAAATGCTAATATTCCTTTAAAAAAAAGTAGTATATATGAAAAGGTACTATCACATAAATGTGTTTTTATAGCAGTCAGTTCAGCATTGGTAGGTGTCAGCTGTTGGCCAAATTAGTTGTAAAATATTTGCATATCAGATACCAGCAAAAGCAGTTCCTGTGGGTTCCTAACCCATAGGACCCACTTTCGTTCATGGCACTCAGCCCAGCACCACCAGCGTGGTGGATTCGACGTGCCCCTGTGCCAGGAAGTCCGTTCTTCCATCCGTTTCAAACAAGACACGCTCCGTGCCTCGGGGTTGAAATGCGTCCGCCGTTGAAATCGATTTTGCGATCTCAAAACAACAAAATTGGGGTGAACGCGCCACGAACCCACAGCCGCGCGCCAGTCACCACAGAGCGCTGAAATGGGGCCCACAGAAGTTGAATTTGTCAGTAAAAGATTGTTGAAATGAGCAATTTCCTCTACGGAGCAATCTTTGAGCTGGTCATTCCAGTTCCTCCATCACAAAGGCTTGTTCATTCATTTTAATTAATAGTTAAGGTGCTGTCAGGTCAGGCCGTTAACCCGGCACCGTTTCGAAAGGTCAGCAAATGAGATTCAATCACCAAACTAAAAATAACCCTGGAGAGATCAGTACAACCTCCTCTGGTGTGGTACCGACACCGTACAATTTCTAAATCGCCATTTCATACTTTCATGATGATTGGCCTTTTTTTTTTTTTTTTTTTAAGACCAAATGTCAACCTCTTTTTGGTTGGTACCAGCAGTTTGGAGACATAACCTCGTAATTGTAACCTTTATACTGTTTTTTTTTTTTTATTCTATTTGTGAGACAAAACTAAACGATGCCGAAACAGTCAGTCGCAAAACATCACCAAATGTCATACGTAGTATTTATAAGACATCTTAGACCAAATAGATCTGGTGGACGCTTAAGATCAAGAGGTTGGGGTTTTTGTCAACCCTTTCCTTGCTTCCTTTATATCATTCGGACTCCCTCCCGGCTCAGGCTCCTCGTAGGCGTGTTTACTCGCTGAAGTACAATCCGGAGCTTTTGGGGGGGGGGCAGGATCCATGGGAGAAAATGGCAGCGAGTCTGTTTGCAGTGCAAAACAGCGAGCGAGTGGGGAGGTGCTGTTAACAAGTGCTGGCTGCTGGATAGTAGAGTGGAGACAAGACTTGTTTTCTTCAGACTGCTGCCTTGGGCCATTTAAAAACGATGTTTGAACACACACACACACACACACACACACACACACACAGAGCCGCTCTTAGTTTCATGATATCTAAGATCAGCAGCGGTGTTTAAACTTTTCAGACCTCAGGCCGCAGTTATCCCCGCAGGTATGGCATGGACTTGTACTGGTAGGTGGCGTGTGATGGTGCACGGCAGACTGAGATCACCAATTAAATTACATACATTTGCAGAGGTTTTTTTTTTTTTTTTTTTTAAATAAACTGAAAATTTTCGTCCACGCTGTCGAGTTGCTGCTCTTTACCTCAGGTAATTACGTGTCCTGGAATGGCAAAAGGGCTGCCTTTTTTTTTCTTTTTCTTTTTTTTTTACTAACAGGTAGCGAAACATATTTTCCTTGATATTCCCAAATTACACCCATTTTTATGTTTGAGTTTTTATTTTAAATCGTGAAAGTGGTGCACAAACCGCCTGGTTGCTGCTTTTTACTTTCTTAATCCAAAAATGGTGTCAAATGTGGTGTGGAATTGCCAAAACGTTGCCCCGTTCCCTCGATGGAACTACCAGTTTCACCCCAGCCAGAGAGAGATAGAGTCTTAATTCTGGGAACTGCTGGGTCAGCTGATGAATGGAATATCTCTTCATTTGCCCCCCAAAATGGAATAACTGCCATTGATATAAAAGCAGGATCCAGTGGTGTGTAACCTCCTACGAACCCTCAGTGGGTCTTCCCTTAGCAGGGGCCAACCTTGCATAAACTGGTTGCCATGACAGTTCAGTGGATGTAGCTGCCTAATAGCGCCGTGGTTTATTCAAACCAGCCCACTCAAGGTCAGCTCATACAAATAGACATCAAACATTGACATTATTCCTTTTTTCACTCCATGAAATGAGTTTAACAGAATTTCTTTGTGCCAACTGTCATTGAAAAAGTCACTCCGATGAATCGTTCCTTTACAGGAAGTGTTATCAAGTGCCGAAGGTTATCGCACCGACTGTAAATGCAGGTTATTAAAAGCTGGAGAGGCGGGTAATACAGCATCGTTTCGGGTTGGTGAGGTTTTTTGTTTGTTTTTTTTTGGTCAGTACACCGACTTAAGAATACTGTGTTGACATTCCAGCAGGATTGTAAAAAGCTTCAGAGCTGATAAGAGGCATAAAGTAGCAGCTTTATCAAGTACTGCAGTTTTCTTTCGTAGGAGGGGGTCACAACAGAAGCTGATGACTACAAGGAAATCCTGTCAATAATTGGTTCATTTACAGTTAAACCCTGGCGCTACCTAAGTTCCCAAACAACCCTTGTTGTCAGAGTTGCAGCATCGGCTTCTTACATCGCCACTTCTCAAACCCAGATTTTTGTGGCACCTAAATTAAACATCGCTATTCAGATTCATTGTAAGGTTTCCACATCGGAGCACCTGAGGCTTCCAGCAGTCATTCACGTGTGGACAACACAAATTAAAATAATAATGATGACGTTGGAATGTGACACGCCAATGAAAGAATAATACGTTGCAACAAAGTTGCACTGTCAAACCTGTAATTACCTGAGCAGTGGGTCAAACACTGCTACGGGTTTAACCTTTAACGTAGCTGACACGCCTACATATTTTGACAGGAATTCCTGCCATATTTCCAACCACATTGTGTCTGGCATCATTTGAAAGTTCCAATTTCAAGGCAGCAGATGTGACGGAACAAGAAACGGACACTACAGGCCGTGAGGTGGATGTCAAACCAGTCGGCCCACTTTTCTGTCACCGCACCCTTCCCGTGTGTGGCCCACATGAAGATGGTCTCCCTTCGCAAATACACAGAAAAAACAAACTCTTGGGTGGGCAGGAGAAGGATTTGAATTCTGACTTTATAATAAATCACATGGCTTATATAAGCTGACCTTTTTTGGGAATCTGTCAGGTGATAGGAAGACTTAACAGCAAAGTCTTTCTTGTCTGTGAACGACTCAGCTCCTTTGTTGAAAAGTTCACAAGAGACCCCCCTAGGGGGAAACATTGGTATCAAAGCAACAGATTTGTATTTATTTCATGTCAGTGGACAAAAGAAGCAGGGTTTTAGTCTTCTTTTAGCGAGCGAGTATTCCTCAGGCTCTCTGTAATTTCTCCCATTCTGACTTCATGCATGCAGTGTACAGACCGTCAACTCAAACCCACAGTTGTAACCAAACGGTTGTGGATAGATTTCAGTCGTCTCAGGGCTCAACAAAAACAAGTGGTGTCAGATACACTCCCCTGAAGGGAGACGACTCAAGGACGTGACAGTGGGGCTTTGGGCTTTGTCCCGGTGTGAAAGGATGTTTATCTGTTTATTTATTTATTTGTGCATTTCACTGTTGCTTGTACTTTTTGTTCGATTGGCGTGGCTCTTCGCGACTATAACGTGATATACAGTCATGGAAAGTCAAGAGATCTGAATTGAGCTATTTCTAGCTGTTGAAGGGAGGAAGCCTGGATATTTTGGAGGAGTCATGGAAAGCTGTGGTTAGTTAACGTCAACTGAGAAAAAAAAAATAGTGATTGACTTTAATACATGTTTATGTTGTGTCAATCCGCATTGCCTGTGATTATTTTTATTTAAATGTTTGCTGGCAAATTTTGGCTCTGGATTTTTGACATGTACGTATTGTCCCTGATAATTTTCTTGAAAGATGTGGAAAAGTCATGAAAATGCGTCGGTTTCAACGTGAAACGAGGACCCGGTTGTGAGTACGGCTTGTTTGGTGTCACTATACTTTGGTCCAGTCTTTGAAAGTCTTACTGCACGTCCATTTCATGTTGAGGTTGGACGTGGTACTACAACCTCTCTCTTACAAAGTGGTATTATCGAGTACTGAAGTTTGGCACTGGTTTAATTGACAGCAGCTTTTGGCATGAAGCACACAATTTGTTCAGTGCCCTCAATAAAATAACGAATGAAGAGTTCAGCCCCATAAGCACTTTTTTGTTGTAGTCACTGGACTCTTGCTTTGAACATTTTCAATGACTGAAGCAGACTTGAGGCCTGTATTTTTGTGCTCCTCCCTTGAAAAGGATGTGTATTCGCATGCAGAAGATGCAACATCCAAACAACCCTTAATTGGGATTTGGTAATTGAAGCGGGGGGTGGGGGGGTGGGGGGGGCAATTTTGCAGCAACAGGCCTCAGCCACATTTGTAACGATAAAGGCAGTTGTCTGAACTGTCACAAGAAGAGCGTGAAGTTCCGGGAGGAGTGCCTACTACCCCTGGCTCATTTCCTGGGGGAAAGTGGAGTTTTCGGTTTTCATAACTTTGCTTTTCTTGCGAATATTGGAAGTTAATTAAGATTCAGTAGTGAGGGATTTGAGGCCTCAACTCTAATTTAAAAGCTGTTAGATATGTATCCAATTAAGAAAAGCAGTGTGCGTTTCCACTGATTGCAGAAGAGATGCAGTGACAAAGTGTGACCATCTTCCATCCACCAAGGAGTTACAGTAGCTACTAATTTAGCCATTATTGCAAAGAGTAGGACTCACTTATCAACAGGGTTGTCCACTCCCGTAATGAAAAGCAGCATTTCGTCCCACTATGAAACGAAACTCTCTGCCTACACCCTCTAACACCTGTTTTCCAACAAAACTGAAAACACAAAATCAATTTCAGCAGGACACTTTCCAGAGGAAGCCTTATTCTTAAGCCTTATCTTCCCTGGTGAAATTCTCCACCCGCAGCAATCCTTCAAAAGTGGTCCTGACTGCCAATGCGATGGGAGTCCCCTGGATTTCAATCCAGTCCCCATTTAGGGGACACTCTGCAGCAATCTCACTTTTATTGGACTCGTTGCTGTGAGATGAAATGTTTCAATTTCCTGTGAAGAAAAACCAGAAAGCCAGGCTGAACTCGGAGCACTGAAATATCTCTGCCCTTCAGTAATCGCCCCACGATCCTCCCTCAGATCTGGGAAAAACAGGAGCAATAGATGGTATTTTGAAAGTGTCAGAGAGCCAAAAATACAACCAGCCGACACTGACCAGTATCTGAATGAATTATCAGTACACGCAGAGATGGAATGCTTGACCTCATTATGACTCTTGAGAGGTCATTGGGATGTTTTTGATGTAAATCTGAGCCAGCTCATGTCGGCTTCTGTCAAATTTGAGGGTAGCATTCAAAACAGAGAAAAATAAGTTGACGTAGTGAAGGATTTGTAGCCGAGAAGAGGCCGTGTGTTTTATACCCTGCAGTCCACTCTGAGAGCGCATACCTCAACCAAGGCTGCTACATTGAAACAGAATTTGAATATTTTCATTGTCAAATACACCTGTTTTTCCTCTTCCTTTCAGCTTCTGTGGTATTCTGTCAAAAGCAATTGAGTATTTAAAGGATAGACAAATACTATGAATTGATCTTTCACGTGGAGTTTCTGGTAGTTTTATGTAGCAGGGCCTTTTTTGCTTGGGGGGCTGCTGCTTCAAGCTAAGGTGGCACTGTGTCATCCTCTCCTGCAGGACTAGTTCCCGTCTGACTGTCAGCTGTTTCTGTTGACCACCAGCAGAGTGGTTTGCCAGAGGCAGGTCACACCACAAGTACGTTGTCAGCACTCAGTCAACACGGGGACAGTTTTTGCCTTGCAAATTTGTAACTTAACTCCATTCCGATTCAACCCCACATTTTCCGACTCGGTCAGCCTTTTGATAAGGGCTGGATGTGAGATGGCAGCCATAAAACACGGAGATATTACCAACCAGTGATAACTGTCAAGGACTGACTTGGAAAATGTCTGAGCCACGTAAGTGAAGTGAGCAGATTAATAATGGCATGTTATTCAGCCAGGGAAACCACACTTTCATGCTGTTGGTTTTCAGAATCGATTCATTTGTCAGACTTGTTTTCACATCTTGAAAAAGTATCATGGACTTTGTTTTCCTGCTCTTCTGAAGCTTGTCAGACACCCATGAATTAAGAAAACAGAAGGACCATCATGAGATTAACTTGAGGGCTGAATATTCTTTGGTAGATAATCTTTTTCTGGCTGGAATCGGTTCACGCTCAGTCCGTCTGTTGTTCTTCCTCTTCATTGTGTGAAGAAACGTGTATCAACATTACATGAATAGAGTAGTCATGAAAATTAATTAAACTTAACATTTTAATGTCAATTACCCACCAATATTTTCAAAATAATTCTATTTTTCTGTATATTAACAGTTGCAATACTCCGTTTGTTGGGTGACTCCAAGGCAGTTATGTGAGCTCATTAAATTTGATTGCTTTTGAGATTGCTCGAGTCGTGACTTTGTTTCAAATAGTGTCTAATCATTTGTCCCCCTCCAGTTCCTTTAAACTGTCTTTATCTGAAAACCATCACTGGAGTGAAAACATGGTGCCAGCAAGGAACCGTAATCATAGCATTTTGTCGGACAAAGCTACGTCAGAGGGTTTAGGACCCTTCGTTACGGCAAATAACTTTGCGGATGTATTTAGCAGAGAAGGCTCTGAGCTTTTGGAGCCTCCCGAATCCAAACTGCCTGCAAGACTCTGAAGCAAGCACATTAAAAGAGCCCCGAGGGTGTAGAGAGCAGAAAGCATTACATCTCACCGAGATATGGAATATACAGCAAGACGACAGGAGGGGAGAGCTGGTGGCAGAAATCAGCATATCGACTGGAGCTGCACGAGCGATCAGAGGATTAAGAGTTAGAGCTTGTCCGATGATTATTGACCTGCTCGAATGTGACGAGTAATTGTAAAAGTCAGCTCATAGTGACTTCAGCTCTGCTCGCTTGAATAAGGTGCTCCGTTAATGAGATAGTTTCCGATGTCCTCTGGGAAATTAGGTCCTCTCTTGCTCCCCTTGTGGAAGATAATGCACACTTCAGCAGGGTGGCTGCTTATCAGTGCGACAGTGTGTGAAGCAGGGTCCTTTGTTTAAAGTGCAGCCTGTTGAACCTCGCTACCTCTCTGCCTCTCGATTCAGCCACTGAATAGCACTTGGTATTACATCCCCTCGTGGCTTTGTTCGTGCGTAAATGTGGAAGTGGAGACGAAGGGGTCACAGGATTGTTTCAGTCAAGTTCCAGGTTTTATGACAACGACAGAGAATTCGGGGGAACTTAGAGCAAAAAGGGTGCTTCGTTCTTTAGCAACCAGTGAAATTGATATTGTAAGTTTTCATTTGAGTCAAGTAGGGGCATCCCTCGTCCAGTTTCCAAATTATTGAAAATTTCAAATCAGTTCAAAGGGACATTCTTATTATGTCCTGTTGTTGAAAAATAAAAGGTTATTATGACGGCGCGAACTGGAAAAATGAGGTGTCCGACTTGGTTGTGCCGCATTGCGCTTCTTCTGCTTGCTTGTTTAGAGTTTACTGACAGTTACTGACAGTTTACTGACCCAAAAAAGGTGTCTGGGTATTTTAAAACTAGCTCAGGTCTACTGAGGTGTGATCATTAGAATAACTTATAGATATTCTGAAAAAGCAATTTGAAACTTGGCTTTTTTAATTTTCCAGATAACCATCTAGACTTTTCCAGTTTAGATTTCTGAGTGTACGTGAGTACAGCCTCAGGGTTTTGCTGCACAGGGTCATGTAGATTTTAGAGCCGGTCCCTTGCTTTTACAGTCGATGGTCAAAGCTTCACAAAGGGAGGACATGTTTGTTGTTGTTGATTCCTGAGTGTGAACACTTGATAGGGCAACATGAGAACAATTTCTCAGAGCCATCATGCCAGATATTTAATTTCATTTCTATTTTGGTGCAAGCATTTACGGGCCTATGCGGCTGATCGCCTTCCAAGATGTTCTAACACTTTTCTACTCCCACCTCTGGCTCAGGACTAGAATTAATGTCAGGACGTGGCAACTTTCCTGTAGGGGGATCATAAGATGTCTTGGGATAGCCAAGTCGTGCTTTGTTGCATGTGCAGGAATAATATACCCTTTCATGCAAAAAAATGTGACCTGACCATGCTGGTCTTGTTTACAGGATTAGATTGACAGTCTTCTACGTCATCCAGCACCACTGTTTGCTTTTTCAAAGTGACTGCAAGCACAAGGAGAACGTCAAGAGCCTACTCTCTGGTCCCACATGCATTTGTCAAATCGATCCCCCGAGGCAAAGCCCACCTAGACTTCTTAGCTTGTTCCCACAAGGTCCTTGCACAAAGATGTATGAAATCCCAACGCAAAAGCAAAGCCTCTTACATCATAGTTGCCTGGCCTTACTGCGTCTTGAGAATGTACAAGACTTGTGTATGCAAATGAGGTAAGAAAACTAATGATAGTTGCACCGTGTTCCTGAAAGGATTAGGCTGGAAGTACTCTATATATATATCTTTTGTCAACACATTCCATGGTAAGACCAACAAGAAAAAGATCCAATAACTACAAATGATTGTGTGTGGAGTTAAAGCTCCCTCCAAATCTCATTAATGCTTTCATGTGTTAGAGAACGAGAGCCTGATTGCATAGCCAAATTCAGTAAGCGGAGCATTGAAGGCAGGAGATTGCAGTTCTGTTACAACTGCATCCAAAAAAATATTCTCCCGTTCCCTAATCCTCACCATTTTCAATTGGTATTCTTTCCCTGCAACATTGATAAAATCAGATCAGGCTGATTAAAGAACGGTCATACGCTCTCAAATGACCACTCAGGACATAAAATCGATGTACTACAAAACTAAAAGTGAACAAACATCATTTTGTGATGAATTATCCACAGTTTTATTTTTAATTTCAATCTTCACTCATGGTTAGAAAAGGGTAATGCTTTACATTTCAACATTTCCAGGAGAAGCCTAAGGGTCGGAGTGGAGAGGATAGAGTGTGTACACAACACTGTGTTCTGAGTTCATACTCTGCTGTTGATGTGTGCCTGGCATGTGAGGCAAAGCCACAGAATTGTGCTAGTTTGGCCTGGTTATGACATCTGCCCGCAAGTTGTGCTGTTCAAGGGTCATACTTTAGGCAAAAGTAAAGGGCCAGAAAGTCAAGTTTCATATGAGACTCATTTTGTTCAGCAGGCACACAGCCTTTTGTCCTGCAAAAAGATACTGTGTCCTCTCCCTCTGTCGTTTCCTCCAACAAACTCATTCAGTGATTAATAATTTATCCAGGCGATGAAATGCCAAATCCTAGAGGGAAAAGATCACTCCTATCCTGGACATGGATACAAAGTCGACAACACCCTCGCAGACGTGCTTCCATCAGCTTAGAGGGCACCCTAACCTTAACCTAACCTCACCTGAAGAAGAATTCACCCAAAAAGGTGGCGAGTCCCCACGATGTAACGGATTAAGCAGATTGATGTCTCGGCTACATGAGGAATACCTGGTGCCTCAGCAGTGACAGATAGCAATAACAGCTTTATCTGTGCTTCAGGCAGGAAGAGTTTTCGTCCTTGTAACGAAACTGAGTTGAGACGAAGGGCAAAGCATAACTTAACAATAATGTTGAATTTTCTACAGAGCCCCCCCCCCCATGATATATCCGTGTTTATTTTAAAAGATGTGATGTTTTGAATGTGTGTAAAGCTTAACCGTTTTCTTCTGGTCCATCCAGCTCCACGACACAGCTGGCCAAATGGGGTGCCGATGCTGCCGGATGATAAAAAGGTGAGAAGAGCTTGTTTATCCGAAGACGTTAAGTCCCCTCTTTGTTTTGTGCCGTGTTTTATGTCGCTCCTGTTCAAACCGTCTAATGAGGACTGTCATTCTGTCTTGCAAACTCCTCTTTCTACAGTGTTTCCTCCGGAACTCTTTTGATCTGCAGGGGTAAAGAGCTAAATGGCAATCTAAAACCACAGCCTAGACAGTAACATGATGTACCTACCGCTTTGACAGCACAGGCCAAGTGTTGCCTTAGAACCAAGTCCCGTAGAGGAACGCTAACATTACGTCACAAGCGCTCTTTATTTGTATTAAAGCCTCAAGAACTCCTTTACTGTCACAGCTCCATCCTAGGACAGCACTTAACTCTGAAAGTTACTCTTCCAGGCACGTCCAAGGTCATTCCTCATCCTCTTGGCCTCACGGATCAAATTTCATGGTAATCCGTCCAACTGTTGTTGAGATATTCAAGAATTAAACAGAAGGACGAGTATGTCTACTCCTAAGGCTCTTAAGGAAAACAACAAAACTTAAGGGATTCGGGTGATAATGATACAGTACAAGATGGGTAGAAGACTAAAGACCTACGGCATCTTGAGTGGGTGGGAAGCAGAATATAACAGTCAGATAAGACAAAGGTTAAATGTAAATGAGGCGCCTCCTGAAGAAAGTTTGTCTGTTTTTAAAATGATTCTCTCAGTTCAAATCGACCGTATAATCTTGCCCAAGAGCCTGAATCAGAAATATAATCGTTAGGTAAAATAATACATTTGTTTACCGTGAAATCAATGCTTTGTCATTTGTTTGTTTATATTCTCGGAAAACCGTTTGGTTCTTGACTTTCAAACCAAAATCAGAGGTGCCAAAACTTCTCAGAACCGAATAATCGAAACCACGTTCCCAATAATTCTGCCAACTGCCAACTGTGGATAGGTGACGTAAGAGGAAATGCCCATTAGTTATATTTCCCTGAGCTGGTCTGGAGCAAACAAAATAGACTCTATATGGCGCCAGAAGATGGCGGTACAGGCAACGTTCGCATGGCTGCAACAACAGCAGCAGAGGGCAGTCTACCAGAGAACAATTGAGGTCTTGAGGAATTGCCGTCAGTTGGGCTACCTCCAGATGTTCTTCAGCACCAGCTCGTACCGCACGTGCTGCATGCCGTCCAGAGACTGGCCAAATATGGGAATGTCCATGCTGGGGCCCATTTCAGAAACAGCTGGTCAGTCCCAGTAGCTACAGATTTGACCTTTTTCTTTTGTGAAATTCAGGAACCTTTCTTAATATCTTTTTCTAATGTGATACTTTAAAAATAAAATGGTCAGTGTCTAAGTCCTCTTCAGCTGAGAAAGTAATCAGACTTTATGGAGGAACCGACCTGAATGCATCACCTCAACTTCGTCCCTGATTTGAAGTGGCTCTAAATGGTGCTTGAATGCACCGTGCTTTGGAGCGACTTTACCTTTGTTGGCTTTATCTCCATCTTTTGTTATTCTGTTAAACCTCTGAGCATTGTGTTAAAGTCCAGTCCAGCTCCGCAGTAACAACGTCTCACTGTAGATTTCCTTATCTGCGGGTCCACACTGCTAAGTCAAATGTTTCCTCGCCACATAATGATTTCTTGTCTTGTTTCATGCAGATAGTGAGAGGTCCATTTATAATACGTCTGCACTCTAAACCTCACGTGGGCTCTTTGTACAAACTCTGAGTCAATATGCCAATAGCTGTCACCCTTGGTTACTGTATTTCTCTGCCCAACTGTCTGTTCATTAAAAGTCCACAAGGCTCCGTCGTCAAGGCTCGACATGAGCTGGACGAAGAGCAGACACGACTTTGCGGGGAAACGAGATTTTGATTGGAGATTAATGAAAGGGCACGCTGTGATTCGCATTCCAGGCTCATAATCCCCCACTCCCACCCCTTCCACGCTTTCCCATGTCAAAGACACATGTGAGTGCTTGTGACACACACATACACACACACCTCCCTAATTATCTGGGGGTGTCACATTTCTGGGCTTAGCCATGTTTGGCAGCTTGGGCCTGTAGGTTACTGGGTCAATAATGCAGCTTCAGTGTCGTCACTCTGACATTCACACAATCCCAACAACCTTTCAAGAAACCTTCCACACTGGCTGGGATGTAATCTAGAGTCGTAATCCTGCGCAGATGCAGTTTTATGTGGGAGGTGGACTCGGTGTAAAATGTGTTGATGTCAGCCCAGGGTAAGAGGAGACTCTGGGAAGATAGGAAGTCTAAAAATTCCCCCAAATTCCAGCAGCGAAAGACTTTGAGAGACACTTGAACCAATTTAGTTTGGATGTGTTATGTGAAAGACATTAAGTCACCACGGCCAAATAAAAGTCCCATTTCTGAGGGTACAACCCTGTATTTGAGGCGTGGGATATCTCTCCATGTTGTATTCAGGTTGAATTGATAAACAAATCTTTCACCTACTTTTCCTTCCATCTGTTACATTTTTGGCTCCAATAATTCATGTAATGTTGTTAGTCGAGCTGAAAAAAAAATTGAATCCATTGGGAAGAAACGCACACAGGATACATTTAGTTAATGATTAACCTGTAATATTGTTGAATATTATCAAAGAGCAAAAATTCCTCCCGGTTCTAGAATTTTACACGTTAAAAAAAAAAAAAAAATCTGCAAAAGTAAAAATGCATTTTAGTTGTTGGGGAAATCACGAAGGAGACGTTTTTACTTTTTGTAACGTCTGGAACTAAATGACCAGTCCCCCGTTTGAAAGCTTAATCAGAAATAAAGACTTTTTTTTGTGTTTAATTACAGCTTAATAGCACATTTTTACACCATAGCTACTTGGGCTTGGTAGAAGTTTTAATCCAGTTGCAGGACAATTTGCTTGCAATTCATTAAAAAAAAAAAAAAAAAAGAAACGGTCTGGACGTTTATCAGGAGGCCGATGATATTGTTGCCATTAAATCTTTAGGCTGAGTTGCTCCCTACTTTATAACACCGCAGACACAATCAGCTGAAATCTTTGAGCACAAGAGGGGCCGTGGCATTTTATAACCTTAGGCTGATACCTCGGGTAGAAGTGTCTCCCACACACCAACTATTTAACGATCAAGTCCCTCAAGTCGGGGGAATCCTGATTGAAAGCAGGAACTCCCCAGAACCCACAGCTCAAATGCAAAACGACTTATTTGGTAATAAAATCGGGGCTAAACACAGGGAAGACAGATGATTTGCATCCGCTGGTTTTTTCCCCCTCTCCATTGCTTAAAAACAGTGTGCATACAATGTAGGCGATGTGTGTAGACTTGCAGCCATTATTCAATTAATTGGAAGAACATTAATCACCCTTAATTCTGATAATTGATCAGTCTTTCTAGGGAGAAAAAAGGTCAAATATTTGCTGCTCTCACGTTCATAATTATGCTCCATCCATCCATTTTCCACCTCTTATCCTGTTAAGGGTCGTGGGAGGGGGGGGGTGGAGCCTATCCCATCCCAGCAGCCTTCAGGTGAGAGGCGGGTTCCCTCTAGACAGGTCACCAGTCCATCGCAGGGCCAACACATAGAGACAGACAACCATTCACACTCACAGTCACACCTACAGTCAATTTAGAGTATCAATCAGCCTTGTCCACTCTTGATGTCTTTGGACTGTGGAGGAAGCTGGAGTACCAGAGAGAACCCAGCAGGAACAGGGAGAACATGCAGACTCACACAGAAAGATCCTGTGATGGAGCCGGGACTGGAACCTGGAACCTTCTTGCTGGGGGGCCACAGTGCTGACCACTGCTCCACCGTGCAGCCATCTATTTTTGTCATTTGTGACAAAGATTTCAATCTACAAAATTGAGATGAGCTCTTCATTGTTTCCATGTCCTGGATATAATATTTTTTTAATAATTATTATAATTGATTGTGAAAATAATCAGGAGATGAAGCAGTGATGAAATTAATTTCTAGTTGCTGCCCGAGATGTGGACTGTCACCAAGGAGATAGACAATTATGGGCGGAGCCTCTTTCAGCTTTATGAATTCTTTACCAAAACATCTTTTGTATTTTGCCATGTTTTTTTTTGTTTTTTTTTTAAGCCAGTCTCTGATTTCACCTTGGAGGTGGACGCAGTGCTGCACAGGAGCGAGAGAAATGGAAATCTTCTCACAGCCTTCTGTTGTGGAGGGAGTTCGAGGGGAGAGTAAAGGGTGAGAATGAGAGAGATGCTGAAGGCAGAGGGGGAGGACATGACTATAAATGCGTGGACAGGTGATGTCTGTGTGTCTGCTTACTTGAATATTTAAGACGATTAGAAGTGCTCCTCTGAGTTGTCAGGACTTGCTCAGCGGGGTTGCTCGTAAACCTAAAACAGGGAGACGAGGAAGCAGGAGTGAGGCGATGGATGGAAAAGCTCGAGGGAAGGCGCTGAAATCAAGGAGAAGTCAAGTGCAAAAGGGTAGTAAATTAGAAAGTTGAAACTATATTAGAGTGAAGGAGCAGCGGAGAGGAAGAGGAGGGGTTGTGTGGCGGGGAAGAGGCACCTGGAGAGCTGAAAGATGGAAGAGCACTGCAGGCAAGATGAAGGAGAAAACAAATGGAAGGAAGAGGAGATGGGTGTGAAAACCAGGAGGCTGGAGCGGCGGGTGATGTCTGACAACCTGTTACACAAAATAAAGCCCCCCTGCCAGCACACTAATACCTGCCAAGGTGTGTGTGTGTGTGTGTGTGTGTGTGTGTCTGTGTGTGTGTCTGTGTGCCCGTGAGTGTGTGAGAGAGAGACGATACTGTTGTAAGAAAATCCACCAAAATAGAAGCTGGGGTTACACCCTGTGAGGTGTAGAGATTAATCGAGCATTAATTTGTGTCGGACCTTCATAGACAACGAGGAGGTTTGAGGACAACATTGACAGCTCTCTGGCAGATCAGACGCGCTTTCTAGTTCAGGCAATAAAAGGCTCATGTCACGCCAGAGGAAGGGTAAGATGGAAGGCGTCTTGCATCTTCGACAGTCATCGTCATGACGGGCTCAGTATTTCCAAGCATCTGTAAACAACCTGGGACTGTAGGCCCCCCTGACATGAACCATTGTGAGAGCTCAGGGTGCCTTGAAGAGAAAGGTCCTCTGATCTGGCACAAACGCCCACTGGGATTAGAGGACGATCGAAGAAGGTTTTGGTGGTCAAAGGTCACTGTCGCCTCATGGCCATTTTCAAATTCGGCACCAATGTCCCCTTGGATTTTGAAGGTCAAGGTCGCTGTCACCTCGTCTCTGTGTGGCCTCTCAGGAACGTCTTTGGGGAAATTCCTCCAAAATTGGCACAAGTGTCCGCTGGGATTTGAGGATGGCCTGAAAAGATTTCGGTCAAAGTCATTGGTCCCATTTGTGAACTTGATATCTCAGGAACACCTTGGAAGAAGTTCCCCTAATTTGGCACAAATTTCCACTGGGACTCAGGCCTGGACCTCACGTATGTGGGTATTTTTTTTTTTTTTTAATTGGATATTTTCTTCCTCATTTAAAAACAAAAACAAAAACAAAACAAAACTGTCCACACGAACAGCCCAAACTGAATACGATCGCCTTTAAAGCCTGCCATGCCATGCCAGGCCAGATGGTGGCGATAAGCAAAATATACATCCGTAGAAGAAGAATGTTAGGAGCATGCACAGTCAGTTGCAACAGTGGCAGCGACTCAAAACAGAAAGACACGCCTGGGACTGTTGAGTAATATCGTACCTTTGCATGCCGGTGAAGTGCGGCTGATGTCACAACGTTAAGTTGTCACGTAGAGCTGAAATGAGGCCGAGAAATGCAAAGCACACACAAATAACCCGGGGCAAGTCCGCCATTGTTGGCACGTCCCGTTTTGCTTTGTCGCGCTTTTGTAAACGGCTTGATGTCATCGCATCAACACCGGCTCCGTTCAACACAACCTGGAGGATCCACTCAATCGGGTATTTTTTTATCTCCACTTTTGTAGCCGTTTTAAAAAAAAACCTCCATTTAAGTGGATGAACGTGCTGTGTTTGTGTGGCTGAGAGGCCCAATCAGACAGTAAAATGCGCGTCGAGAAAAATACCGTATTCCTGTAGTCCAGGCCGCAAGGATGAGTCCGAGAGGTCGTCGTGGTCGAAAGGTCAAGGTCACTGTCAACTGATGTGAACGTGATATTTCAGGAAAGCTTTGAAGAGATTCACTCCGTTCAGGTGTTTTTATGGTCAAACGTCAAGTCAAGACAGGACCATGCACGTTTTCATTTTCCCTCGAAGAAATGAGCTGTCTTTGATTGCTGGATACAGAAGCAGAACTTTTATCCAACCCCCCACACATGAGAACGTCGCCCGTGTGTGCACATAAAATCCAGGTGAAAATTTCTTGGGAGAGATTGAGGCCTCACCTCAGTAAACTGGCTGTGATTCATAGACGGAGATGCTGCTGTTTTTTTCAAATCGTGGAGTAACGGAAGAAATGACGGACGATTTGGAGTCGTAATGCAAACATCAGTGTTTCTGTCGGCTCCTGTTTTCATCCTCGGCGCTTCACGCTCTCCTCTTGAAGTTAGCAACACAAACAAAACAACATGTGAGAGGGAAAGTCGGTCTTTTTACAGTCTGAACATGACAGAGTACATCTCCCCTGTCGTCCCTCCAGCAGCCCTCCGCATAATATATCTGACAGTTTCATGACCGCGGCGAAGGCGAGATGCAGTCTGTGAAGCGCATGCCAAGATCGATGCATCAACTGCACCGGAGTCCTGTCGGGAGTTTTTATTGATTCAGGGTCTGACTCCTGGAGCCCTGTTAGAAATACTCCTCGCTGGTCTCCTTTTGGAGGCATAAATTAGGGGTCCATCTTTGTGTGGGAGGTGTCTTGTCGAAAGGGAGACGTTGTATGTCTCTCTCTGACTTTTTGACAAAAGGTTCCATCGTCCACTAATCATGTTTGTCTCTCACAGCTACATCTATGACCCCTCTGTGGCGGTGGACGGTAGGAAGCCCGACACCGCGGGCAGTTCCTTCTATCAGCCCCACCATCTTCCTGGAAGACACCCAAGCGACATCCACCACATGGGGCACAACAGTGAGAAGCAGGGTATCCAGAACCTGGGCTACAGCAAATCCACTGACAGCAGCTTCAGGCTAGAAGTGGACAACAACCACGTCAACCACACGCTGCACGCCGCTCCGTCCCCCGTGAAGGAACTGCACCGTCAGGCCAGCGTGCCTCCTGCTGGCGGAGGGCTGTACATTATCCAGCCTGATGCTCGGGGGCCGCAATGGGGGCAGGAAAGAAGCCCGAGCCAAGTGCCGGTGTACCCCAACATACAGGAGTACGAGAACCCAAAAAGCTACTGGGAGCAGGGACACAGAGGGACAGGTAACAGGTGGGAAACCTCCAACACTAACTGCTCAACTACCAACGGAAGCTTGTCTGCAGACGAGATCGACGAGGGTGTGGGAGGGACGCCGGAGTACCCCTGCGACACCGGTGACGAGGGGAGTGTCCTGTCTGTGGACATCCACACCAGCACCACCAGCCTGTCGTCGTCCGACACCAGAGACGAACTCAGGTTGCCAAAGACTTCGGACGTTTCCACGGTGGAGAGCGGGATCTGTGTGGCAAAGAGCGAGGACGAAGAGGAGGTGAAGAAAGAGGAGGTACGGAGCATCACGGACTCGATGGTGGAGGAGGCGCTCGCCGCTCTGGAGGCCGCCACCGCTGGCGAAGATTTCGAGTGACAACTTGTAGAAACTCAGACTTGAATGCGAACGGTCATAAACCACGAAGAGGCACCGTTCCTTTATTGAAGAACACGGACAAATGAAGGAAACTGTTTACAAGAAGAATGCAGAACTCTGAACTTCTTGGGTACTTCTTTAAGACGGCCTCATAAAAGAGGGTTAGCACGAAGCCACTAATGAAGAGACATGTCGACTGTGAACGCCACCTGCACTCCGCAGTCCTTTAACGCCGACTCTTAGCTTTAGCACATGTTGCTATGCTAAACGTTAGCTTATTCTTGCCATAGTTTGCCGACCCATCACAGATCAGTCAAAAGAAGAAGGGTCATGGCTTTATTTTTTTATATGCTACACCCATGTTTTTGTTCTAACATGTCACTTGTGTTATTTATAATATCTCCACTAGAATCGTCTTTGATTTACTGTGAGTTGAAACAGCAGGAGGGGGGGGGGGGGGGGGGGGGGGCAGAGGAGGTGCGAGGAGGCGCTTCCACCAGAGTGTCAGCATGAATTTCATCAAGATGACACTGAATTAATGTTTTTTTTATCGACTTGGAAATTGGAGAAAATGAGTTTACACTCTCGTCATTGTCACCAGTCACACGAGAGCTCGGCACTTGTGACTTGGAAAAGATCGTTTCAATGCACAGTTGTTAGAAAGAAGGCCTTTTGTCACACGATGGCAATCAAGACGAAGGACCAAACGGGAATAGTCCCCGTTACTTTTAATTGGTTCCACCTTTAGTCCCTTGCAGATTTGCTGCATGGGTAAATTAACCCCCCCCCCCCCCCCCCGTCATGATCTTTCTCTTTGTAATTATTATTTTATAGGTCAGACTTCATGTTTCTAGACTGGCCTGTGATGATGGGTCACTACGTGTCCGACTGAGGCCGAACGTGTGAGGAACAGAAGCTCTCTGGAGAGTCGAGGCTTTGAAAAAAAGAAGAAGAAGCTGTTTTCTTAATGAAGTTTTGAGTTTTTTTTCACCGCAACTCCACTTTACAGTCACTCGTTTGCCTGCCAAATCATTTCTACTTGGTATATTTGTATTCTGAAATTCATTAAAGAATATACGTATGAAACATGGCAAGTGTGAGGTCGTACTGCCCGTGTGTGTGTGTGCTCCCTTCAGGGTTGCTTACAGGAGAATGCCTGGAAAAGAATTTGACCCTCTGTAGGACTTCATTCCAATGTTCAACAAGGAGCAAAACCCTGCATGTTACCTCTGGGTAGTTATGCTAGGCGCTGTTAGCTACCTTTTAGAGTGAATGTTTTGGTGTAAGCTAGCAAGAAAACTGCCTTATCATGATATAGTAGCGGTAGAATATCCTTGGCTAGTTTCCATACTTACATGAGTTTCTTCCTACTGAGTTATGTAATTTTTGTGAACTAGAACACTTACTTTGATTCTTTCTTCACCTTCTAGTCACGTTTTTTTCCCTCTCCGGTTAGTTGCTATGTTAGCATAGCAAGCTAGCTGTTTTTGCTGGTACGCAGACTGTTTTGTCCTGTTGTGATGGAAGCATTTTGACTCAGATGTAGAGTTCAGCAAGCGGACAAGTACTGGACATGGTGATCTACATTAGGACAGCGACATTCGTATCACGAAGTATTTGCTGGTGTGTACAGATGATGTTTTCATACCTTGTCAGTACAGTAAAACCGTGGTGATGTGCGTCGTACATTTTAGAAGAAATCCTCACAAAAATTTCAGTGTATTCAGAATTTTATGTTGTTAATCCTCCTTTCAGTAAAATAATTTGTATGTTTTGACATTTATTTGAAGAAACCTTTTTTTGTGGGGGCATCAAATGCTTGTTTACAAGACTTCATGAATGGCTGATCTCACTCAGGGACCTGGGTGTTAAACGCTAACGGTTGCAGCAGGTAGAGCCTCAACGGGCAGAAGCGGCCTGAGCTAATGAGCACCTCAGAGCTTTCAGCACACACACACACACACACACACACACACTCCCTGGAAACTGCCACAACAGCAACAACTGGAGATCCAGCTGACTGCCTGCAGGAGAGGCTGTTCAGTTTAGGAGGACGCCGCCAAAATAACTCTCTTTCTCTCTTTTGGACATTTATCTGTTTATCTCACCCTCCTCTTTCTCTCCCTCTCCCTCTTTTTCTTGTCTGTCGGTAAAATTGCACTCTTTTCTTTAAAAAAAAAAAAAAAAAAAAAGGTTACCCTTTGTGTTCCAGCGTGTTATTTTTCCTTTAAGAGTTGATGCAATTTGCCTTGTTAAAACTGAATAAACCGAACCAGGGATGCGGGACATGACTTCATGTCACATCCAGAGGGACGAACCAGCTCCGGGGGGATGTGAGTGCAGCTATAAGTGACTCAGGGAGACGAGTAAACAAGAAGGTAAAGTATACGTTGCTAAACAAAGGTGATGTGTAATCACCTCCATTAAGACGTTGAACCTTGAAAAAGACACAAAAAAAGATTTTACCACTAAATATTCTTACAATTGACACTACAATTTCTCAGCTAAGTGTTTTTCTTCGACCGATTCACAAAGCCGCAGAAACCAACTTTTGCTGAGGCTAACCTGGAAGTTAGCATCTCAGTCAGTTCTCTTCACCAAAAAACAGCGGGGATTTGAAATTGGATTTTTGGATAATCCCAGAAAATAAACTCAGTGGAAAAACAAAACTTTACGATACGAGTTCTGTTAATTTTCTCAAGTGAGCAACATTTTTCTGGTTTTTAAAGATTTAATGCAGTCGTTGGTTGTGCAAAGCTAACGTTACGCTACCAAGACATCGCTTTGTGCTTCTGTTCTCAGCATGATGACGTCTGATAACAAATACAAATACTTGTCTTTTGTAACAACAATTTTCATACATGAAAGTCAGTGTGGTATTCACTCATGTACTTTATTTCAAAGATGTTTAAAATGAGAAAATATCTTAAGCTAGTGTTAGCAACATACAGAAAACCTACTGACTTTGAGATGAGGCAAGTTTAACAATGCTAACTTAACTCGGTATGTTTTTTTTTCTTCTTCGTTTAGGTTTTTTTTCTAAACTAAATTGCATTGAATTTGTGTTTCTGTTTGTACGCTGTATTGTTTTTGCATGTGCTAGTTTTCCAACGTAAAGTAGACTTAAAAACACAAAAAGCGAAATTATTTCAGATTTTTAGTGCTCATTCCTGCGAGATACACCAGTGGTCGTTAACCAAACGTCCAGGTAGGAGAAAAAAATCCTCTCAGGATTTCAGTTGTTGCAACGTTCCGGCTGCAGCCTGTTTTTTTTCTGAGTCTTCCAGGACCGAGTGAGAACCCGTCTACTATAGAGCAGGATGCACCTGGACCTGATGTGTGACGACGACGCGTCACTGAGGATCATCCAGGTGTGTTTTCATGTACTTTATGTTTATACAAAGAACAAACGCACAAGAACACGTCTGACTTTGCAACTCGGAATGTTTTTTTTTTTTCTCAAAGCAAATCACGCAACTCTGTGAAAACCGTATCAGGAAAGAAGTCCTGCACCAGCGAGAGCGTGCGAGGCGATGGGCTCGCGAAATGAAACAGGAACATTTGCATATGAGGTGAAGAAAATAAGATCTGCTGCAACTCAACACAACCAGCGACTTTCCATCAAGTGACATGAAAACAACAGAGGTGAGTGAGTTTGTGTGTGTGTCGCCAGATTATTTTGATCCTCTCCGTTAGCTCCAGGAGGATTAAATTTGAAAATAAATATATCAAACAGACCGATAACAGCAGAGGCTTTATTCCGCCACAAGTTTAATGTGGTAAACTCAAAAGTACATCGTAAACAAGATAATAAACTAAAACTTCATTATTTATCTGTGTACTTTAGCCCCCCCCCCCTGTATTTTTGGGATTTTTTTTTTTGTCCTTTCACATTTCTCCATCTTCGCTTCGCCACATGCTAGCAACCAAATCAATTTATGCAATTTTTAATATTAAAGAAGAAAACACTCACTAAATAAGTTGGGAAATTGAATATAAGAAATGCAGGACAAACGAAAAATGAAAAAAATGCATCAGTGAACAAAACGGAGAATTTGTATTTAAGTAAAAACAAAAAAAGTAAAGTAGAATTAAATGAATAGGGACATTAAAGCAATGGTAAATAAACAAAAAGTAACAAAAAAATTAACATCTGTACTTTTATTTTAATGGATTTCGTTTACTTATTAGGTCTTTTTTTGAACTTTATTTTGAATTTTGGCAGCTTGTGTCCCTCGTACATCTGCACAGCTCACCTGCTCTCATTTAGTGGGAACAAACACTCCTGTGCTGAAGCGGTGGACGTGTTTGCCGTTCGGCCGGTGACACAAAGATATTAGTTTTGGTATTTTTTTTACTGGATTAGTTCGCCGTTTCCCGTGTGAAACTGGTACATTTCCATAATCTACCTCGGTCTCGCTGACTCGCACTCGTCAACGTCGCCTCCAGATAACAACAACAACACAAAGTAGCTGCTACCTGTTGTGCGTCTCAGTCGAACACTAAAGTGCACTTGTGTGTCAGATTCCTTCATGTTGCGTTTATTAGGCCCATTAGGCAGCTCACTCCAGAGTCCCTGAGGGGTGTGTGAGACTGTGTGTGTGTGCGCGTGCGCGTGTGTGTGTGTGCGTGCGTGCATGCGCGCGCCACGCTAACATGTTTGTTTTTCTCAAGGCTTTTGTTGGAGTAATGATGTCACCTTTAATTGCGGCACACTCATCTCAGAGGAGTAAGTAGGGCCGTGGTTAAGGGGGGGGGGGGGGACTCATGTTGTTCTTCTTATCTAGACTATCAACTGGAGGGAAAACGTGCTGTAAATTTATTCCAAGCTTATTTCCTGGTTCCTGCCCCCCCCCCCCCCCCCAACAAAAACACACACACATTTGGATTTCAGGGTCAACAACCTCCTGGCCTTTGATGTTGATTTTACCTCCTACAACCTTGAAAACTCATTAAATCTTGTTGATGGGAGAACGGACTCGCTCACCTTTACATGTCTGAGAGAAGTCCGAGGACGAAAACAACTGGAAACATCTCACTCACGTTAAATATTAAATGTCTTTTAGCGATGTAAAGGTACCAGGTGAGAGTTTCATCCTCAGTTCCAGCTAAACAACTTAGCATTTCCTTGTTCTTTCAATAGGATGAGACAGCTACATTTTCGGAGTGGTCTGGTCTGCCCCCCCCCCCCCTTGTTTGTTTGTTTGTTTGTTTTTTGGAGCCTAGAAAACGAGGGGCTAACGTGCTGTTTTTCAAGAATGTCTGACGGCATATCGAGAATTTTCCAAAGCTAGCAAAGAAACACTGATGCACCACGTTTTTGCTAGCTAGCTCCCTCAAGTATGTTAGCTGGAAGATGTATTTAGACGCTCGTGAGGGCTGAAGATTGAAGGTTGATGTTTGCAAGTATATTTTGATTCACAGGAAGAAAAAAACCATGATATGAAAATGTTTTTCTTTTTTTCCACTTCTTTACATTTTCAGGTTGTCCTTGTGTCCCATTCTCATTGATGCAAGGTCTCAGGAATGCCTAGAGGAACTGCCTTCCAGTTCAGCACAATCATCCACTGGGTTACTGTTGCCACATGTTTGCCGTATCTGTCACATTCTTATTAATGAGACATCGCAGGAATGCTTTGGGGAATCGTGTTAAAATTTGCCGCAAAATTCTACCAGTGGTGCAGTGGTCAGCACCGTGGCCTCACAGCAAGAAGGTTCTGGGTTCGAGTCCTGGCTCAAGCACAGGATCTTTCTGGGTGGAGTCTCCATGTTCTCCCTGTTCCTGTGTGGGTTCTCTCTGGTACTCCAGCTTCCCCCCACAGTCCAAAGACATCAAGAGGGGACGAGGCTGATTGATACTCTAAATTGACTGTAGGTGTGACTGTGAGTGTGAATGGTTGTCTGTCTCTATGTGTTGGTCCTGTGATGGACTGGTGACCTGTCCAGGGTGAACCCTGCCTCTTGCCCGTAGCCGCTGGGATAGGCTCCACCCCCCACGACCCTTAATAGAAAGGAATAAGCGGAAGACGATGGATGGATGGATGGATGGATGGATGGATGGATTCCACCTGGACACTCGGATGAGCTGCAAAATATTTCCCAAAGGTCACGGCCACCTCACCTGAACACAGTCCCCGTCCCATTCTCGTGAACAAGGTACCTCCAGCCACGCCGCAAGGGAATTTCTTTAAACCTGGCACAAACATCCACTGGGACTCGTGGATGAATATTAAGATTTTTGTGGTCAAAGGTCACTGTCACCTCACATGCACGCCATCCCCGTCACATTCATATTAACGAGATAACTCGGGGAACGCCTTGAAGAAACGTCTTACAATTCGGCACAGACTTCCACTGGGACTCAAGGACGAACTGGAAAGATTTTGGTGGTCAATAGCTTTTTGAAAATGCGACAGGAAATTTGAATTAAAATGATTACAAAGGCCTTTTTTCATTTCCGCCTGACTTCCAAACACGTTTGGCATCCCCTCGCGTTTGGTCCTTCCAGGTCCCTGTAGTCCCAGAGCGTTAAACATCGACTAGGCTTCCTCTCGTTGCTCCCAGATGGTCTCCCTCCCCCTCCCTCTCCCTCCCTCTTGTGTCCCCTGAACCAGACCTCCGTCCTCCTCAGATAAGCTGTAGCCAGCCAGGAACCTTACCAGGCCTGAATAATTCATTGCCTGAGATAAAACTTACTCTTTATGAAGTCACACACACACATAAAAAGGGCTTTATTATTATCTATAGCCTTTGTATGTACAAACCTAATTTCCTTGTGGAATTTTGAGTCACTCGAGTGTGTGAAACTTCCCACACCCTTGCCCCCGCCCCCCTTTCATTCTCAGTCAGAGCTTAAGTCAACACTGAACGCGCGGAGTCAATATTTGCACCAGGTCCTGGCACTTATCCTGCACTGTCAGCTTCATCTTTTTCTGACAACTTTAACGGCACAACCAGCGCGCGCGTGTGTGTGTGTGTGTGTGTGTGTGTAAGGGATGTTTGTGCTAAGCCTACAGCCATGGGTGGGATTCTTTTCCACTACCATGTAAATGCCCCCCCCCCCCGCGTTGCTTACAGACTCGCCCGTTCGATGCTTTAACCAAGTCGTGAACTAATTTACGGACGGCGTCTGTTTCGAGGTTAACAGCAGCGTCATCCTGTAATGAAGGATTAAGGAGGTCCAGATTGAGAAACTAATACTCGTCTTTTCATTTCAGGAGAGAAGGAATCAGAGGGCAAAAGAAGGAAATGAGGAAGAACTGAACATGAAGATGGACGGTATTTATGTATTAGTCAACTTTATTTCATCCAATCTTTTTTTTTAAATTTCCTGTATATACGATACGACAATAAAAACACAGCAAACTCTTGAAAAGAGCCACAGTGAAATGACATGTTATATTGACACTATAAAATGTTATAAGCTTAACTCAACCAGGAAGATGTCAAACATGTAGCTGCTGATGTTGTCGTGCGTTCAGGTAGACGAGGAACGTTTCTATTCGGAATCAACCCACTTCACGAAAACGCAGGCAGGATGGTCGCCCCGAGGAAAAACTAGTCGGAATAAAAAAAGTGACAAAGAACCTTGTCATCGCTTCAACAGGAGCGAAATGAAGCTCAGGAGATCAGTTATGTAACGCTAAATAGCGAGCTAAGATAACGTTAGCTCATGACAAAGACACATTTTTGTGAATTTACCACCAAATTTTGTTAAACAAATCCCCTGCGCTAAAATGAACACAGCAGTGACATATTTGTACACAGACCAAGTACTTTCTGAAGTTGATCCACAAACGATGCCTCGCTCTAGCTAGCTAGCGAGCTAGGTTTAGCTCTTCCTTGTGCATTTTGTTCTTCCTCCTATCCGTGTCATCATTTACAGAAGACACGTGAGCGGTGCGGCAAGGCAACGTTTGTAGTAAAACAATACTTCTTCTCTTTATGCTTGTAGATTTGACGTTATCATGAAGCTAGTTTTAGTAGAGCTAACATTATGTTAGCCTTCAAGCTAACTTAGAGCTTCTTGACTCAATTAGAGCTGAGCCATATTTAAGGTTTACTTTATTTATCTGTACATTATCTCGAACCTTTACGGAAAATATAAAATAGGTGTTTGCATTTTTACTGAAAATTTAATTTGAGCATGATGGCGTTCTCTTATCTAGGAAGTGGGACGTTGGCAAATAGAAACTTTCCCAGTTCTCAGCTGCTTGAACGCACGATTGTAACCTCAATTTTTATCTTTTACACAGGGAGAGAAGAGGTAGACACATCAGTCCCGTGATGTCGGCAGAAAATGGACACGCTCATTTAAACTTATTATTTCTGGACTTCCCAAAAGTGCTCATAAGTTTGGTTGTGTTTTGTTTTGGTTTTTTTTAATTCATTTTTTTTTTAAATCAGATTCAACTGAAAATTCTACCACCATTTCAAGGAAATTGGTATTTTAGAGTCAAAACTGAGGCAAAATAGACAGGACTGATGAACATAAAAACTTCCCTTACAAAAGAGAAAAACTGTTACACACACACACACACACACACACACACACACACACATTAAAGCCAGACCACATTTCTTGGAGGTAGCACACAACACCAGTGTGACTAAAACGATTTCTTTCTTTCTTTTGTCAATTGAATTGTTCGCAACAACAAATGATCCAGTAAACCCACGATGTCGGTCGTAGGTGTTGAGTCACGAAAGGCACATTTTAGGAAGTGAGGCTTTCTCTCCCTGCTGGACCCGATGATCCCTAATGGATTCAATCGTTGTACATTGTCCACTGTTGAGCCCTCAAGTGTAATGGTGATGGTTTTCTAAACAGCTCTTGGTAGAAATATGATAAATTCAGAGTTAAGTAACACACATTTGGCTTTGAATTTGTATTCTAAACGTACTGTCGAACAACGCTGATGAGGACACTTGGGTATAAAAATGATAAATAAGCAGTTTGTGCTAAAAAGAGGAAAACTGGCGCCTTGTCGTTGACTGTGAGTCTGTGTGCCTACATTTATCTCAATATAACGTTTGAATAGTTTTAAATGTACTCGTAGCGCAGTTTAAAATGTCAGTTCAGTCTGAGCAGCTGCTTTACGCCACATGGCGATAAGTAACGTGGATGTTGCTTGTACTGATCAAATGAAACGTGAAAACCGGAGTTTCTCCTGATGTCTCATGAGCTTTTTAGCGTATTTCAGCAAATTGTCTTGGTGTGAAAAGAGTTTCAGTGGACTCAAAATATCTTTAACATCCTGTCACAAAAATGCCAGTCACATCTGATTTTTGGAATTCAAACCGCAGTCATCCTGAGGTAGCTGCGTAGCTCTGATCTGGAGTGACGGAAACAGGATACCAAGTTGCAACTTTCACTGGAATCATGCTACAACAAGTTTTGCCCGCACACTAACACCATTAACACCAGTCACCAACCCAGTACAGTGCCATTAAACCAGAAACACTGCCTCTACACCTCATGCCTTTTTACAGTTTACGGGATAACCCACATCTTCTTCATGCTAACAATGCTTGCCAGCTAGCTGCTAGCCAGTGTGCAGGTCTGCTAACGCTAAGCGTGAAATAAAAAACGCGTTTACTGAGGGAGGTATGCCACATGCACAGCCGTGCTCGTAAGGATTTGGTAAGGCAGTTGTTTCAAGATGACAAGATATGCATTAGTTGGTCTTGTTTTCTTGAGAGCAACTTTTATTATCTGGACATAGAAAATCTTGGCATTATTATCTTACCAAAAAAAGTAGCCTTGAGTTTATGAAAAAGATTCATTTGTAATCTCAAGGTAAAGGTCGTAAAATTAGAAGCAGGCCTGTTCGTACGCAATAGATTAATGTCACTATTTGTACGTTGGCTAACAGCTAGCAGTGTGCTATTCTGCCAAATTTGTCACATTGAATATGATACACCAGAAAAAAAGCACACAAAAAAAAGGCAACCTTGTTTAGTCGCAATGGGAACTGAGTTGACCTGCACTTACTGCGAAAATGTTTGTACCCAATTACTGTGTTACTTCGAGTGAGAGCAGAACCACCTGCTGAGTGCTAAATAGCGTTAGCAGCTAGCAAGGGACCACAAAGGAGCATTTTAGAAACTTAGTGACAAAAAGGTGACCATCAACGTTGCTTATCTGGATGTCAAACTAGGAGAGCATTCACTAATTTTTTTGGTAGCTTGTACTGCCCCCTAGTGGCAGGAAAAACAAAACAATGAATGATGTGTTCTTCAAGTTTACTGTGTATATCAATACAAGATACGATTAAAAATAAGAGAGATCCATTTTGGAATATTAGAGCTCAGTTCTTGGTGACTGGATTTGCGTCTTTATTAAAGATCCGACTGGAAGATCAACACTGAAGAGCTGGATTAGTGTTTTCATTGCTATGCCGACGATCCTGCCTTCAAAGGTTACGATGCTTTACTCTGATCTACAGGTGAATTTCCTGTCTCTGAAGTTGTTCCTCCTTCCTGTTTGGAACAGTGACATCTGACTGGCAGTACCTTCAGCTTGGGACTTTTATAAATAAGATGGCGTCTGATACGCCAGCAATGTACTGTGTACACGTACGTTGCGAAGCGCATATTTGGTAGTTCAGCCTTGGTTCAAGCGCCCCTGATGACAGTAAACGCCTCCTGAGCATTACTCGATAGTAAAGTGCATCATAACCAGACACACACTCCTCCCATCGAGTTGTTAGATAACTGGCTAATTTGACTATTTCATGCTCGCCGCCGCCCCCGCCATCCTACGCTGCGGCGGTTAGCTTCGCCGTGACAGAGGGATGCTCCTCCAGTGCTGATATGAGTTTAAAAGTGTCCAGGTGTTTGTTCCAATCTCTCCTGAAAGCTGGAGAAAACATGTGAATCAATATTAGATGCACACACACACACACACATATATATATACATACATACATACATACATACATATACACATATATATATATACACATACATATACATATATACACATATATACATACATATATATATACACATATACATATATACATATACATACACATATATACATATACATATATATATATATGAAAAATAATAGAAACTCTTAAATATTACCTGATTTCTATCGTTTCTCTGCGTCCACTTTGTCTTTCAGCTCCTGAGAGAACAAACACATTCAAGACATAATCATGAGTCTCGTTGAGAGCCGTCACACAACTGAAGACATTTGTGTTTTCTTACACCGTTGAGCCAAAAGTCAACATGAGTCAACACAACGGAAAGTTACACAATAAAGTTACAAGTTTGTATCATCTGTGAAACATGAGTGAAATGTGTGTCGCCTCCCAAAAACAAACTTGGTCTCTGATGTGGATTTAGTGAAGGCGGGTGAATCAAAAGCCCGACCCAGAGTTTGGAGCAAATATGCTCGAAACCTCAAAAGGTGACTAGAGAACACTCAGAACGCGCACCAAGCTAGAACCAACGAGCGTTTGGTTGTTCCGTAGGGCAAGATTCATGGAAATAACCTCCAACGCGAGTACTTAGAGCCGACAAAACATGAAAATAACTGAGTGAAGTGAAACTGAAGCAAAACGGCCGATATTGTCTCAAGCCCGAGTGTGAAAACATTTCACTCAGTAGAATCCACGTCCAACTGAAATGACATCACAGCCGCGGGGAGCTGGACGAGCATCCGATGGGAACATTTGCAGCTGAGTCTGCGTGTGTGAACCAACATCGGCGCTCTTTTACCTGATGAATGATGTTTGTTCAGCGGCTGGTTCAGCGAGTTGAGACATGCTCATGTTTGCAAGTGAGATAAGGAGGAGACAGAGCTAATGTTCTTCGCTCAGTCTGTGACTATTGTGGTTTTTAGTTAGACCAAAAAAAGGGTGGAAAATATCGGAAATGCCCTACAAGATGCAGTGTAGAAGAGTAAAAAGAAGGCTCGTGTTGAGGTCTGTGAACATACAAAGAGAATATGCCAAAAGCTGGGCTGGGAACTGAGTGAACCTGGTACAGGGTGACTGCTGGAAAACAGAGTAATGTAGCATGTGGAAGAAACACTTGCATGGACACGTGTGACAACTGAAGCTAACGGGGAAAGATGGTATTACAGTTTCTCAGGTACTGACCTCCTGGCACTCTGACGCTGTCCGGCTCAGAGGGACAGGTTCTGAAGATGACGAAGGGACGCTTCCGTTGGAATCGACAACTAGAAGGGTTCTTCTCTCCCTCACTGGCTTTTCACACTTTGTTACACGGAACCTGAGAGAACAAATAAAGATACACAGGAAAAGGAGAATTAATGTGTTTCTGAGTAATGTGTGTACAAAGGAACACAGTCTCCCACGCAGAATCAACACTCAAAAGAAGACAATTATATCTTTTTTCTTTCCAGTGAATTTTTCAAACATAAATATACACATCCATACATGTGTAAAAACAATAAATGCACATGAATGTACATACTATATATATATATATATATATATATATATATATACACATACACACACACATATATGTACATACTTATGTATGAACACATGAATGTATATATATATGCATATCAAGACTTATATATGTATACATATTTGAACAAATACACAAAGCATATGCATATACACAAATTGTTTACATGTATGAGTATATATACACAAGTACGTATATATTATATATGCACACACGTATAAATATATATATATAAATGTATATATATATATACACACACTATATGTACACACACACATATATATATGAGTGTATAGGTAAATATACACATAGGATCTAAATCCATATCAACACATAAATATGTACTCCTGTGTACAAATTTGTGTTTATGAGTTTGAGTGTGTATATGAGGATATATGTTTATATCTGTGTATGTACCTATGTATGTATGTGTGCAGGTATATACGTATGTATGTACGTGTGTATATGTCAGAATGTGTGAAGGTATGTATGTGTTTTATATGAATAGATGTTAATATGTATATAGGTCTGTATATGTGTGAATGTATGTATATATGTGTACATATATAAATATGTAGATCTGTATTTATGTATGTATATATGTGTGTATGTACTAATATATGTGTATATGTATTTATGTTTATTTGGGTACGTTTGTATGTGGGTATGTACGTATATACACTGAACAACAATATAATCGGAACACATACAAACATACACATACTGTATATACTTACATATGTATGTACATATATACATACATATACATGCACACATATAAACATACATACCTACATATACATGAATACATACCCACATGTACACATACCCTTACATACATAAATGTAAAATACAGATATACAGACATATATACAAGAAAGCATACATGCATACACATACATCCACACAGAAACATGCCTACTCTGAATCTGAATACATACATAAATACTTATGTACATATATACATGCATACCTACCTACATACACACACAAACATATATTCATGTAAGCATATATACACATACATGAATAAATACATACATACATACACATATATAGACATAGGCACATACAGTATGTACAAGAATACACATACATATTTACATACATACATACACATGGAAACACAAACTCATACAGACAAACGTGTGAATAAATATGTGTATGTATATATCAGTGTATCTATGTATAAATATGTGTATATATGTATACATGAGTATATGTATGTGTGTATACATTTATATATAAATGCCTGCATTTATATTTGTGTGTATATATGTTTTTATCTGTAAATATATATCTGTATGTATATATTCTTGTGAGTGTATGTATACTACTGTGTGTATGTTTATGTATGTATGTGTATTTATGTATGGATGGATATGTGTGTATTTACTTAAATATGTATATATGTGTGTATGTATATATAAACGTGTATGTAGGTATGTGTATATGTGTATGTAAGTCTGTATGCAAATGTGTATGTATGCATGTATTTATGTTTGTATGTATGCATGAATGTATATGTATTTGTGTGTATATGTTTGTTTGTATGTATATGTATGTTTATATATGTATTTATGCATATATGTGTATTTAAATGTATAAATATGTGTTGGCATATCTGTATGTATATACATACACATACATATGAACATATATGTCTGTGTTATGTGTGTTTATATAAATGTTTCTTTATGTATGTATACATGTGTATTTATAAATGTATGTGTGTATATATGTGTATATGTATATTCAGAGGCATTTGTATGTGGGTAGGTATGTATGTACAATGAAAAAAATATGAATGAACACAAACATACATACAGACATACACACATATACTTACATATGTAAGTATATATATATACATATGTGCTATCATACATATGTACATACATATATATGCACACATAAATACTAACATAAAAATACATACCTACATATACATAAATACCCACATATATACACACACATACGTACATAAACACACATACATACAAGAATATACACATGCATACACATAGATACACACGGAAACATGCATACTCTGAATATGAATGCATACATTAATACATATGCACATATATCCATGTATACGTTCAGACATACACACATATATGCACGCAAACATAAATACAGCTATACATAAATACATACACAAACACACATATATGGGCATATACACATGCATATGCACATATACATGATACTCTGATCGTTAATACATACATACATACAACACATACATGTATGAACACATACATACAAACATACACATAAACATACATACATATATACAAACATAAACACAAATATACATACATACATACACAGACATGCATACAAACATACACACACAGATATATATACATACACATACATAACAAACCTTTATATATATACACACACATATAGATTCACAAAAATATACATACACAGATATATACATAAATACATACCCACATACACATAAATTCGTACATAACTATACACAAATGCATTCATAAACAGACGCATATACTGAATTCAAAAATAAGACCCAACACTTGTGTTTTGCCCCCTTTTCATGGGCTAATGAAAAAATGTTTTACATGTACTTTTGTATGTATATATATGTATGTATGTGTGTGTATATATACATATATACATACATATATACACATATATACGTGTATATATACACATATATACGTGTATATATACACATATATACGTGTATATATACACATATATACATACATATATACACATATACACACACATATATATATGCATGTATATAAACATACATACATACACACACATATAGGTTTGTGTATGTATGTATAGATATGCATGTATTTGTATGTTTTTGTATTTATGTATGTGTGTATGTATGTATATGTGTATGTACATATGTATGCATAGATCTGTATGTATATATGTGTATGTACATACACATAAAAACATATATACATACATACAAATATGTGTATGAATGTATGTGTACGTGTGTATAAATGGATGTGTGTATGCATGAATGTATACATGTGTAGGTTTGTATATGTGTGTGTATGTACATATGTGTATGCCTATATTTGAATGTTTTTGTGCATTTATATATGTCTGTATGTATATGGTTGTGTATGTATATGTGTATATATGTTTATATACGTGTGTCTGAACATAAATGTGTGTATGTAAGTATGCATTAATTAATTTGTGTATGTATTAATGTATTTAAGTTTGTATATGTTTAAGTGTATGTATGTGTGTGTGTATATATATATGTATATATATATAGATATATATAGATATAGATACAGATATGTATTGTGTGAGTTTGCATAAATGTATATGTCTGTATATCTGTGTATGTATGTCTTTATATAAATGTGTATGTATATATGTGTATGCACAAATGTATGTATGTATGTATAACTGTATGGCTATGTGTGTCATATATTTGTGTATGTATGTATATATTATGTTGTTGTGTATGTATATATTTAGGAATATATATGTGTATATGTGCATTTATGTATATATGTTTGTGTATGTATGCATGTATGTGTTTAGGCATGTATGTATATTTGTGTGAATATATGCAAGTTAAATTTTGTATACATTTATAAATATGTGTACACATGTATATGAGTATATGTATGTATAAATTTACGAATATATGTGCGTACCTATGCATATATTTGTGTATGTATGTGAGTATATATGTATGTATGAATGTCTGCATTTATATTTGTGTATGTATGTTT
Organism: Aulostomus chinensis; assembly: GCF_037954235.1. NCBI lineage: Eukaryota > Metazoa > Chordata > Actinopteri > Syngnathiformes > Aulostomidae > Aulostomus > Aulostomus chinensis. The sequence continues at coordinate 13,468,455 of NC_141343.1, forward strand.
TTATAATGTGTATTTATGTATGTGTGTAAATGTAAAAATTCTGTGTACATATATAGTTGCGAGTGTATGCGTGTATATATACTTTTGTGTGTATATATGTATGTTTGTATTATGTACAAATATATACACATATACTGCATGTATTTTCATAAGTGTATGTATGTGTTTATATGTATTTATGAATGTGTATGTATATATCTGTATGTCCATATGTGTATATATTGGCGTTTTTGTGTATTTCTGTATATATCTAAGTGTATATATATATATATATATATATATATATATATATATATATATATATATATAAAAGTTTATATATATATAAACATACATACACATATATACATATATACACACACATATATACATACATATACATGTATACATATATATGTACACAAATATATAAATACATATATACACATATATACATATACATATATGTACATATATACATATACACACATATATACATATATGTACACACATATATGTATATATGTACATATACATATATACATATATTTCCATACATATATATACATACATATATACATACATACATTTCCATACATATACATACATACATTTCCATACATATATATACATATATTTCCATACATATATACATACATATATTTCCATACATATATACATACATATATTTCCATACATATATACATACATATATTTCCATACATATATACATACATATATTTCCATACATATATATACATATATTTCCATTCATATATATACATATATATTTCCATACATATATATACATATATATTTCCATACATATATATACATATATATTTCCATACATATATATACATATATATTTCCATACATATATACATATATATTTCCATACATATATATACATATATATTTCCATACATATATACACATATATATTTCCATACATATATATATACATATATATTTCCATACATATATATACATATATATTTCCATACATATATACATACATATTTCCATACATATATATACATACATATTTCCATACATATATACATACATATATATTCACATATATATACACATATATATACATATATATTCACATATATTCACATATATACATATATACACATATATTCACATATACACATATATTCACAAATATATTCACATATATACATATATTCACATATATACATACACACATATTCACATATATACCTACACACATATTCACATATATACCTACACACACATTCACATACACACATTCACATACACACATATACATACACATACATATATACATACACACACACATATATACATACACACATATATATGTGTGTATGTATATATATACATACACACATACACACACATATATATGTGTGTATGTATATATATACATACACACATATATATGTGTGTATGTATATATATACATATATACACATATATGTATATGTATATATATGTGTGTATGTATATATATACATATATACACATATATGTATATGTATGTATATATGTATATATGTATGTATATATACATATATATATATGTGTATATATATGTAAATATATGTGTATATATATGTGTATATATGTATATATATATGTGTGTGTGTGTATATATATATGTATTTATATATATGTATATATGTGTATATATATATATGTGTATATATATGTGTATATATATGTGTATATATATGTGTATATATGTGTATATATATGTGTATATATATATATATATATATATATATATATATATATATATATATATATATATATATATGTATACCTGTATACACATATACCTGCACAATTTTACCAAAAATAAATATGAAATACGAACAATACCACAGAGAAAAGAATATATATTTTAGTGTCACAAGTTGTAACTTGCTGGTTAAGAGAATTTTTTTTTTTTAATTTTGTAATTTTTTTCCTCATTTTAGTTTCCGTGAGGCCCCAAGGGTACAGACGACGAAGATGACATCATCAGTTCACACTAACACTGGCCATGACCTTAGCAGCTACCAGGTATTCTCAATCACTTCACAGCTTCCACCTCACGTTCTCTTTCATTCTCACTAAACTTTACACCTATCTCTCTCAGCCACCCACACACAGACAGACAGACAGACACACTCACACTCACACACACACACGCACCAATTTTAATTAAATCAGCAAATGAATATCCAGGTCATGGTGACCCTGTAGATGCGTGGCCATTCATCTGGGTGTGCAAATGAAAAGCAACCTCTAAGCATCCCAATCAGCCCTCAGCAGGGCTTTGAGGATGAGGAGAAGGCTCTCACTGCATGACCACAACAACAACACACACACTTGGCCTGGATTCACTATTCGTAGACTAAGAAATAGTCCCTCGGACACGTATTACATGATGGATTAACAATTGCAGCATCTTGGCGAGGTTATAATTTAATCCAACTGTTGTTTTTCTATCCTCAAGTACTTGGAAGCTCCGCTAAAAGATCCAGGTCCTTTCTTTGTTGTCATAACCTTTTACACCAAAAACAAGAAGCACTTTTGAACTTTGTAGTCGACCAGGCATGTCATGATTACCGCAGCTGTGTTGATACATCCTCGTTTCAGAGTCCGTATTTCCATCTGATTCCATCAAAAGTCAATTAATTTCCTGGAAATCTCCTTCTGTTTCATTTTCAGTGAGGGATTTGCCACACGTATGTTGGGAAAAAAGTTTTAGAGCTTATTTTGAATGGACAACGTGCTCACAAAAATAAGCTAAAGTGCTACGAGTAAGCTGAAAGGCTATTGGTAGCTCTGTAGGGGTTGCCACGTGGATAGTGCAAACAACTAGGTGTCGAAAAAACAGACATACATGAATAATTAAACCTTTCCCTCCCTTGTGGGGGTTTATTCAATATATTATACAAAATTAGCTACACCAGGTATGTGTATGGGGAAACATAGCATATACAGGGCTGTCAGTGATGGGCTACTAAAGCAACAAAATTAGGGCAAGGAACGCTAAGTTTGACACTTTAGATTGTTGCAAAAATATTGAAAATATGCATTTTTGTGTTTATTTTATTCAGTTGACCTTTGTGATTAGCAGCTTTGTCCCTTCAGCTCTTGATCTAGTAAGTGTTTGTTGATCTTAATGGCTAAGGCTGCATACAAAAGAGTACTGATTAAAAAAACGAGCTTCACCTCCTTTTACCTGATGCTCGGGGTTATGTTCCGATAAACTGTGTTTTTGTCACTGTCAGAGCAGTGAGAACCACCTGTGCTTGGTGTGTGTTTAACAGGGGTCGCTGCCATGGAGCAGTGGCTCCACAACACAGGTTAAGCTATCAAGCTTCACTATAAGCCTCAACAGGGTGGTGTGGATTTTCCCAGGCTTCACCACTCTCAGGCTGGTGTATGTTCCAGGTCACTGGTCGGGTGTCAAAGGGCACCGTAAAAGAAAGCTGTGTAATTAAGTGCAGAGGATCATTTTGAGTTAATGTTTGACTGGGAATGTCGAGTCTGCATTTATGTCTGTTTCGCTTGCCTGAATAAAAATACCTGGTGATTATTCTAGGGAAACCAAAACGCTGTAAAGCATCTCTCTTTTTAGTTCCATTTTCTTTGACTCAGTCTTACACACCTGCCCACAGCCAGGACCGTGACCTCTCCATGGTGGCTGCGCCGTTGTTCTGCCTTACGGGCCGACGGCTTCCTCATCAGCGGCCATTTCTTCTGGCTGCAGCGGGTGCAGATGTTCTGGTGGCCACCAAGCCCACCAATGGTGTGCAGATGGTTGCAGGTGTGTTTGGCGGCTCCTGGTGGTGCCCCCGGCGATATGGGCGTGACAGGAGGGGTCGGTGTGCCGGGGGAGGTGGGCGTCATGGGGGGTCTAGACGGGGAAAGAACAATATAGAACAAAGACTGTATTGTTGAGTGAAACAACACAAATAGGCTCTCAAAGTGTGTCGTTGAGAAAGTAGTTCACACCAACTCCTCTATGTTGAGAGCAAAAGACAGTCTTCCTGAGAAAGTTCAAATTCACTGAATCCTTTCATCACATCCCACCACAGCTGAAGTGACGTATTAGTGTCTCCTACTTCAACAGGGCGAAAACAATTACCGACAATCTCTTTGGGGACAGTCACTCTGATTGATGCTTATGCTTAAAGTCATAATGAAAGCAATTTCCTGCTAAAGCAAGCATTGGGTGCTTTAGAAATTACATGTGGCTGACAAATTAAAGGAGAAACTGACTTCAAGTGTCTTGGATTTCCATGATACACCAAAACAAAGTATATAATCTTATCACACTGATGTATGTTCAAGAGGTCCTTTTGGTTTTGTGTGTCTGATGCCATATAAAGGGGATGTAACTCCACAATGACCGCTGCTGGGAGGAAAATGCAGTGGTCGTTGAGGTATTTGTAGACATCTCTATGGGACTTGTGAATGTCAAGGAGATGCAACACCAACTTTCCATGAACAGTGCATCGCTAACAGACCGGTACGACAATTAATACTCAATTATCTAATGACTTCCGCAGGATCCAAATGATGTCATCAGTGCATGATGTGTACATGTACGGGATATTTTTGTTTCTCGAACAGTGGAGGGAAGTGGAAGCATGTTTTTAATACAGTCTATGGTCTTGGCATACATTTTGAACCCTACCAAAAGGTACGGACACCATTACACCAAAAGCTATTCCGTCCTTTGACATTTGCGTATTGGTCATGGTGAAGGAATTTGCTCACATCTCTAAAATCTCCCGTAGGTGCTCAGTTGGGGTACAACCTAGTAAATGCAAAGGCCATTGCGTAGGATTAATGTAATTTCTATATTTTTTAAACCAGCCAGTGACCCCTCGGGCCCTGTGAATGTCAGGATTGAACATGATTCCATACACAGTTTTCCATTGGAAGTGGTATTTCATTATACATTAGAAATTCAATTTTCATTTGAGGTGGTTTTTATATTAATGTATGTGCAAAACGGGAGACTGAAACCCCTGTTCTGAGCGAGCTTTGACCCAGCGATTCCTTAGCATGATACCTTCCAAGAGGTTCCCAAATTTTGTACAAAATATAAAAAAGAAACATGACTAATGTTACCAATTGCGTCTCCCAACTCATCCGCTTTGGCTTTTCTGTTCATCTGTCCTACATCTGTACATGTAAGACAACCACCAGCTCCCGTATGAAGAAGACCGACTCAACGCAAACTCTGTCTTTTCACACTTGAGTATTATTCATGTCTGAAGTGTGTTACCAGGGACTCATTGACGCCAGCTACGTCTTTGTTGGATTTCTCATCTATTTTGGAGAGCAACTACTATATGTACAATGTGAATGTTTTATGACTCGGGAGAGCAACTCTGCACGCACAAACACACAGAGGCAAGGATAAACATTGTTTTTTTTGTTTTTTTTTACTCATTGTTGTTAAGCTACATACATTATGTATGCTGCTGTGTGTGTCAAGGGACGAGCAACGCAACAAGCTATGCCTTTGATTTTTCTGTGTGTAGAAACCTGAATTTTACACCTACATGCGACAGCTGACAATCTCGTTTCAAAACCTGCTACACTATAGAACAGCCCCTACTTATAATGCATTTCCCTCCATAATATTTTCAGATATGCATGCAAGGATTCAGCCACAGGAGCATCAATGGGGGGGGGGGGACTAATATCTTTCAGTCTTATCATGCAGTTTAATTGTGTAGGCTGTTTGGCAGAATTGTCATGTCAAAATAACTTCCCCAATCAAAGGCACATTATTGTTAGAAAGTGGGTCCCAAACTCAACAAGAACGAGGGCAATGCTTGAGTCTGGGAATATTTGTATTTATTGCTTATTTATTTTCTATGTGTGATGTCTATGATGCAAGAGAGCAAAACTGAGCGAATACCTGACTTTTATTCTCTTCAAAACATCTATGAAACATTGCCAACGAGCATGTTTGCCTTGTAAATATATGCCTCCGCCAAGCAGCTGTGGTTTCCATCCACGTTTGACCAAACTCACATTGTACTGTATGTAGCACAGTATAAAAGAACTTAATAAAAGAAGTTAAGTTTTGTGGTGACTGAACAGTGGGCATTTGTAGCAAAATTTGAGATGTTCCATCAAAGCCTTCCAGCCTGAGGTGACTGTGAATTTTGAGGCCGAAAATTTTTTCATTTCATCGAGTCCCAGTGGACGTTTGTGGCAGCGGGGGAGAAATTCTCTCAAGGTCTTCTAGAAGCACAAGGATGGAATGGACAGAACCTGAAAATATAATGTGTCCTGAGTAGAGGCAAACCGCTTGTCGAAATGAACAAGAGCCAGTTCTATTTCAGGACAGATGAGGGAGTAAACCACTGCTGGCCTCCCAAGAAAAACACGTCTCCAATATCTTCCATTGATTGCCATAAAAAAAAGGTACAGTCCAAAGCCCAGAAACCCCTCTAATAAAAGGGATCAGCCAGAAGCAGTCACACTTTGGTTCTTATAGCATCAAAAATGTGTACCTACATGTCTTACAAGTCATTTAGCACAAATAGAACGACGGTTCCCAAATTACAGAGCTAAAAATTTTCGTCCCCGAGAGAAAACACAGAGATGACAAGGTGATGCAAGCAGGGCATGTTGTGAAGAAAAGACGGGGAGGGACAGAGTTGAAACTGGAGGACTGATGGAGAAAGCAGGAAAGGGCAAGTTAAGTACCAAACACAGAGAGGCACCATCCCTCTCTATCTGCCCGTCAGTCTCTTTGCCTCCCTCTGCTCTAAGCGTCCCATAAATTACCCCCCATGATACCCCTCTTCTCCTTATTCAACCATCTCTAAGTGATCTGCTGGCAGACTGCCTGACCTGACTGAGAAAGAGAAAGCTATAGAGAGTAACAGTGGGGGGGTTAGGGTTAGTGGGGGGGGGGGGGGGAGAGAGGGAGAGAGAGAGAGAGAGAGAGAGAGAGAGAGAGAGAGAGAGAGAGAGAGAGAGAGAGAACCAGAGAGTACAAAGACCCAAAATTAACAAAAAGTGAACAAACGGGACAGAAAATGGGAGGAGGAAATGTGTGGAAAAAGAGATTTGGAGAGAGAACTGAGGATGGCAGACACATGAAAGTGATGTGTGATAGCAGATTTCTGCTGATCTTTCCAAGAAATATTGTGACTGAGCAGAGTACCTCAAAATCTAATCCCTGGCAGAGAGAAGAAAAAAAAAAAAAAACTCCTGGCATTTATTCTTACCATTTCTCTCAAACAAAGGAGAACATCCCTTCTGTCTTTATCTGCCCTTTCCCTCCTCAAACAGAACGATGAGAGAGAGGGGAGAAACATACTCCAATAACTCAATTTACTTATACTCCTCGTCTGTCACAGGCCATTCCTATCCGTCCATCACTACCGCTCCTCTTATCTCAGCGGCAAAGCAGCAGTACATTTACTCTGCTAGACGCTCTGTACACCTTCATTGTCCCCAATTTTTCTCCAACACAGTGCTTTGGTGTATTGCTTTACAAAAAGACATGGAAAACACACACAAGACATTTAATTTGACAAAACAATGGTTGAAAAGTAAGGACGACAGCACTAACTAGGGCTGTGGAACTGATCTCACCATCTTTTGGGGTATTTTTCAAATTGCTACTGTATTACCCAGAATCGGTCTGTGGTCATTTTTTGAAGTATAGCAGAGAAAGAGAGCAACCATGAGGGATCCCCCCCTGCGGCGTGTTCAAGAGCTACATAACGCCAAGCTGATTGCAGTTGCAGCTTGAGAAAGAAAATGTTCTTTGCAGTACTTGTAATGCGAAATGCAAAGTTGGTCATGGGAACGCATCAAACCTCAGAAGACACGAGATATACATAAATACATCTAAGAGCTCTGAAGAGTATTTATACAGCACTGTATGTGAAGGCTGAATGTGATAACTTGAAAGTTCCCCTGAAGCGAACGTTAGCAACACGAATGGAAGTTCTGACTTATTTCTACCACTGAAATTTCTGTTTTTATAGAGGAAGGTAAGGACCCAGTTGGGTGGCAGTTCCAATATTGATGTCATTATCAAGATATCAACGCACGTTTGTACAGACATTGCTTTTGCCTGTCTGCACCTGTCCTGAATAAACAACCAAATTAACTACTCTAAATGTTCAGCGTTTTGCTTGAAAATTGACTGAAGCACGATTGATGACTCATCTTGCCGTGATCATCTTCTAGGTTAATGGACTAAATGTAGACTATCCCTTTAAAATGGTAACGTCATTCTGTGAATTCTGGCTTCCAATCCAATAACCATGACAAAAACAGCCTGACATGCTAAAATTACGACACACTACAGTTACATGGAGCACATAAGTATTAAGGGACCGCTTGGCCTCAATCGAACCTTGCCAATCTGGAAAGGTCTCAGAGAAGAGAATTGTGGTCTACAGGCTCAAGTTTTGCTTTAAAGCAGGATTACAGTGCCATCTGGTGGTCGGCTTCTGCTACATTCATTTTTGTTGCACCACAGAAAAGCATGAAGTCTTTTCATGACGGAAATTTGTGCTAAATTTATTATTTTCCAGGTAGAGGAACATGACTTACCCTTCTGAGTCAATGCTGTTGTCATTAACCATGGCTTTCAGGGCGTCTGAGTTAGCTGGAAAAAAAGAAGAAGAAAGAAATAAAGTTCCACACCTATTAAGAGAGGGAGCGCCAGAGTAGAGATAAAAGCAATGTTGGGAATTAGCAAGGAGAGTGCTTCAGTGACTTCAAAAGCACAGCGCTTATTGAAAAGATGCCGACAACAGATTAATTCCTTAACACAATTAAACGGCACATCACATGCTATCGAAGCTGCGCTAAAAAAAAAAACAACCTCAGGGGACTGAACCTAACTCGACAAACTTCAGAAAATAGTTCAGACTACTGGAGGATAATATTGACAAATGAGAGGTCAGGGATTTGGCCACTGGAGGTGGTTGTTCTTATGTTCTTGTTCTAGAACTTTACCAACTCCTGCTCACAGATACACAGCCAACAACTCAGATATAGATTTACATAATTTTCTCCCAGAGACAGATTTCCCCCAGGACCAGCCCTGATGCATTCGCTGACTCCATCATGGGGAGTTATAAAAGCACACCATGTACACACACTGACAAGACTATTCCTTAGAAAGAACGAGGGACGTACTGAGAAAGCCAGACAACTCGAGGACATGTGACTCAAAGCCAGCATCATCCACCTATCATCAAGCACCGCAGGGTACAAGAACATCCCTGGTGACTGCGACTTATTTTTAGTTCAAGTACTACTTTTGCTTTAGTCACTTTATTTGCATATGCGAGCCTTTCAAGACTGGATGAAGAGCAAAGCGATTAGGCAAAGAAAATCGAATTATTATTTAGATTTGAGCCAAGGGTTTGTGCTTTTACAGATATTTCTGTTTCTAAATTGCCTTCCATGTCTCTTCAATGCAAATGTCCTGCTGCTTCAACAATGCTTCAACTAGAAGTGATGGAGGCAGGCAATATTAATATAACCCACCTTCAACGAGAAGTGATGGAGGCGGGCAAGATTAATATAACCCACCTTCAACGAGAAGTGATGGAGGCGGGCAAGATTAATATAACCCACAGTATTTTCAAAGTCTTATAACTGATTTTAGCTGATATATATAAATATATATATATAGTTGTCTTTGTTGTCAGTTTAAAAGAAGTTCTGATGATATTCACATGCTGCATAGTGTAAAAAAAACACAAAAAAACCCAAATCCAGACAGTTAGAAAAGCCCACATCACATTGTTTCCTCATTGATGTGGGCTTTTCTAACTGTCTGGATTTGTTTTGGTTTTTTTACACTATGCAGCATGTGAATATCATCAGAACTTCTTCTCTGTTGGAACTACATAGGTGGCCAAGTTGTACTGGGCTACAAGATAAATCAGCATACTTTCTGGAGAGCTGTGCAAACTATGATTGAATAGCTACTCTTTCCTTACCGTCATCAAATACGAAACAATAGCAATTATACTGACAAAAATTTGAATAAAACTTCGATTCACAATTCTCAACTCCTGCAAAATACAGACTCCAAGACCTTACAGGATATGTAACGCCATAAAAAAAATACAATTTTGATTGAAGAAAAAAAAAAAGCGGAAAAAATGTCAAAATTGGCACAAACACAACTCGACATTTTGATAGAGCTGCCAAGAATTGATTCTGTGCCCAAATACCCACAGTGCCATGGGGTTACAAGACATAGCATAAGTCTGTATGTTGTCAAAAAATGTCATTTCATACAAGTGAATAATGAGAAAACTGATGGGAAGAATAAGATTGCAAAAAGTATTGGGGCAGCACGGTGGTGCAGTGGTCAGCACTATCACTTCACAGCAAGAAGGTTCCGGTTTTTGAGTCCCAGCTGGAGCACAGGGTCTTTCTGGGTGAGTCTCCATGTTCTCCCTGTGCCTGCGTGGGTTCTCTCTGGTACTCCAGCTTCCTCCCACAGGGACCAGGTTAATCCAGACTCTAAATTGACCGTAGGCGTGGCTGTGAGTGTGAATGGTTGTCTGTCTCTATGTGTTGGCCCTGTGATGGACTGGTGACCTGTCCAGGGTGAACCCCGCCTCTCACCTGAAGGCTGCTGGGATAGGCTCCACCCTCCCACCCCCCCACCCCCAGGCAACCCTTAACAGGATAAGAGGTAGAAAACGGATGGATGGATGCAAAAAGTATTTAAATATTCTCTTAACTTTGAGGTGTTTTGCGTGATGACTTACTTCACTGTGACAACTGTGCCAGCAGTGTTTTTAGAAAACCAGTAGATGGCAGTATTTGTCTGCTCAGTCCTGGATACTACTTCTAGTATTCCTCCTCTCCTGCTCAACAGCCTGGCTGAAGCTTGAATAGGTAGTTCAAGACAATTTATTGTATGAGTATGAAAACATGAAACAACATGTGATAGCAGGACTTTCCACATGGATATACAGCTGCTGGCCAGCTAGAGGGGGTCCAGGGTCTACACTTCATGCCACAATATTCCAGAAAATATTCTGGAATACTGGCAACATGTACAGAATTGTTCCCCTTGTATCTTTTGTCCATTTATTCTGTAAAAGAATTTAATTAAGCCCTACATAGTCCTGCCTGATCAGAACTTTTGTAATTAAGAATTATCCAACATCATTTGTTTCTTTTTAGTCATTTTTTAATACTCAAGCTGAAGTCACACCATTATTTTTGACAAACATTGCCATATGACTTTTGTGGGAATGCAATGAAACTTCCTGTGACGGTCCTGAGGTGAGACCTTTTAAACCGAGTCATTTCCTGTAAGAGTTGGTGTGGCCCTACAGTACAAATGACAATATACTTTACAACAGTGAAACTTCCTGCCGCTCCTGGCTGCACGTACCAGCTGGCCACGTGTTAATACATGCTGACAATGCAGTAATCCCTCTTCTTCACTGACATGTCGTAGCAGTCTCTTTTTGTACAGTGAATAAGTCAAAGTATGGCGGAGCCAGTCATCATCGGCAGGCGAGAACAATCACACGTTCCCTGACACGACTCACACTCATTTCCCGGAGAGTTTGAGACAGTTCTATTTAGCAGGACTTCCAGGAAGAACGGAGGCCGGACTTGACCGATGTCAGAGCTCTAGAGGTCACATGCTAAAAAGCCTTCAGTGTCGGAAAAAAAACCCATCTTTGACACAATCAAGAAATGGGATCCACATACCTTCGTTTTTCATGATATAGCGGACGATCTGTCCGACTGTGTCATTATTGTCGCTGAGGGTGTCATTCAGCTCTGGAAGGACAAGCAGACACAGAAATGCCTTCATCAATAAATGTGTAATAAATCCAACATGTTAGGTGAGTACATTACAACATCTACAGTCTAAAACTCTCATAAGGCCCTCCTGAGATCATAAAACCTGGTCCCTTTAAAACATCGCGTAAGAGCTCTTGATAATATCATAACACGAGCACATTACCTGCCAAGGTTTTAGTGCTTAACTGAGAGCAGGAATGCAAACAATGAGGCTTCACACTGGAAAAAATCTGGCACTTGTGTTCATTATTGAGGACCAGAGCCTGGCATTCAGTGAGTGAATATCAATATTGTGATAAGAGAGCAAATAGGGCTGTTTTGTTTTAAATATCTGAGCCATGGCTCAAAGAAGGATAGAGATGTCGGTCAGCACAAACCTAATTGAATTATCTTAATAACTGTCAGATGGATCAAACATCAGCCAGACTGCTCAGATCCAGATCTACAACACCGTGGATCAAATAAAGGAGCGTGCGGGAGCCCATGCACGCAGCAACAACCCCCCCCCCCCCCCAGCACTTCCTGGAGTCCTCTATGTATACACAGCCCTTTTTTTTGCCAGAACGGTGTTTCTATTGGATTGTTGAGCAAATTTAACACAGAATTTGGACATGTCGCAAAAAAAGAGAACGCAAACAAGGCTTGCTAGGTTGTGTCATTGTATATGACTACCATGTCCCCCAACTCTGCGTGATCTTTTGCACTGATTTTGATGTTTACCGTTTCCATCACTGGGTTTACACAATGTGTATTTTTGTGAGAATATGGCACTATAGGCATGGCTTAAACTAAGAGTAGAAGAAGCCATCTTGGCCATCTATAACCATATACTAGCAGAAAAGGAGTGGGGACTTGAGGAATTACTTTCAGTTTAGCAAGTTGCTCTTTGGCACTAGCTACTATTGGGCAAAGACAATGTTTGGGAATGTCCAGGAAGACGCCAAAACAGCTGGTCAGTCGTGAGCATTTTCATCTCCTACTCAAAAAAGGCAAAAACCACCACAAGTGAGAGGAAAATGTTTGCTTTTTTCTAGTTTTGTTTGTTTCCCTCAACCTTTTCTTATGGAATACTTCAAAATATGTTGATGGATTATAATGTGACGGATGCAGACTGCAACTTCCTGATGCAGCAAGATGGGGTCATGGGGAAAACAAATCAGAGAGAGAAGAAACCTGATCATTGTGAAACCAGAGAGGACTAGTGAATGAGTGAACTGTGGGAGCACAAGTCTTTGTTCCGACATATGAGAAAGAGAGGGTTGGGCTCTTTGAGTAAACACACAAACAAACCTATTGAACTCATGGTTGGCATGCCATCTCTGCTTTTCTGATATGAGTACCGGCTCTACGGTACAATAGATTCCCTACAGGGTTTCAGGGATTTGGTCAGCACTGGAAAAAGGGGAGACATTGGAAAACTGTCAAGGAGGTCCACTGTGTGGTTACAGATCAGTGAGAAAGGCACGTATTCTCGCTAAACTTGGCAGCATCGTGTTAGCAGTTCATTCCCATGCCTGCTACATACCCCGGGGCAGCTTTAAGTTTTTGCACACAAAAACATGCACTTTCCATTCTTAGGTAATCATTCCATACGCTGTATCGGCCAAAATAAAATCAACATGGAGGATATAGCACAAGGAAAAAATCAACATTGAGGATACAGCACAAGGAAAAAAAATCAACCGATGATGAAGTTGACAGTGACATTCTCTGACAGGCTCAAAAACTCATTTACGCAGTGTTCATAGCAGTCATTATCTGCACTTGTCATTACGAGGCAACTTAAAACTGGCTGAGACGTTCACCACACCCCTTGGTGTGTCAGAACTTGAGGGATGTCAATGCCAAATTGTCTTCCTGGTTTCTACTGGCCTCCATTCCTTAAAGAGCCAGACACCCTCTCTGAAGGAAGGACTATAGCTCAGACTGCGGTCCTGACAGTGGGAGTTAATACAGCTTTTCTGTATACTACTCAATTTGTGACTTAACAGTAAAAAACAACCAAAAAAAACTTCTATTCCTTAAAAAAAAATGTGTTCTATGCCAGGTCTTTCAGTCTGGCTTTCAGTCAAAGGTGAGCATACATCCTCTGCCGTAGTCCCAAGATAGAAGAACTAGGGAGGAATTAATTTACTGGTATGAGTATGTCCACCCCTGCGATGGAAGGTGGCGACATGCCCCTGGTGACGGGTTTGGACCTTTTTTTTTTTTAATCAAACAAGTCAGCAAGGGGGGCTGCACGGTGGAGCAGCGGTCAGCACTGTGGCCTCACAGCAAGAAGGTTCTGGGTTCGAGCCCCGGCTCCAGCACGGGATCTTTCTGTGTGAGTCTCCATGTTCTCCCTGTTCCTGCGTGGGTTCTCTCTGGTACTCCAGCTTCCTCCCACAGTCCAAAGACATCAAGAGAGGACGAGGCTGATTGATACTCTAAATTGACCGTAGGTGTGACTGTGAGTGTGAATGGTTGTTCGTCTCTGTATGTTGGCCCTGTGATGGACTGGCGACCTGTCCAGGGTGAACCCCGCCTCTCGCCCGTAGACGCTGGGATAGGCTCCACCCCCCACGACCCTTAATAGAAAGGAATAAGCGGAAGACGATGAATGAATGAATGAAGTCAGCAAGGGAAAAAGAATATTAAAGAAAACTGGACAAATTTACAGGGCTGTAGATGTGTACTTGTCCATCTAAAAATGTGCTATTTTCACTCAAGCATCTGCTGTATTGATACCAAGAATGAGCACTTTTGAATTTCTGGGTTCAATACCGTAGTGGGACACATGGAACATGCGCATGAAACATGTAGATGCCCCCCTCTACCACTAACCACCTGTCTAGGTAAGCTGCTCTGACTTTCAAAAGAAAAAGAAGACTTACACACACACACACACACACACACACACACACACACACACTCCTCCAGAGCTCCACTGCCTCCAGGCCTGTTAGCAACTTATTCAGGGGCTTATTAATGTAATCATAAGAGCCAAAACCACAACTGTTACAGCTCAAAAGCCCCGGGCAGCAGCATCGCTCCAGTCACAGTGAGTGAGAACTTGTTTGCGGATGGCGAGCTGTCGTCTCAGGTGGCATCATAAACAGCAGCGGCGCTCACATCCATTGGCGTGCTGCTGAAGTTAGTAAACTAGCCTTCACGTGTGGACTTTCGCTTCTCTGCTTGTAATTGGACAAGCAGCTCTAGTGGACTCAAAGCAGGCTGGACGGTGCATCTGCTGCCACCTCGAGCGCATACTGCCGCCGCCAATGCTGCATTTATGAAGCCCGGTGCTCCGCCCACTCTCTGGAACTACAGCAGCAACAGTCGTCCTCATGTCAAGTTTTTCTATTTCCTCATTCTCCTGACTATACTAACCATCTGCCGGGTCATGTTTTATTGCTATAGGGCCAATTGTGGCCCGCAGGCCGGCTTTGCCGACCAACGCTATAGGATTTCTGATGTGTTCGCAAAGCTCCCCCTCATTCATTTCCAGTATTTGTATGTTTGTTGAAATAAATTCCTCGGATTTTAGATAAACTAAGGACAATGCGCTAGAAAAGAAAGCTAACATTTTATGAGGGAGCTGACAGTTTGCCGTCTCTGAAGTGTTCCATCTGGGTATTTCACATGCCTAGGTGTGAAAAAACAGCCAGAATTAGCCTCTTGTCCCTTCTATTGCCTTGCAGGGGCATATTCAGTCACAGCGTCCAGGTGGATATACGTGGACATGAGGTGTAACACAGTGAATTGACTTTGTCTACCACCATGCAAATTTGCTGGCAGGTCTTTGGCAAAGAAAGGAACCATTCGCCATCAAGTCTATTCTTATCATCATCTGTCCCCACCTACAGTACATTGCCTGGCACACATCCACTGATTAACAAAAGGAATGCAGTGGAAGCATGTAAGTAATACAGACAGGTGTCAGCATCTTGTGATTCGATTACATAATGTCTTACCATGACTCTTACCACTGCATGTGCCTGACAGAGAAGTGGAAATCCTCAAGAGGACAAATGACAAATTTGGAACCAACAGAAACGCCTCCCTCTTTGGTTTCTTACCTCCGCCCAGCTCAGGATCTTTTTCTACTCCTTCAAATACTTCCTCCTCTTCATCATCTTCACCCTGTGCCTCAGTGGTGCAACGGTAGCCTTTTCTCTTCAACACGTGGCAGATCACCACCCCCAGCAGGCCAAGGAGGAAGAAAACAGGCACTAGTACAAAGGCGATGTAGTCTGGGTTTTCCTCTTTTGGTACACTGTCACTTTTTCCAGGAACTGTGGTCTGACCAGCTGGAGGAAAGAAAGACAGAGGGTTTGAAAAAAAAGAGCAGGAATTGGATAGAAGCCACTCAATGGTTAAATCACAACACATACAACCACAGTTACAGACAACAGGGACAACAAATTACGGATTGTCTTTCCACACCCTTCACAGAAACCTGATATCTGTCTGATGGTACATTTTAAGTCCAAGCAGAGCAGCTGAGGGGATTTAGAGCTGCAACATGACGGAGCTTTCATGTTCCTGTCCTGGATCAATCTTCCGCTGCTGTCTCTTCCCTCTAACTGCTCAGCTGAGTGTTTTCTGTCACCCACTGCCCCAGTAACAGTTTGGATGATTCATTTGGTGTAAATGGCAAAGGCAGAGTGGGTGAAAAGGCAAGATAAATGAAAAGGGAATGTGAGGAGGAGGGCAACAGATAAACAGAAACGTGAGACATACAGTGTAAAGACGGGAGGTCTGCTGCCCTGGGAAGGATTGGAAGAAGGATTGTGGATGCTGATTCAGAGGGGAGCTTATTGCCTGTAGGCTGAAAGACAGCTTTACTGGTGTCACACCAACAGTTGATGGCGGCCAATTAGTGTTTTCTCACTCAAATTACTTCAGTCGAATTTCTCAGTGTAGCCTGTGAGCCACTCATGCAATTTTCAAACTCCTATTCTGCCATTTCTACACCAAAATTAGCATACGTATCCAGGTTTTTGAATGTGCACAAACCAGCTAAAAATAGGGACTCGACTCCTTTCTCAACTGTTAGTGGATTGCGCCATTTTCCAAGAGCACTGTTTGGTGAGTTGGTCAAGTTTTTACATGTTGTGGTATCTTATCTCAGTCTTACCATGGTAAACCTAAACTAGGGTTTACAGCATCAAATATGTCCCACTGAAAAGTCTCTGATCATTTCCTCATCCCGCTTCATGAAACAGACCTCCAGCAACGAATATATCTTGACAAAAAGTGAAAACTAATTGGTTGTTCCGTTGCCACATTGATGTACAGCACTCTCTGCCATTTTGGACAGAATAACTCACTACAAATGTGTAATAACTTGTCAAAGAACTTTATTATGCCACTTTTGACTCCACATTATCTTACATATGGATTACAGACAAGCAACCAGTATTATTTGTAGGCTCGGGTCATACCGCTTCTGTGCTATGTGAGGGATTCAACCACAGGGTGACACTTAAGATGCAAATACGTCATTTGGGATTTAAATGGACTTGTGGTATTGGACAATTCAAATTGGATATCAGGTTGGGAATTTTGGAATCAAGTACTGATACTCACTTCATTAACAGTTCAGATATTGGAATAATGGTGCAGGACAACATACTGATCAATATTCCCTTGTATGGCTTGCCCTGGACCCCCACTGAAAATGAATCCATAAATGCATTCTATTTTACGATGTAACCTTAAAAATCAGGCCAAAAGCGACAACACGAATAATACTCAAGAAAAAAGAGCTCTGGTATCCGTGTCAAAATTGGAACAGAAAGAATACGGTTTGGTGCATCTCTAATTGTGATTAATCAGGAGCTGTGTCTGACCTAAACTGATGGTCCTTTGAATGCATTTCTTTTTCCACCATTGGCCAAACGGATATTTGTCACTTTCTCAACCTGTAATATGAGCTGGGGCCTGGGTCAGTAGGTCAGGCCACCAGGAAAATGGCCAGTGCCACTGTGGGCCCAGGCAAAGGCCAGATGTTCCTGAGTTTCTTAGCTCAATCTGAGACCTCTGGCTTTTATATTTAAAGCATTTAAATGTACTTGAGGAAGACAGAAGTAGTGCAGTGGCACCTCAGTGGACATGTACTGGTTGAGTAATACTACCTTTAGTGTTGCGTAACAGACTGCAGCTACACACATAAACACACTTTAAAGTCCAGCTTCTTAATCCCACTCCCATCTGCCCACTCACCTACACAGCAGACTTTAGACCTATCAGGAAAAAATATTGGAAAAATTGTGTGGAGAGCACTCGGTGGCCTCAGCATGCTCACAGCTAGCCTCAGGTACCCTCTATCCCTCCATGGTAGTTCACAAAATAATAATAATTTTTTAAAAACTCAACTTTTGAGATACATTTGTCAGAACCCCAAAAGCACTCAATTTTCTAGCAATTATGATTAAGAAAAGCAAGAAAGAAAGAAGAGAAGAGAAAGAGGAAGAAAACCTCCTATCCTAAGTCCTATCCATCCATTTTCTTCATCTTAGCCTGTTAAAGGTTGCGGGGGAGGCGGGAGTCTATCCTAGCAGCTTTCGGGCATGAGGCGGGGTTCACCCTGGACAGGTCACTAGTCCGTGGCAGGGCCAACACATATAGACAGACAACCATTCACACTCACAGCAACGCCTACGGTCAATTTAGAGTCTGGATTAACCTGGTCCCCTCTTGATGTCTTTGGACTGTGGGAAGAAGCTGGAGTACCAGAGAGAACCCACACAGGGAGAACATGCAGACTCACAGAAAGATCCCGTAACCGAGCCGGGGCTTGAACCCGGAAACTTCTTGCTGTGAGGCGACAGTGCTAACTACTGCACCACCCTGCCCTCTAAAAGTCCCATCTTTACAAATCTTTCTTTGAAAAATATGCCTATATTTGATTTAATGTGTAAATCATGTGTTTCCATTTATAATAAAATGTTAAAATCATATTTTGGCTAAAATGCCTTAAAACTGATCAGGTTAGACTGTGTGGTCAGTTCTAAGCTGGCTCCTCCTGATAGTGCAAGACCACATGAGGCATTCCAATACGACACACAGGCAAGCTTTTGTTTTGTTTTCCGGTTTCCCAGAGAGTGTGTGTATGTGTGTATGCGTGTGTCACTGAGAGTCAAAAAGAGGCCGACAGACTGACAAACCATAGGGGGGGTCACGGAATCTTAGTCACAGCCAAACCCTCATGTCGTTTTGAAAGGCACAAGAGGACAGGGTAGTGTTTAAGCGCTACATACATCCAACTGTGTGCCTGCTGGTGCATACAGGCATGTGCTCTTCCATTGTCCCGGTTCCACAGAGACAGAGCATTGTTTGTTCAGTGACCCTTCTGTGACCGCCATGTGTCAATGTGTTAATATCTAGAAATGACGCTGGTGATGACCATGCTGGTAAGCTGCAGAGCCGCTGGGAGAGTGCAAACCTCTGTCAAGAAGGCTACAGAGTATGAAGCCAGGGTCATGTGACCCAAATCTGCTCAAAAAAGTTCTTCCCAAATGCCAAAATAGGTCTGGATCTCTCAGGAGGGTGGAATGTCCTTTAGGGATAAAGTGAGAAGCTACATCAGGAATTCTCTGAGCAGAAAAGAATCATTTTAGGTGATTGGGGTATCTACTAAGGATGCCTTCTTGATGCCTCCCTAGGGAGGTTTTCAAGCCAGCTGAGAGGATGCCACAGTGCAGAACAAGGACCAAGCAAAGGGATCATATCTCTAGGCTGGCCTGGGAGGATCTGGCTAATGTGACCAGGACAGGGGAAGTCTGTGGTCTCCTGCTAGAACTGCTACCTACAATCAGATAAGCGGCTGATGATAGATCACTGATTTGGGACACTATATACCATCCCCTGGACCTTACTACTTATCTCTCTAATTAAAATACATGGCCTCAACAAACTCTACTTGCATTTATCTGGGATATCAACCATTATATTGAAAATAGCTCTGTGCAATCAGGAGGATTTCTGGAGGTTGAATTATTTTACATGAACTCAGGGATCTTGACCTAATAGCTATGTCCTGCAAGTGGCTTTGACCAAAGTCAGTCTATTTTTCTCGCAATATTAGCAGCAAATTTGACTAAAATACATTGATTGTTCTTTGAAATACCCTGCTAACAACAGGACTTACCACAGTGAACAAATTACATCCTTGACAAAAGCTTTAAAAAATGTCAAAGAATGAAAATGAAAATGTAACACCAGAATGAACAGGAGGACAAGGGAACTGTTTTCAGGTTTTGCTGAGAAAGAGAACAAGTTAACTTAATGAGTTAAAGCGTAATATTAGACCAAAAGTAAGTCTAAAGGGTGATGACAACACCTTCTCACAGAGGGTTATACAATCCAACAAAATTGAGAGTAAGGAGTCAAGGAAATATTCAGCGTTAAACTGCCCTCCAGCTAGAACAACTACAAATCTCTCAGTTGCACTGACAATTGCATCAAGTTCAGACCGTTCACATGTGCGCAGTGTGTCCAAATGACTGACTAGCTGCTTTTTTTCTTTTCTTTTTTTTTTTTTTGTTAAGAAAAACACTGGTCTAGGGGGAGATATCTCTCCCCAGAGTCAAACACTTCAACAGAAACATCCTGCGGAGCCATGAGCAGCTTGAATAAAGAGAAGCATTACTGTTTTCCAAGTTTAATTTCCTGTTGTGTTATTAAGATTTACTCTGAGATTATTACCGTCTGCCTGAAGGTCATCGACGTATTTGAGGCAGCAGCCTCTTTCGCAAAATGACTCAAAATCAATTTCAGCAAAAACTCAGCAGGGATATTGATTTGTGTTTGGCCAACAAATAAAAATCTGAGTTGTCAGACAGTCTAGCAGGAGTGTTCTGTACTCTCTCCTGCTTATTCCCTCCTCCGCCTCTTGACTACTGCGAGTGTGAGCTGGAATATTTTATACTTTACTTTCAGTTCTTGCAATCACAAAGGTTAACTTGGGAGACATGTTTATCCTCCATTCTACCCAGCGCCAGACTAGAGGACAGACAACCTTCTCTCCTCTGTTGCTGTACTATGCTAGTTAGCTTAGCACAATGAATGGTAGTCGGTGGGAAATGTTAGCATACCTCCATTAAAATCAGTCAGAAACATTTTTATGTGAAATGGTTTTCAACTGCATCAAATATAACTGGAGTTATGCAAACATTTGCTAAGAAATAATACAAAATATAGAGATAACCGAATGTCAGAAGCTGGCACACCGCTGGATCCACTTTCCTGATGGGGCGCAGGGATTTCACGCACCACCTCAAAACTGTTACCAGAAAAACAAAACTGTTGTTGACCGTAATGACCAACTTTGTAAGAGAGGATTACCTCTGGACAAACCAACATCCCGGACCTTTTCCATTTGATGATTTGGAGGGAGTTGTGCAAACACTTCCCATCCACTACCATTCATTGTGCCAAGCTAACTAGCATTCTGTAGCTCCCCAGAGGAGAAAAAGGGCGTCCATCTCCTTGTCTGGCTCCAAGGAGGACAGAAAATATGCTTATTTCCAAAAAAGTTGTTTCCTTTAATGCTGATGACCAAAATCATCCAAGAGCAATGCCACAAAAGAGGATGTCTTTGCTTCTTTCTGCTGATGTCAGCAGAAAACTTCACGGCACCAAGAAGCACACACAGCCCTAATTATTTGTGCTTCATTTAGTTTCCAGATAAATTTCCAACCAAGTGATTCATGTCTTCAAAAATGACCAGAAACCCTTATGAATAAGTACTGACTTTTACCATTATACTAGGTTCATCTGCTTCTTTTACTCATCTTAGGAAAGAGAGGACATGGAAACTGCAGTTTTCCTACTCTGATCGCTGTTGTTATCAAGCAGTAACTTCCACCACTTCTTTGACGCCAGCAGAAACATTCTGCTCACACAGTGCAATCTTCCACAAAGGAAGAGGGGGATCTGTGGCCCTGAATACTGATGGCTTACAGGTTCTTGTGTGTTTGAGACACAGCCGTTTCCTCATATCCAGGACATCATGAGCAGCTGGGAGAGCTAATCTGAGGCCTACTGACCCAAACTCCCTGCATGTTATTCCAGCTGAGATCAGTGTCATTTTAACCCTTTAACAGCCAAGAGGCCACTCCTTTTCTGGGTGAGAAAAGCAGGATTCTCAAGACATGACATACCAGTTATGCTAGCTGCTACCCTAGAAAACAGTCTTGGTGAGCATGTGTGACCAGACTCAATGAAAAGCAGCTTCATCTTTTATTTATTCTACTGTGACCCAGAAAACCAAAGTACACATACGTTGGATTTACTGCTACCTACTCATAGACACGTCCCCTAACCAAGACCTGGGGCTTCTGCTGGATTTAACAACCAGAACCCACTTTAACAGAATGTTATAAATGCAGTTTAAAACTAATTTAATGTCCATACTTTCAAAGAAGGACATGAAGGAATTACTTGCAACAGAAATTGATTTATTCGCCCTTTTTTTGACAAGGTGCAGCGGGCCTCTTCAATGCAAAATGCGGCATTCCTGGATTTAAGATATTTTAACTTCCAGAATCAGCAAGACAAGCTGCCAACTTAGTGAACCAGGCTACACTTAGCAGTTACTGGTTCAATGTTGGTTTCCATTTGTTCTGATTGTTTTTAAAAAAAAAAAAAAAATTAAAGGGGGAAATGTAGCTAATGCAACAAATGACATTTTAACTCTTTAATCCTGCAAGTTATTAAAACTTCAAAATAATAATTCGAGCATTGTAAAACCTAAAAATCTGTTTATGTTCTAGGAATGACCTGGAATCCTCGTAAGCTACAGTTGACGGGTTAAATCAAGCCTTTATCAAGTGCTTTAGACACTATTTTAAAATATCAAGATGTATTTTAACTAATTTTCCCTCAGGGATCATTAAAGAATTTCTGCTTCTGAAATCCTGAAAAGCAATATAGCCTATAAAAATATGAACGTAAGGCCATATTGCCCAGGCCTAACATCAACTGGAAACATCAGCGATGCTATAGAATGATTAAATAAATAGTATCAAGAAAATTAATCATTCGGGCGTACTTTTAAAACCTAAAGAAAACCCAATTATGCTTATTTTCAAGTGATTCTCCAATACTGCTAAATCCTACACAACGGCCCTTTAAGAAAACGATAAGAGTTTCAGCCGCTCGTCCTCAATTAAATACGAAAAACACCCAGAATGTCATCCACACCTCATAATTGGCTGGGATCTGCTTAGCAGAAGCACAAATATATTCACAGCACATGAAAATGAGCCAAACATTCACGATCCGCCAGCAAAATAGGGCAAACTCCTTCTCTGTAAATGTCTGCTGTGGCATAGCAACATAGGTCGTCCAGAGATCACCGTCAGTCTGCCCTCTGAGCTCCTCTCATTAGGATGAAAGAACACGACCGAGAAGGTTGCGTCCCTTGTAGACGACTGGCTGCTAATCATTCACGTTAGATTACATCACAATCATCAGCGTTGGATGCAGGAGTTTTCCGTCAAGTACTGATTTTGCTGAAGGAATTTTACCAGCCTGAAGAGGTGACAGTACAGAGAATTTAAGTTGGGGAGGACATCCATCCATTTTCTTTTTTTATCCATTTAGGGTCGCGGGGGGGTGGGCTGGAGCCTATCCCAACTGACATTGGGTGAGAGGTGGGGTTCGCCCTGGACGGGTCACCAGGCTGTCGCAGGACCATCAGGAGCAATTAGGGGTTCAAGACATGGTCACCGGGAGAAGTGAGGATCGAACCAGCGACCCTTAGGTTGCAGGACAGCAACTCTACCTCCCCGCCATGGTGGGGGAAGACAAAAAGAGACAATATGAATATCTTCTTTTATTCCATAAGTGATATTGTAGGTCAGCCTGGATGGCAGTGAGTTGAAGCATACTAGACTGCAGTAACTGTCTAGGACTCATATTTACACACACACACACCACTTTATTCTATTTTCAAGCCAACAAACTGGATGACTAATTGAATTAGCACGGGGATTCAGTCCTGGCCACAGACGCCCGCCAACTCCCCATGGAAAATGTAAACAGGACTGGTATTTGAAAGCTTAGAGAGAAAACCAAGGAGCAGGGGAACGAGTGCTAAAAACAGAGAGGAAGGCTGGCGTGTGCCTCACTTTAGAGACACCTACATTACTCGTGACTTTAAACTCCTTCAAAGAGACGATAAAGGGCGTCAGTCACGAGTCGAGTCAATACAAAAACTGATTTCTGGCAGGTGGAAGTCCAATACGCACCTCCAGTTGGCGCTGACGTATAGCTTTTTTGAGTGTTAACCACGGGCTACATTCATTTTGAAGCTACGGTTTCCTGGCACTCTACAACCGTACTGTCAGGGTCACGTGGTCTCTCTTGGTGGCAGGTTCATTGAATTCTTCAATCACAACTTTTGACAGCTACTGATGCTACTTGGGTTGAGAAACGGTTAATAATAGTAATTAAAAAGAACACTCCAAGTACCCTTAACGCAAAGTTGTTTTGTTTTGTTTTTTTAAGTTCAGATGAACTTTGACGCTCTGAATTGAAAAAAAAAACACAAAGTATTTTTGAGGGGGCTTCAAAATATACTGCTTTTGCTAATATCTCACTACAGTTAGTGCTCATTTTAGCGGCGCCAGGATACATCCACTAGATGAGGAGTCTGACATTTGTAACGTTCGTTAATGTCCCTGCCTTTGCTCAAGTTTGACAGCAGTGGAACCTCGCCGAACTCCCCACCACCACCACCACCACCACCCAACGGTTGGCTTTTTGACGTCGCGAACTTCCAACTCAAGCTAACTTCCGCGAGGAGGGCTGACATCAACGTCCTCCTCGCGCCTCTCGCGTGTGAATTAGGCAGCCGTGTCAAACATCTTCGAAAGAGAGCGTGAGGAAGATAGAGAGAAAAGAAGAAGAGGAGGCTCGGGAAAACTTACCCGTGACGACGACAGGGTCAGCCATGGATGGATGAGGGTGACGGGGTGAGGTGGGGGGGGGGGGGTAGGAGGGGGACGGCAGCAGGCAGCTCGGCGCTCAACTGGTGATGCGTTCAGGGGAGGGCAGGCAGGCAGCAGCCGGGGAGCAGGGCTGTCTGTGGTCACCGCCAGTCCTGGTCAAACTCAAGCTAAAGGAGGGATCTTTTTTTTTTTACTCTTTTTCTTTTTTTTTTCTCCTACAAACATGGACGTGTTTCCTGATTCCTGGGTAACGGTTACGCCCTACTCTTAAAGGGGTGCCTCCCTCTCGTACACGCAAGCGCGCGCTCATCGACTGTGTAAAACATTCACAGAGCTGGAAGGTTTTATCATTATTTTTTATTATCATTATAATTATTATTATTATTATTATTACTTAGGTATTGTACTTCACTAGACTATTTATTTTTTAAGGAGCTTTATAATTTGACTGTGATACATTTCAAAGAAGATGCACTTTTTACTCAACCAGCATTTACTGTAAAAAAAAAAAAGTTTACCTCGTAAAAATGCCAAAAGATGTACTTTCAAAACTTAAGGCTTGCTAATTTAAAGAGGACATAATCAGACAACTGGAGCGCGCACACACACTGCTTTTTGGTCTCAAGAACTGAACACTCCTACGCACGAAAATACACGATATCATGTAGAATATGATGTATACTTTGACTTTTGATATCTAAGTAAACTTAATGTTGAATATTCTTTAGTTTCACATAAGAATCTTGAATGGAGCTTTAACCAGAATACTGTTTCATCTGGATTGTATCTCTTCTTTCTACTTCCAAGTAAAGGAACAGCATACTTCTTTCTGTGCTGCTCAGTTGCTGTCATAAATACTCTATAATTCAAGGAATCTGTGACTGCCCATCTGCCTGTGACTGGATTAACTCAGCTAACGTTCATCTGGGGGACGTCAAGCTAAGGGTGTCCACTGTTGTTGCCTCAAGGAAGAGCAGAGAGGAGTTTTGAGCGTCTGAGGGTTCTGGTGGCTGAGATGGCAGGGCTCGTGGGATGACATCACAGTGAGGTGTGTTTACATCCTGGTCTTTTATGTGCATTTTTCCATCCATCCATTTTCTACTGCTTATTCTGTTGAGAGTCGCAGGGGTGGGGGGTGAGGGGTGGAGCCTATCCCAGCAGCCTTCAGGTGAGAGGCGGGGTTCACCCTGGACAGCTCACCAGTCCATCACAGGGCCAACACATAGAGACAGACAACCATTGGCTCTCCCAGCCACGCCTACGGTCAATTTAGAGTCTGGATTAACCTGGTCCCTCTTGATGTCTTTGGACTGTGGGAGGAAGCTGGAGTACCAGAGAGAACCCACGCAGGAACAGGGAGAACATGCAGACTCACACAGAAAGACCCCGTGCTCCAGCCAGGGCTCAAACCCGGAGCTTCTTGCTGTGAGGCGACAGCGCTGACCACTGCACCACCGCGCCGCCCTGTGCATTCATCGCATTTCGCAAATCAGAATAAATCTCTAAATATCCCAACAATCTCAATCTCGAGTGACCACACGTGAGATCATGCAGCTTCCCATCACGATAGCATCCTCGGTAGAAACACCAACCGGAAATCACAACTTGGACTAAAACACTATGGGACTGCATGACAATTTACATCTTTGAACTCTCTCTCTCAGCGTCGTGCAGCTCAGGAAAGCGGCGATCTACGTTCTCTCTTGCTCAGGAAACAGCAGGATGGTGCTTTGATGTACGGGTGAAGCGTGGGGCCTTGAAGAACACACACTCCCGCAGTAGATATACAAATTTACCTGATTGAATGCCAAGAGGCAGATTGGGGGGGGGGTTCCTCGATATCTTTGGCGTTTACCAAATAACTGACATTTTTGTTAATACGTTATTTTTTAAACACATGGTTTCACCGTGTATCTCTGTGATAGAGCACTGAGCTGGAGTCTACAAGTTTAGTCTGTTTTAAGGCATCGCTGTAGACGGTGCGTCATTGTAAGTAAGGGTGGGCTATGTTACTTCCTTAGTGGAGGTAAACACAGGAAAAAGTAAATCCTGGCAAGTTCAACAAAAATGATTTGAGCAGATGTGAAATTAGAACTCTAGAAGGAACATGTCGAAGGCCTCGGCACCCTTTTTGATTCACTTGGGTTTTGATGTCAAGCGCCTGCTAGATCAAAAGACTCAAAGTTGTTTTATTTCTGTTGTCTTTGTGATAAGGTTCCGACATTCTTTAATCATGCCTGATGGCTGTTTAATCCAAGTTTATTGGAATTTCAGGGGCCATCAGTTGTGTGATGTCACAAAAAAACAACCTCTCGGTAATCTCTGACATTGTCTCAGAGTTCTGACTTTGATGCTGGGGTTACTACTTTAATCATTGACTTTGATCTTAGGGTTCTGAATCTGATCCCTGACTTTGATCTTGGGTTGTGCCCGACTGAGCGAAAGGCCTTCGCTCCTGGTCTTCTTGACTTGCCGCTGACGTTTGCCGCCATGGTAACAAACTGGCAGTTCACTCCAAGACTAATGGAGCCCATTCTGTTACATGCAAAAACGCTTTGAAACGTATCAAGTGAATAAATTTCAGAAAATATTATCGCTGTTAATCTGTCACACACACAAAAACTCATAAAGATCAAATCACAATTTTTGGATGTTACACAGAAAAGGCACATTTGTAACTGATAACGAATCTATCAACACAGGGAAGTGGGATTGACTGATCTGACCATCTATCAAGTGTAATACTGGGCAAACTCATTGGCCGTGTAGTTTCCATGTTTACAGTTCGCGTGACTCTAATAACAAAGGCATCAAGGTGCTTAAAGACCTGCATACCACAAATTACATATGTGCTTGTACAAACACGCCCCCTGTTATATCATCAGTAAAATTACAGAGCAAAAGAGGAACAAACTGAACTTGACAGATAAATGTCAGACTAAAGTGTAATAGTATGACATAAATACTTTGGTGCTTCAGCTCTTAAAACACAACAAGTTCAGTTAAGATTGACTGTGTCAGTGGAGTCTGTCTGCTCCTGAACCCCCATACTACGCTGCCCTCTATTGGACAAAACTATGAACAACTCATTTCTGGTTCCATCGCTACCAGAAGAATGCCAGCGTTAGTCAAAGGAGTATCCTGAATTCTAAAAACTAGCGGGGAAGGATGTTGAATAGGTTGTTCAAAGGATTTTACTTTTAGGAGTTTGCTTTTGGGGTGTTTTAAAGTTTAACAAGATGGCTGATGTCTGCTGCAATAAAGTGAAGTGCCTGCCAGCAGTTGGGGGCCAGGGCTGCCCAAAGTGGAGCCAACTTTGGCCCACCATCAGGTTAGATTAGCTATTTTCAAATACATTTAAATAAGTAGGACCCATCAGGCAGCAGAGTGACCTTTTTATGAAACAAAAGGGGGGAAAAAAAACAATGGTCAGGATGTCATTTTCGTTGGTGAGGCACCAGAGACAGAGGTACACAGACAAAGATATTCTATCAATTTAATTTGCATTTAGCGAGCCCTAACCCGAACCCCTGATCCATCACATAGTTCATGTTTTGGGCAACCCAAGGAAAAAGGGACGAACCCCTGGGTGAGACCTTTTCCTACATGAATGTTGCATTCATAAGCTGAAAGAAAATCCTACCACCCATTCATTGAATACCGATCCCGCATATCCCTTGAAACCAGTGCTGACTGTCACTTGGCAAAAGCTGTGATACACCCCGAGGCAGGTGGCCAGTCTGTCACACTGATACCTTCCACCAGTGAGAGTCGACTAGGGTTAGGGTTAACCTAACCCTAACTCTTGGTCTGTGGGAAGAAGCCAGAGAAAGACCGCAGCCAGGCGGCAGGTTCCAGTCCCGAATCTTCTTGCTGAGATGACAGCGCTTTGGGGTCCAGTATGTCCAAAAGTGACCCTAAAGGTATTCTTCCCAATAGTATCACTTTAACATTAAAAGCCACCAACCAAACGTCAGTATTTGACAGTTGAGACAAGTAAGGGAATGGATTGGATCCAATACTTTGTGCCGCAGTGCCACGACTTTGAATGTGTGTCTGACTATGGGTACACCATAAACGTCATAACTGTTGTTATGGAGGGACAATGGATGTCCTTCACGTCACCTGTTTCAAGTTAACCGGCTCGTCCCTCCCTGACATACACGGACAAAATAATTAAGTCAGTTTCAACACGCTAATCATGATGTGTCAATTCATGTACCTCATACAAACATCCACTTTTCGTACAACTACAAAACCTGGGGTGAGGGAATCAGGAAGGCTTTGGGTTATTAAGATTTATGTGAAAGAGCACAATGCAAAGTTTGTGGAAACTTCCTGGAGTATTGTCCTCTCTTCATTAAATGCCTGTTTACATTAAATGTTCTTAAATGTTAGCTTCATTAGTGGGAATTGTAGAAGGTGTTTCACCGTCAGCTATTACATAACACTTGGATGTAAATGAGTGTCAGCTAAGATGGGTGAGTCTTCTCCTCATTCCAATGCATAAATGTCATTGTTTCAGTCTTTCATTAAGGATTCTGCAAGGTGACTCGGCTTGGTGATAGGGAGGAGCTTGGATGTTCGAAGGCAAAAGAATCGCACTAGTTAAGGCGAGGTGGTTTGGGAGGCTTTTTGGGTGCCTCCACATGGTACAGTAGGAGCCCCCAGGTAGACCCAAAATATGTTGCAGGTCATCCTTGGTATCCCCGGCATGTGCATATGGAGCGTAGGGGAGGCAGGGGAAGGGGCCCCTTTGGATTTTGACAAGCAGATGCTTAAGGCTGCCATTTATTCTTCTTGAAAGCACTCCAACATTATCCTTGACCACATGACAAACAAAAATAATCTTAATTCTTTTCTATCTATCTATCTATCTATCTATCTATCTATCTATCTATCTATCCATCTATCTGTCTATCTATCTATCTGTCTATCCATCTATCTATCCATCTATCTATCTGTCTATCTATCTATCTGTCTATCCATCAGTTCTTGAACCAATTGCTTATTTTCTCATCGGCTTGTCCTCCTGCACTGCCCTACATCTGTTCTGTTTACAGCCACCGAGAACAACCACCCCATCAGCCGCGTGCTTCTGGAGAGGGCAGGGAGAACAATTGACGTCATCGTCCAGAGCACGTTGAATTGTGCCTTGCCATCGCTGTAAACACGAGGCAAATGCGCAGCAGGAAAATCCCTGTGCACGTAGATTCAGTGTGCTGGGTGAGGCTGAGGTGAGTCCCGCTCCTCTGCTTACTGAATCTAAAAGTAAACGGTTAACAAATTCAAATGGAAATGATTTTGTTTTATTACATGTTGCTGCATCATGACATATGAATTAAAGCATCGGTTAACACTGTTTGGGGACACTATGTCCCACAGTTGAGGGCAAATGTTACGAGTTTCTAATCAGTTTTATCTTTAGATATATTATGGCAACTGCAGCGTTCAAAATTGCACGTTTATTTTTGCTGAATTCGACTTATTTATCTGTCCAAACGGTAAAACTCATTGCGGCACTATTATGGGTATTACGGTGTACATGGCGTGGCCTTATCACGTTCCAGTGAGTTTGGAAAAGAACTCAGGACCAGTCACTCTGCAACGTGACCGCCGAGCCCCGTGCTGCTTGTCCCGCCCATCTCAACCAATGACAACAACTTCGGGGCGTGAGTGGGCGGGGCCGCGATCACACGCCGTCCAATGAGAGAAGCGGATTTCATGTGACTACCCAGACCATGCGCCCGCACGTGTGTCCCTGCGTGTAAACTACTGTTGTGGGGGTGCGAGAGAAAAAAAAAAAGAAAAAATGTCTAGCGAGAAAGGACAGCGGAGAAGAGTCAGTCAGCGGTAGAAGGCTGCTCGTCGTCCGCCGTTTCTGGACGTCTACATACCTCACCGTGGGATATCTAAACCGACTCATATCGTTTTTATGAAGCATATCCGCCGGTATGTCACCTGCTTTCCTTGGGTTTCTTTCATCTGCCGCCGTTGTTTTTACGTAGCTAGCATGTTAGCATGCTTGCCAGATAAATAACTGTAACTGTGGGAGAGAAAAAAAAAAGATAAAAAAAAACTCGATTTAACTCCTAATATATGTTTGATATCCGTGTATATTTACAGTATTAAACCGGTGACATGTTCGCTAGTCGTGGGTGTAACTTGGTATCGTTCTAAGTGGTCAACCTTTCGGGTGTAAATTAAACCAAAGACCCTGTTTTTGCTAGCGCCCTTTTCTCTTCTTCTTGTGTGATATTTATTGCAGTGAACACATTCAGAGATCAGTTACGTGCCAACTATCCGTGTACAGACGTGATAATTTGTATTTTGTGCCCATTATCAACATCCATCGGTTACTGTCTGTGGGAACGTGACTGAAGGGTTGTCAATACTGATTCATGTTGCTTTGACTTCTTGATTTGTCACCAGAGAAGTATTTTTTTTACTCTCTACTTATTCTCTATTTTCACCTCTCAGCTCACACGGGAACATGATATAAAAGTAATACTTGTCATAAAAAAAGATAATAGAAGTAATAAGATATTGGTTGTAGAAGCTGCCGAATTCAAACTGTAGCTGCTGGGGTTTCTTTTTTGTCTTTGTTGTGTTTCATGTATTGTTGCACGTTACTTGTACAGCTGACCTGAATTGGACTTTTTTTTTCATCCACCAGAGGACTTCATGTCCAAATGATGTTCTTGCGAATTCTTACTGCATTGCAGACATGTATGACCTGGTGTAAACACGCTTTCGACCACAGTATTTCTCACCTCTCGTCTGCAGTATTGTTTTACATGTGGTCCCCCTTTTTTTGTGCGTTTTATCTGCATGCTGAGTTGTCGAAATGAGGTGCTGTGATTGACAGCCGTAGCAAATTTGAAACACCTTCATGGAACTCCCGCAGGATTTTTTTTTTTTTAATGCAGAATTCATTAGTAAACCGTTGATATTGGAAGGTTTGCTGATCAGTATCCACCTTGAAGTGGCTTGTCGTGTTTATTTCTACACCATTCTGTATCCAGCGAGAGTCCGATTAAATACAGTAGCGGCTCCTACACTTCCACATGGTGTCAACTGTGGCCCCTGCAAGACCCAAAAGAGTGGAATTAACCTTCTCGGCTTCCTTGGGTGATGCTGTAACACTGTTCTTCAGTCCCTGAAGTATGTTGTGTTCTAGAATGACATCAGTCGGCACAGGAAAACAGGTTGGGCTGCTCGGTTATTGCAAAAGTCGTGATCATTTAACACAAGAGAACATGGTGGTTGTCTTGATTTACTCCAGAACCCTTGAAACCAAGAACAGGGGGATTGTTCTTTATCTTTGTTTTCCTTGAAAGAAAGTTGTGGTCTTGTGGTCCGTGGCTCAGTCAACTAAACTGGCCACAGCCCATTTGAATGGAGGCTTTTTTGGAGGATGAGCGCCACTGTAATGAAGGTGCTCTTGGTTTATAACACCGGGCAACAGGAACATGCAAAATAATCATTTTATCTTGATAATCACAATCTTTGGAAGTGAAATTGGACCCGGATGGCTAATTAAAACCAGCAAAATCTCTTCTCCAAACTAAAACCTCAATGAACAGAAGGGCCTGGTGCGATGACATCATACCCTCCCAAAATGCCATTGAGACTCAGAGTGAAGATGGATGGCAGGGTCTTGTGTTGAATCCATGTCAACAACCCAACTCACCGGTAATTGGCTCACTGGTGGTGGTTTAAACGCAGGAGGTTCCAGAAACGAGGATTTGTTTTCAGTTTAAAAACGATGAATTCCCGGTGTCACCTCTTCTGTTTTGAATTTTTGTTGCAGTTCATATGTGTCATAGTGATAGAGCTGCAGTGAAATGGTTATAACTTTGAGATAAAACACTTTTATGTCACTCAGTTTATACATTAAAGTTAGCTGTTTTGGGGATTTGGTTTGATGTGATGCTGCACCCAAACTGTCTTTCACATGTGCGCTAATTGGTGTCTTAAGTTCATGAAGCTGTATTTCAACTGCTGCCTCGTTTCTTTGTGACTCGAGCGCAGAGAGATCCAGCCACGTGTACATAGCTAGAAGCTAAGCGCAACCCACAGCTACCAACTACCACAAAGTGCTAACATAATTTTACAAACTCTCAAATGCATCATGTGGTATAATACTTTTCTTCTTAAATACACAAGCAATTTTATTTGAGAAAAAAATTTTTTGGTGCTCTTTGATGCTAGTGCTGAGCGCTACTAGCTCACATATTAAGTTAAACAAGCTAGCTTGCGCTCATCTGCACAGGACAACAATTTTGTAAATTAATATTATAGAACACTTTGTTGGTATTAGTCGCTAGCCATGAGGTGCGGCTAGCTTTATGCTAAATATACTTGGCTGGCTCGTCCTGCATTCTGAAGAAATGAGGAAACCATGCAAAAACTACACTTTTTAGGAAATGTATTGCATAAATATACATGCGATTTACCTGCAAGGCTTTTTTTCTTCTTTTTGTTTGAAAAAAAGACAACCTTTTTATGTTGCACTTTTTTTAAATTAAAAATATTTCGCATTTTTAAGAAATATTTCTCCGGTTTGTGCATTAAGAAAATGGTTGTAAAAAAACTTGGAAATTTTTCTTAGCATTTTTTTTAAAAGCATGGTCAGTATAAAAAAAAAAGTTTTTTTACATTTAGAAAATTAAAATGATTTCTAGAATGCTTGTTTATCAGTGGGAAGGTGGGAAGCCAGGACTGAATGGTTAAAAGTCCCATTTAAAAACATTCTCTGTCTGAAGAAGCTTGATTACACACAAGCAAGTCTTGGATTTTTTATTTTTTTTTTTTTTTGTAGGTTCGTGTGTTTTCAGGACATTTTGTCCACACACACACACACTCTGTTGACATGATCTATCAGCGGTAACCATTGACTCAGCTCGGTGGGCTTCAACACTGGAGAGAGCCAGGATTTGTCGATAGAGAGATTAGGAGGAAACTAAAAGGTAAACACTAGGATGTCAGGTGCAGTTGCTGTGTGTACCCAGTGTAGTGCATCTAAACCACTCTGATGCAATTCATAAAATTAAAAAAAAAAAAAAAAGGTTGTCAGACATAGTTTTTGTTACCTACTCCAGTGTGACAAGAAGTGTAGCGATGTGAGTGCCAGACACAAGGCTGAATAACCAGCAGCTGGCGACCCTCGGTTGCTCCTCTAGCATCATGGAAATAACTCCCAGAAGTACTTGATTCACACCTTTTGTCCATTTGAATACAACAGTTGGATGATCTAAAAAAGCTGTGGACCCTTGTGTGTGTGAGTTGAACAGCTGACCTGTGTGCCCACAGAACCCTTATAAGTAGTAAGGGCATGCTGCAGTCAGGGGTTTCCCCCCTTAAATCAGGAACAAAATGCATTAATTGTTGTAGTGTTCAGGAGCAGGCAACCCAGGGAGTAACATGCCCTCCATGTGAAATCGTTTCTTTCACCACAGTCCGAGTTGAACGTACATAATGTACCACGCGTCCTCCGTCACACACGCTGATCTGGAATCAGCTCACGAATCCCCTGATAGCTTTTTGCATATGGGCCAGGCGGAGCTGCGACCAGCGTCTGACAGGCAGCACGCCGGCAGGCATGCAGGCAGGCCCAACCCCTCCAGTACGCGCTCTCTGATTGGTCGAGGTGACCGACCAATCAGGAGCCTCCCAGGCCTGTGGAAAACACAGCCGCGTACACGTGCCTCATGTACACAGGAAGAGATGGAGCCTCGCCGCGGCGGTAGAGAGAAGCGTCCACTCGCGGAGCTGAACAGGGGAGTCCGCCCGGTAGGAATCACCGTGAGGCAGCACACGCGGGTCCGTCTGTCCCGCACATGTTGACGCAAAGAGCCGCCGCAGCAGGGGAGGGGGGACCTAACAACTCGACCCGGGTGGGTGGGTGTCGATTGTCGTGTGGATGCGTCGGAGCCCAGCGGGTTAATGAGCGATGCGTGTTCTGCTGCTAGCTACTGCTCGTTTTTGCGGGAGCTGCAATATTTAGCTCATGTAGAAGAGGAGCTACTTGTGCATTGTTAGCGATTTCCACCTGCTTTATCAGCATCTTTGTCAGTGTTACTCCCCACTCATGGGAGGCTACTACCTTTTACTATGAATCTCCTACAATTCCAGCCTTGCTAGTGCCATTAACACCCCGCCCAGAGCCGCACCGCTTCGAATAACAGTCACTGGTGGCTCATTTTTGTTACTGCTGTTCGATTCACATTATTAGAGGAATATTCATTCTCGTCTACGCCAGTCTTTTCAAATACTAATAGAATGGTACATTTTTGGATATGTAACCCCCATGAGAATATTATTTAAGAATATCATTCAGCACAACAATATTTCATTTAGGGTTACATTTTGACTCTAAACAAGGGTTGCATCTGCAGTGTTGAAAGTTTGACTAAACTGCGCTGGTCTAGCTGTACTTGGAGTATTGATATTGTGTTGCGATGTATTGTGATAAAAATACCAAGACCCGGGTTTGTTATGGCAGCTATTTTAGTGCGTCAGGTAACAACTTTGCAGCTTTGCAAATATATTCAAGTGGAAATTTTAAAAGAAACTTGTTTTTTTTGCCTCGATTTGTTTAGCAACTTCAGAAGATGTGTGCTTAACCCTGGTGGTGGAAAGCAGGTTGTATTTTCAGCTCCATTCTGAAAATCTCAGTCGGTTGTGTACAGAATTGCAGTATACTGCGGTAAACTGTACTGGGGTACGTGTGGTTTTGTGAGGTCCTTGTTAGCACCCAGCTCTGACCTTGGAACTTCATGGCAGTTATCAACAACTGTGCTGTAATTGCTGTTAATTTCCTCTCTGTTTGAACTTTGTTGTTGTTGGGTTTTTTTAATTGTCGCTGAATTGCTCAGGTATTTGTATCAGATGTTTGCGGCCGACTGTTGAAGCCGAGCCCAGCCATAATCCAGTGACACACTGCTGTTCACTGCCAGTAGCTCTGCGTGACTGGTAAAGTCAGCGCTGGCGTCCACAGTCATGCTTACTGTTACATTTGATAGTTTTCCCACTACGGTTTGAACCCTGCAAACAAAAGGTATTGTTAACCCTTTACCTGCACCCCTTTCTTCTTAGTTACACAGCGTCACAGAGCAGAGACGTATTTCAGTTGGCCAACCCAAAAGTCCGCATCTCCATGTTTTCCCTCGACCAAAAGCCAATTTGGGATTACTGGAAGCGCTCTGACCAGCAAACGTTTACCCGTCTTGATTTGGAAGTGCGACCGTCGCAGACGAACACGGCCATCGTGATCTTAGAAGTCTAAATGCAATCATTAGTACCTCAAAGCTGACATTACTCCATGAATTGATGAGTGACTTCAGCGTCACCACAAGCAGCTCTGCACGCCTCTGTTTTCAGCGCGATGACCTCCGTAGTCTCGTTTTGTGGACTTTGAGATGAGGGAGTGAAGGCGTTGAGCGATGCTAACTCACTTCCAGGTTTTAGCTCATTTGAAGGTTTTGGGGTCTAAACAAGTGGCTCCATTACAGTTGGCGTAGCATGCTGATGGGCGAAGGATGATCCAGGTGTTCTGTGCCGTAAACACCACCACCTCCACCCACCACCATGTGTCTTTGCCATTAACCGTGGAACTATGCATGGATGCCAGCCTGCCTTGACACCCACTCACGCCCTGCTCGCATATTCCCAGATCATAATTGCTTCTTTCCCAGCCTGGATCAGCTGTGTGTCATGTGCAAGTGTGCATCACCCCACCAACCAAACAGAACGCTGATTAGCATTTCACACTCGTCAAGAACGCAACTTTTCTTGCAGCAATACGGCACCGTCACCTTACTCACCTGTGTTCCACCTTGTTGCTTTTAGGGTTATTTTGGTGCTTGTCATCACTTGTCCACATCCTTTTGTTATCCTCTTGTCCAGCTGGCAGCTGCACTCAACCTGTCCAGTCAGCTTTCTTAGGTTGTTGCGTCAGGACAGGAAGCTCATGTCCATGAGACCGGTAAACCCGTCCTTAAAATCCGCATTGTAAGCGGCGCTGCACACCTGTGAGAGGCAGGTAAAGGGAGCTTGTCGGGCCATCTAAGCGTACAAAGTTGAAAGGATTGAGCAGCCTTGTTGTCTCATGGTTGCGTCTGTAGGGTTTAAAGGATTACTGGACTCATACTTGTCCAAGAAATAAATAGCACTAGACTCTCACTTGCGTAGGTGGTAGCTAAATATATAGCTTTCCTAAACTATTCTCAAGTAAACCCCACTTTATAGCAGCTTTTCGGGTGGTGAGCTTTGCTCCCTCCTCCTGGTGTGCTGTTTGTTCAGATTGTCCCCTAGGTAAAAGGGGACTAAGCTATGACGACTAACAAATGTCCCATTTATTTCAGGCATTAACGCATGTTCTATATTGAGATGCATGCATACGCATTCCCCGCATGAAGATAAGAGCTGCAGCCTCTCCTTTAAGAGGAGGTTTCATTAGATAATTTGGGTAAAAGGCTAACATGGAGAGGTGCACAAACACACTTCCTTGAAGGCCAAAATGACAATTGAGAAGTGCTTTCAGTGACAGAAATCCTTGGAAGATAGAGGCCGGACCGTGCCAAACCTTTATCTAATCCTGATATTCTCTCTCTCCCTCTCTGTTTTTCTCTATCGTCTCAGGAAGCCTTAGCACCTTGAGCAACACATCTCTGAAGAGGCGAAAAAGGGTCTTTTTTTGTTTTTTTTGCTCTCTTCGCACCAGAGCTGTTTTTCACACTCCTCCCATCTGTTGGTGAACTGTTGCCAGGACCGTTTCATAAGCAGAAAGTCATATCTTGTCTGCAGGCATTGAGAAGCACTTTTTTGTCAAGATTTACTTAAATATCTGCACTTAAAAGAACAACCCTCAAAGAAGGGTTTTAACCTTCTTTTTTTAATCGACCTCTTTTTGTTTCAAGGAGAAACCATGAATTTCTCTCCTTAGTTTTTTTAACAATCAAGCAGCAATTATGATTCATAAGTATATACATAGTAGCCCAACCTAATTTTTTAAGTGTTTTTTTTTTTCCCCTGCGTCTGAATTAATCAAGCTGTCCCAGCCTCATCCTACTCTAGTATGAGTTATGACATCTCTAAATCAACAGCCGGCAGCAACGCTCGGGCGCGAGTGGCAAGAGCTGGTGAGAAAGACAATGACCCGCAAGCAGAGTCACAAGAGTTGAATGTGGTGACGAGCAGCGGCGGTCAGACCAGTGCCAACGTAGCCCCTCAGGACGAAGGGAATGGAGCCGGGGGCGGCTCATCTCCCAGCGGAGGGTCTGGATCTGGAGGCTTGTCCAGCGACCGAAGGGGGCCCAACTCCGACGACATGGATGGCCTCTCCAGCGGAAATGACTCCGGGGAGAGGGAGAGTGAGGGCGGGATGGAGAGGGAGAGCGGCTCACACGGACACCAGTCCACTCGAAGCTCACACAGCTCCTCCAATGGCAAAGACTCCGGCATGATGCTGGAAACCACTGAGAGCCAGAAGAGGTAAGAGGAAAATATTGAGTTTTATACTCTCGAGTCTCTGGACTTGGTTTCTTTCTACTCAACTCTGGGGAAGGATGTGAGGATGTCTTGCTTTTACTCAAGAAGACATCAAAAACACCCAAACGAAGAGCAGTCAACAGGACTGCACCCGTTAATGAGTTAGTCGATCGACTGTTCAGATGAACACTTAACCATTTCCGTCTTTCTCCAGTCAGAAATGTCATTTGCTGGCACCAGCCCTTAGACATCAGAATTTGATGCTGCTTTGTCATTTATGACAGGAAATAATGAGTTGCTCTGGTTTTGGATGAACATCCGAGGATATTTAGACATTTCACTTTAGGCTCTGGCAAATTGTGAAAAGCTTTTTTTTTTTTTTTTAATTCAGATTTCCTTGGGATTCTGTGTAGTTAGCTATTCACTGATTCATTGTTAAAATAATTGTAGTTGTAGGTCTGCAACTACTAATTTACCTTCTTATCTTACCAACTTAGGTAGGTAACTTACTAATTTAACTTCGACGTTACCCCAATTCTTTTCTTAATTTGTTGCGAGTGTGGTCTGTATAATACAAGTACTATGGTGAGGAAAATGTCACGACAAACTTTGTGGAGAGTAGACATATCAAGCATATGTAGCAATGTATTTGTACAAAAACACAATAATTCAGTGCATGTTACTATCCCTCCTCGCCCAGCTCCAACTCCCAGAGTCTCTCCCCTCCCAGCGGCTCTCTGGCCTACAGCCTGTTATCGACCAGCTCTGAGCAGGACCCTCCCTCTACCTCTGGCTGCAGCAGTGACCAGTCGGCAAGGGTCCAGACCCAGAAAGAACTAATGAAGGCCATCAAGGAGCTGAAGCTTCGCATGCCAGCTGAGCGCAAGGCCAAGGGCCACTCCAGCACTCTAAATGCACTTAAATACGCCCTCCAGTGTGTGCGGCAAGTCCGAGGTGAGTTCTTGTTTTGACTGTCCAGAAATACATTGAGGAAATGGTGCTGTAGTCTCTCAAGAGGACTTTACCCTTACTCTCAGTGAACTGGTGCACATGTAATCCTCATCTCAGGATGTAATTTCACCTCTTCTTGAACCCCTGTGCAGCTAATAAGGAGTACTATCACCAGTGGAGTGTAGAGGAGTGTCACGGCTGCAGTTTGGACTTGTCCGCCTTCACCATCGAGGAGCTTGACAACATCACATCAGAATACACCCTCAAGAACACTGTAAGCTCATCATAAACTGCTGTGAAATAACTTCACCTGGTGGTGGATCGTATATTATAAAACGCAATTCTACGGAAAGCGAAACTCCCACAGAACACCACCAGAAGGTTCCTCTCAGTCCAGACGTGTCATACTAAATTTCCTGTTTCGTGATCTTTCCGAGAACCCATCATCATCTCTTAAGTCTCTGCTCTCTTGTGTTTATTTCCAGGACACTTTTTCAATGGCAGTATCCTTCTTGTCGGGGAAGGTTGTGTACGTATCACCCCAAGGCTCGTCTGTGCTGCGCTGCAAGCCCGAGTGTCTCCAGGGGACAATGTTTTCTGAGCTCCTGGCCCCGCAGGACGTCAGCACTTTCTACAGTGGCACAGCACCCTGCCGCCTACCCCTCTGGGCCTCCTGCATCGGTTCTGGTGAGCTGGGCAAGACTGATTATTGGGAAATGGGGTTGATGATATAACAGATCTATCATGTATATAATCCAGGGTGATGTCAAATGTCTGACATAAATATGAATCAGTAGAGGAGTACCCTCAAGGCTGACTTTTCTGTTCCCTTCAGCCTCTCCTCCGGTGGACTGCACTCAGGAGAAGTCCATGTTCTGTCGCATCAGTGCTGACCGGATGCAGGGCGGCGAGATGCGATACTACCCCTTTCGCCTCACTCCCTACCAGCTCACCATCAGAGATTCAGACACTTCTGAGCCACAGCCCTGCTGCCTGCTCATCGCAGAGAGGGTCCACTCCGGATACGAGGGTAAAGACCGGCCCCTTGAGGAAAGGAGCCGTTCATTTATATCGATAGCGAGAACCCTACGATTCAAATCACACTGCGTCTTAGACAGTTTACGACCGTGCTATTGCGATATGATGCGGAACATAACGTGATACTGTGTCATTGACTACAAATTTCAGCAAAGACTTCAACTTTGGTACGACTTGCTTTGTACCACCTGGGTAGTCTGATAATACTTGCATCGCATAGATCGATAAACAAGTGGACGAAATTGAGTGAAAAGGTTTTAAATTCAACATTTTGCAATTTTAGTAGGCAGCTGCACACTGTTAGACGCCAAGTAGAGCTGCCATAACGTACATGGGTCACAGAACAATTTCATTACCATATAACACAACCACGTTGTTTTGCGATTTATCAATACGGCATCGTGACATAAGATGTCGCTGTATTGATTCCTTTGCACAACTCCGGCTACACACTTTATTAAGTTTCTTTTTGTGTAATCTCACCAAACGTAGCACAAGGGCCCTCAAACGAGTTTCCCATCCGTGACATATCTTTGAAAAACGTACCTCAGTGTGTTTCTGTAGGGGTTTTACTGTACAGCGCTAGCCAATATTAATCTGCGCTCCTCCCTCTGTTATTGTGGCCGGGCAGCAGTGATAACGTCGTGTCAGGCTAACCTAGACATCCCCCTGATAACGTACCCGTGTAGCTGAAGTGCAGGTTGGATCAGAGGGGAAACAGCTTGCGTCTCGCTGTTGGAATTCCACATTCCTCTGAATATGGATAAAGGGACAGATGCCATATAATGAAATGCAAATGAACCACTCTCATCTATACAACATACTGGATTATATAATCAGACTGTACAACTCTGCCTGTGTCTGATGATGCTGCTCTGTTGGCCATCAGCTCCTCGCATCCCTCCAGACAAGAGGATCTTCACCACCAGCCACACTCCCAGCTGCCTCTTCCAGGAGGTAGATGAGAGGTCAGTTCCCCAGCTGCCGGTGCCACAGTTACTGCTGTATTGCCTTCTGAATCAGGGTTTGAGACAAGGAGCTAATTGGCAATAGCTTTAGATCATTGGCTACATCTGCACTTTTGGCCTGTTTCTTAAAGTAAAAGAATAGTCAGTATTCAGTAAACGGTCTTTTTCAAGAACGTCTGGAAAAGACGGTCTGAATATTCTGGTCATTCTCTGGTTCCTCTCCTGAGTCGCCCTGAAACGTTTCTGTCGTACAGCATTTGGAGTTTTTTCTTGCAAATAATGCAGAAAACTGTTCAGAGGCAAGTTTGAAACATTTGCTGACATTTTGACCATCATGTGACATGAAAACTCTGGGTGTAAGGTGTACACATGTGCAATAAACGAAAAGAACTAACTTTCCTCTTCCAGTGCTTTTACTTGTGATAGAGTATTTTACACGGTTCTGTTGGTACATTCACTTTGGTAGAAGATCTGAATACTTCTGCTGCTGCAAACTCGGTCCAGTTACATTCATCAGAAACAAATGTGCTGTAGTTGCTTAATGAAGTGCGTCCATATGGTCTGTGTGTGTGTGCACTCGCAGGGCGGTGCCGTTGTTGGGCTACCTGCCTCAGGATTTGGTGGGAACCCCAACACTGCTGTACATCCACCCTGACGACAGGCCCACCATGGTGGCCATACACGAGAAGAGTGAGTCTCTTCCACTTGAACCTTTGAAACCCAATAAGTTGTTTTTGTCATGGATTTTGCCAGGTGCATTTTTATGGATTTCTGTGTGACAAAATGAGTAATCCCATACTTAATTGAGTGTTAATGTCTTTATTATTCTTTGTCTATTAACTGTATGTGTCATGTCTTCTGCAGTCTTTCAGTTTGCTGGGCAGCCATTCGAGTATTCACCTCTGAGGATGTGTGCCCGCAGCGGCGAGTACCTCACCATAGACACCAGCTGGTCTTCCTTCGTCAATCCCTGGAGCCGTAAGGTGGCGTTCATCGTGGGACGGCACAAAGTCCGAACGTAAGCTTCAGCGCGACTTCCGAGAATTACACCATGCAACTGCTTAAAGTCTGTTGTTTGAACATGAAAGACTGAGATCGTCCCTCTCGTTCGGTCTCCAGGAGCCCTCTCAACGAGGACGTGTTCACAACGCCGCAGGGCTGCGAGGGGCGCGTCACCACGCCTGACATTGTGCAGCTGAGTGAGCAGATCCACCGCCTCTTGGTGCAGCCGGTGCATAGCGGCAGCTCTCAGGGCTACAGCTCTCTGGGATCCAGCGGCTCACGAGGTTCCCGACGGTCTAACCAGCAGCACCTTAGTGCCTCGGCCGCATCCTCCACTGACAGCAACGGCCCCGCCATGGAAGAAGCTGCCGCCGTGGTCACTCTACACAAACCAGTGAGTCTGAAACGGTGGCACCGCTACATGCAACTATTAATCTGTCACATATTCATCCTTTATTCATTCCTTTTTTCAAATTTTGTTGTTGCTACGACCTCTTAATACATAATCCATCAAACAAACGTGAGGAAATCTAATGAAATGAGCATGGGGTGCTTGTTCCAGATGACGTTCCAGCAGATCTGCAAAGACGTTCACATGGTCAAAACTAATGGGCAACAGGTCTTCATCGAGTCCCGCAACCGGCCGCCACCCAGAAAAAACACCAGTGCAGGTAATGGGAGGTCATTTCATCTTCTTAAAGCTAAATATTCCCCTCCTTTTGATATGATTTTATGAATTGGCGTCAGCAAGACTTCAAAATTGTATTTGTGCGATAAGACATTGAACGAGAGGTATTTTGCTGAGTCAAGTGTTATTTTCCTGATATTGTGACATCTCATGTCATGTAATATTTTTTGGGGGGCCAACCTATCATGGAAAAGCCCAAAAAAGGTGGAAATTAACAGTAAAAAAGTGATGTCATACAGCTTTGCTGAAGACCAGTTGAATTAGAATTGCACATTCATGCATAAGCACGACCAACGAGAAACGATTGTGGGCTCCTTGTGTTGCCATATTCTGTTCCACGTTCACAAATGTTTTGCTCTCTTCTCTTTTTTCATCATTCAGTCACAACCAGCAACATCCGAGCCATCTGTAGCGACCCGGTCAGCAGCCTGATTGCAGACATGACAAAACCACCCAAAGACCTGGTCCCGGCACAGCTTGTACAGAAAGAGTCCCCTGCAGGATACTCGTACCAGCAGATCAACTGTCTGGATAGCATCATAAGGTGCCTTCACAAGACAGGCAGAACCTGAAACACTGGGTCTGTTCTTTTTATTCATCTAATGACCGTCAACTCCTCCCAGGTACTTGGAGAGCTGTAATATTCCTAATACGGTGAAAAGGAAATGTGGCTCCTCCTCCTGTACTGCTTCCTCCACATCTGATGACGACAAACAGCAGGAGGCCAGTGGAAACACTAAAGGTACTTGGAACTGAACTTGGGTTGTTGCGTAGTTCATAATACAGCAGCTGACAGGATAGTCAGGCTTGTTCCTGTGTCCAGGAGTCTTGATGCTGATTCATTTTGCTTCTACAGGTGCATCAGTTAGCCTGGTAGGGGATCCCCCCCCTCTGCCGCCACTGACCATGGCCACCAAGGCAGAGAGTGTAGCGTCAGTCACATCCCAGTGTAGCTTCAGCAGCACTATAGTGCATGTGGG
Organism: Aulostomus chinensis; assembly: GCF_037954235.1. Classification (NCBI taxonomy): domain Eukaryota; kingdom Metazoa; phylum Chordata; class Actinopteri; order Syngnathiformes; family Aulostomidae; genus Aulostomus; species Aulostomus chinensis. The sequence goes on from NC_141343.1 coordinate 13,512,334, forward strand.
AGACAAGAAGCCTCCTGAGTCAGGTGGGAATCTGCAACACTGAACAGCCTTCCAGATGGTTCCAAGTTGACTTTACGTTCAAGATTTTTCTTCTGACCTCTACTTTCATGTGCAGCTGGCAAATTTGATTTGTTTAATTCTATTTTTATTGACGTATAAATCCATAAAAAAAGACATTCTAAAGATTAACAACCCAGAGGTAAAATACAGTGGCTCATTTCAATAACACACACACACACACACACACACACACACACATATATATATATGTATATATATATAAAATTTTACACACTCTTCCATACATCCAAACCTTCCTCTGCTTATAGACATCTGTTTGTACTCCTTTAATGAGGAACTTTAAATTCAACTACAGAAAAGACAAAAGGGCTGTGACTGTTATTGTTGTACCACTCTTGAAGGAACAAAAGGGGCCATGAGATAAAACCTTTTCCCCCGATGTATTTATTTTTTTATATATTTTCAGATAAGTTATATCTTGCGGCCAAAACAACAATTACAGAGAGGGAACATGTTATCAACTTGTGGGTTGAAAATAATTAAATAGAGAGAAGAAATTATGTTTCATGGCGTCATAGTAACTAAACTGTGGTAATTGCATTGTATTTGTCAGTGCCCACCAAAAACACTGTACTATTCAAGCCAATTTTGCCAGATTGAATTGAGTCTGTTAAATCTGTAAGGAAAAACTTCTGCTTCTGCCATTAATTTCAGTTGGTTGTTTTGATTTTATTTTATTTTTTTACATGTGATTATACAGAAATAATTATACAGATTTAAGGTTTATTTTTAACCAACCTTCCTAAGTAAATGTTACCCTCATGAACTTGTCTCTTGATAAAATGGAGATGTCTGTGTAACTTGTTGTTTCTTGCAGTTGAAGCTCTTGTCTCTTATCTGTGCTGCTCTTCATAATGTCCCACTGTGATTCTTCTCTTAAAACCACAGACATTGTAATGGAGGAGGCTCCCACCACTCCCCTGCTCGCTCCTCCAAACACCATGCCAATGCCTCCTGTCAGTGGCCCACCACCCAGTAACACGGCCATTGCCTCTCCTCCTCCTCCTCCTCCCCCTCCCCCTCCTCCCCCCCTGACCCCACTCACTCAAGCCACTCAGCCAGAGAGGGACAGTCGGCGAGGTGGCGTTGGTGGAGGCGGAGGCCGGCTTGGTCTGACAAAGGAGGTGCTGTCTGCCCACACCCAGCAGGAGGAGCAGGCCTTCCTCGACCGGTTCAAAGACCTCAGCAAGCTGCGTGTCTTTGACCAAACAGCTTCATCAACTGTGCGGTGCCACACAACAGCTGCCAACCCTCTCTCACGAGGTAGGGGCGCGCTGCTTCTATCAGCCAAACACAACATTTGTCCATTGTTTCTACAAGAACACCTTGATGTTTATTGTTTATGATGGTCTTTCAGGGGTCCGGTGTTCTCGAGACTACCCAGCTGCCGGAGGCAGCACCAGTCACAGACGTGGCCGTGGAGGAAAGAGACTAAAGCACCAGGAGTCATCAGACCAGCACAGCTCTATGGGCCTGAGCAGTAGGCGCAGAGACCCAAGAATCAACACGGCGCCTGCGTCCATCAACATACCACTCGGACCCCCCACCACCTCATCCTCCTGGCCGTCTGTGTGCTCCCAGCCCAGCATGCCCTCTGCCCCATTTGCACCTGGTATGCTTCCAATCTACCCGGTCTACCCACCTCTCACACAAGATCCATCACGCTTCCCCCCATCTCAGATGGTGCCTCCCATGATGGCTTTCGTTCTCCCCAACTACATGTTCCCCCAGATAGGTGCGCCCATGTCTCAGCCAGGCACCACCCCCGCAGATTTCTACAATCCCAACTTTACTTTCCCTGGTGCCCCTACCCCAGCCACTGCCCCTACTGTTTCCAACCCGCTGCCCATTCCTGGCACGGGCGCCCAGTCTCGTAGCAGCACCCCCCAGTCCTACACTCAGACACCTGCTGACCGCGAGGGTGCAGAGTCCCCCCTCTTCCAGTCTAGATGCTCCTCCCCCCTGAACTTATTGCAACTGGAAGAGTCACCTAGCAACCGGTTAGAGGTTGCAACAGCTCTGGTGGCGTCACAGCAAGCCACACCTTCTGTGCAGGGTGGCGGAACCGGGGGTCCGAGCTCCGCCAATCAGAGGAACTCTAATGATACCACAAAGGAGAATGTAAGTAAACACACCAACAGGATTCAGAACTGTTTATGTTGTATTTGATTGAAACAGTTTTTTTTGACATGCCATGCCCCCTTTTCTCCATTAGGGTGAAGCTAATGAGTCCAACCAGGACGCCATGTCCACCTCCAGCGACCTGCTGGACCTGTTGCTGCAGGAGGATTCCCGCTCAGGCACTGGCTCAGCTGCTTCTGGATCCGGCTCCTCAGGCACGAGGTCCTCAGGGTCTGGTTCCGGCTCCAATGGTTGCTGCTCCTCTGGCACCATTGGCACTACGAGTGAGTAGAATCATTACACCTGTTCAGAAATACAACAGTAATTCTTACCGCTTCTGCTCATAATTGAATTTCCCTTTCCTTGTCCCCTCAGGCAGCAGCCAGGGCAGCCATACAAGCAAATACTTTGGCAGTATCGACTCACTAGAGAATGACCACTCCCGCAAACAGCCAGCAGGTGGCAGCAGTAGTGCAGGAGGGGACGGCGGCGAGGAGCAGTTTATCAAGTGTGTCCTTCAGGATCCCATTTGGCTGCTGATGGCCAACACAGACGACAAGGTCATGATGACGTATCAGCTGCCTGTTAGGTACAACCAGACGAAACTTGTGTTGGATGTGTTGTGTCAGAGGGAGGTGTGGTTCATGCTACTTTGTATGTGTTATCAGGCCACTGTTGACAAATACCTCACAGTGTACCTGTCTTTAAAAGTTCTTCTAAAGTTCGATAAGTAACAGTCTTGGAATTTAGATCTGAACTTTATTTGCTCCTAAAAACAAATGTGTACCACAAAAACTTACATTAACATCCCCATTATTTTCTATTAACGTTGGTCTTATTGCATCAGGAGTAATGGTAATAGCCCTGTTGTGGTCAAATGTGTTCAAACTGGAAGCGACGCAACATAAAAACAAAATACCAAGTATTTGCACAAATCGAAAACTTTTTCGACTACAAACTCCATTCAGAAAACAACCATTTTAAAAGTTTCCTCGCCATCTTGCGCTCACCCCTGACAAAAACATGAAATCGTTCTTTATACAAGTTACTTCAGGGCCATTCATTGCAAACACATTCCCACAAGATAAGGAGGCAGCGGCCCTCCAGATGCAGAGACTGGAGATGGCTATCAAAAGTACTCTTGTCACCACAGTGGTGCGGGCTCTCGACCTGGGGCTGCTCAAGGTCTCTCAACCTTGGTTCCGTCAACTAGACCCGCGTCCTCACGAGTTATGAGCAGAACGTTGTGTCATCGATTGAAACGGTTTTATTGGCTGTACGTTACTGGATAGGCCTTGAGCCGCACATGGCTCTTGTGGTCTTGTGTGTTTGTCACTCACATGTATCATCACCCTTGTACGGCGGTGAAGAGGCAAAGAGGAGGGGCTGATAAGATGTCTTCCGGGATTGCAATGAAAACCTGATCGCAGGGTTTTGGAACAAATTTAAATGTCGTTGAGAAAACTTGGAGTGGTTCAAAAGAAGGCTCATTAACTGGCCTTGAACCCGTTTCCTGGCAGTGGCTGATTGTGATGTCATGGACTCCAACAACATAACTGCCATCTAGAATCTGACAATCTCCAATAATCAACTAAGTGTCCAGCAAGAATTCCCTAAGCTGTATTTACAAAACATACAAAATAGTGTACCTTGAACTAGTCATCTAGGCAGGCATATCCTGAAGAGTACTAGCAGAGTACTAAGACATACCTCCCCTGTGCCTCACAGGGATATTGAGACGGTTCTGCGCGAGGACCGCGAGGCTCTGAGGAACATGCAGAAACACCAGCCGCGCTTCACAGAGGAACAGAAGAGGGAGCTCAGCCAGGTTCACCCCTGGATCCGTACAGGACGGCTACCTCGTGCCATCAATATCTCTGTGAGTACGCAACCTAATAAGCAGTTCCAGTGACTGCTGTGCTCAGTCAGTCAAACCAACAGCCAATCACATGTTCCTTTCTGGCTCTTAGGGCTGCACAGGCTGCAAGTCCCCCCCCTCCATACCTCCCGCCGCCCCCTTCGATGTGGAGATCCACGAGATGGAGCTGTGCAGTGTACTGAAAGCTCAAGAGAAAAGCGCCAGCAAGGTTAGGACAACAATGGAGACGGCTATGGATGAAGCGCACCTAGAGGACGAGGACGAGGAGGAGGGGGAAGGGGAAGATGAAGGAACCAAAACACAAGACAGCATGACGTCAGAGGAACCGAGGATGACCTCTGAGGAAGACAACGCGCCCGCCCAACTGCCTGGCATGACTCACTAAGTCGGTGGCCAAAGATTCAAGTTTGCTTGCGGATACGCAGAAACCATGCACCTTCCAGGACCCCATCACACCTCCACACAGGCTGTAAGGTGTTCGAACGGCCGCTCCTGGGACAATAAGGTGCCTGTTGATCCAGACAACTGCCAGCTACTGTTTGACAGGACAGGCAGGACACGTCGGACTCTCGTGACAGCACATCAGGCGTGTTGTATGACTGCATACGAGATGCCTTGGAAGCTACACGCTGTGCACACTCACTTTCTAGAGGGTTTGGTTTGGTTGGGTTTTTTGCCAATAGATATTCTTGTAGGTTCTTTGGCATATTTATTTAAAATTGTAAGATAATCAGAAAGGACAAAAAGGTGAGAATGTGTTGACGCTGAAAGGCACCTTTCACATTAAGATGGAAGCGCTTCACCGCCGTGTAATCCTTGAAGGGAGCGCACCCCTTTCACCTCTTTGTCGTTGAATGTTTCCCAGATCCTGGGATCCGGCTCTCACCTCCCACACTAACACTTCTCAGAAGTCTTAGCGTTCACCCGTGTACAGTTAAAAAAAAAAGAAAAAAAACAGGTTGAATTTATTTTGTAAAAAGTGTGTATATTTTTATACTTTGATCCACTGCAAATGAGAGGATAAATGTCCCCTGTACTATAAAAAGGTGTCCAAAAACTAGGATTTGGAATCTTACTTGTCGTTCTGAAATGCTGAGATCTCGAAGGATAAAGTCCTTTGCTCTGCCAGCGCTTGCTAATGTTGAATAAAGAAAAAAAGAAGTCGTCTCCAGAGTTTCTCTTTTCCTCTCTTTCTCTCCCTCTCTTTGTGGCACTGTTCTGGTCATGTGATATCCTTTGCTTCATGGCGTCGGTGGTGTCTGCAAATGTTTCTTAATATTTTTGTGAAATCCTTTGTACAAAAAAAGACAAATAAAATGACTCGAAATGCCCTCGGAACTTGAAGTCTGCTTTGTTTTCCACCTCCCTGTGATTACATCTCCTCGCCGGCTATTTCTGCAGGGTGTTTTTCAACAGTTTGGCTGGAGTTCATTGTGGGAATGAATGAATGAGGGCAGCTGCTTCTCTCACCCAACCGCAGTCTCCCTCTCTTCAACTGTGGCTTCTACCCGGTGTGGTCGCTGCAGCTTAAAAAAGACAAAAGGAATGCCCCCATTCAGACAAAAGTGGCAAGGTTGACTTCATTGCGCACTCTAATTAACACAAAACGACAGTAATGATTTTAGCACAAGTTTGTCACTTGGTTACTGATGTAAGATTAAATTTAAACTCTTCGTATGGTGAAACTAGACTTAAAATAATGATGGGCCTTTCCGTGCCAAAACTAAACAAAACAGGTTCTCCAGTGTAATTGGATTTTTCTCCACATCGAGCCTTGTCTGATTTGAGAGAAAACACACTTCCTTTTTCAGTCTCTCCTACAGTTAAACTTGATTTCACCTCGGAGTATTTGGTGAGGAGGAATTCAATCTTCACTCAGGAAAATTCCACCTGTAGCTGCTGTGAGAGTTCCCTCGTAAAAGCCAGTGGTTCATGCTGGCTATGCTAATTCATCAAAAATAAACTAATCTTTCCTGTATTTAAACTCAAGCAATTACTTTTTTTTTTTACACCTTAGAGCATTCTGGTGAAGAGGAATTTAATCTCAACTTTTAGCCTTCACTTTGAAAGAGCCCTACTAGAATAGTTCCTTTATGAAAGCTAATGACTAATGCTAGCTATGCTAATTTAGTCGGTCTTTCCTGTTTTGACGCTTCATATGGTTAGTAATTTCCACATCGGTGTATTTGGTGAAAATGAATTTAATCTTTATCATCAATTTTAATTTGTGCTGAGGAGTCCACACGTAAGCGGTAAGCGATTGCCTTCATAAAAGCTAACGGCTAGTACTTGCTATGCTAATTTATCAAGTCATTAACTCTTTTCTTGTTTAGTATGTATAGTGTCACCCAAATTTGATGTGCACCATGGGGACATTGGTGAAGGTCTTGAGCACTAAACTCAGTTACACAGAAGAATGTGTAAGATACAAACTACAGGCTTACGCTAGCTATGTTAATTCATCAAAGGCTAACCCTAACCCGAGCTATGTTAATTCATCAAAGGCTAAAACTAACCTTGCTAAGTCACGCAATCTTTCCCACATTTGTAATTCACCAGTGACTCCACATGTTGGTGTGTTTGCTGAAGAGGAATTTAATCTTGATTAGTAATCATGCTTTACAGTCCACATGTAACAGCTCTGACATTTCTTTCATAAAAGCTAACGGCTAACAGTAGCCATGCTATTTTCCTCCCCAAACACAAAGCTAGACCAAAGTTAGCTCAAGTTTTCAAATGTTTTGTCAAACCTCTCGACTGAAAATGGGAAATTATAACAAAAACAATGATAAGAAAACAATATTAATCTACAGAAAGTAAATAATTTAATGCCACAGCTAAATAACATTTCAGAGATCGGATATGAATAATTCAACAACGGCTGTTGCTACGAAGACGCGCGTTGAAGCAAGAGAGGCGTTTCAACCCCTGCAAACTGGACATGTGGCTTCATAGACAGTAAGTCCATTATTTTACATCATCTTTATTTTTGTTGCTCCTATTTTCTTATCTTCACTTAAAGATCTTGACATCACAGCAATTGCCAGGGTTAACCATGCTAGCTCGACTGCTAGCTCGACTTAAACCCAAATAGTCTCTGCGTTTTTGTCCAAACCAACCCCGGAGAGTGAGATTTATCAAAGGTATAGAGGCCACGTCCATGGTTGAAAAAAGATGTGCAAATGTATAGAAATAGTTTTTTGTTTTTAAAAAGTCTCATAATTTTTGCTTGGTTCTTTTTCGCAGCGAACAGTTTCTCTGCAACCATTTCCAAGTATCTGTCGATGCATGGTGATGATGTCATTGTGAAAACCTTACTTGTACATGACATGTACATCTAAGCATTTCATGAGTCTGGACCAGGAAGTCAACTTCAATTTTCCAAACGTATCTGCTGTGCTGCTAGCAAAGGGATAGTAAGACTTAGTTTGCGGCAGTGAAGTGGCCATTACGCGCGCACACACACACACACACACACACACATACGGGCAAGTAACAGTGGCACTCTGTCCGTCAGCTCACACACCTGCAGAAACACACACTTCACGTATGTTCCATCTCTCTTACCAGCAGCAGAGCCGAAACATAAGCACAGTGTAATTCACTCTCCTCCCAACTGTATACATTCATCTACGTTTCCTTTTCTTCTCCACCTTCTCCCCCATCACTTCCCTCCTCTTTCTCCTCTCCCCCTTCCTTCCTCTGCATCTCCACGCCTCCTACCCTTCTTCCTCTTCTCCTCCTCCTCCTCTCCCGTCTTTCCTGATCTTGGAGGACAGCAGGATGGAGGACAGGGTGTGGACTGTGTGCCTTCTTGTCATTTTCACGCTGGGATGGACGGAGGCTCAGAGTCAGAACTTTACCAGGTAAGAGAGAGAGAGAGAGAAAGAGAGATTCAGGTATTAGCAGCATGTATTCGCCACATGCTGCATATGCACATGTGGCAACTCCACATCAACTACTACGTGTGTGTGTGTGTGTGTGTGTGTGTGTTTTACTTCTAGAAATTAAAGGCTGCAGTGTTGGGATCATGTGGTTGGCATCTTGTAAACATACCAACAGGCAGAGGGACGCAAAATGACAGCATACTATAACCGATGTTGGGATTTTAGTGGAGTATGGATGCTGTTTTAATTCAAAAAAAGATTAGAATCCCAGTAGCAAATTTAAGTGTTTGTATTTACTTAGAAGTGTATTTAATCTGTTGTGTACTACTTTAAGTCGAGACTGTAAAAGAGAAGTGGATGTTGCCCCCTTGTCATTTATTTTGAAGCCTTCATTTTGGCATTTCAGCCTTTTTTTTTGAGGGGGGGGGGGAATTGGACAAGACCATATTTGGACACGGGGGTGGAGCATCTATTTCCTGATTCAGCACCCCCATTGTTGTCAACAGAACAACATTCCAGGAATTATGGCCCTTCATATTGAACTTGTGAAGTCGTGTACAGGAGGCTTATCGTTCAAGAGGTAATGGCATAAAAACACCATTGGTAGGTCACAGCAACATGGACGCCAAAAGTTCTCCTCCGAAATGTATATATATATATGTGTGTGTGTATATATATATATATGTATGTATAAATTGTATGAATTTACTGGAAAGATAGTGTCACCTGAATGAAAACATAAGCCCGTTTTACGAGTTTTAAAGTTTTGATTCATATAGCCCATTTAGCTAACGTTACATTAGCTAACTTGTATCTCAAGCGTCTAGAAGCCACTGAGGTTAACAAGCTAACGTATATGTAGTAAACGAAAATGCTAATGAAAATATTTGACTGTTCGTTATATCGACATTTTCTTCAGACATACAATTATGAAGAAAAATGACTACGTGTAAATCCATCCAGTAGAAAACTGAAGTCCGTCCATCTGCCACCATTTGTGAAAACATCTACAAACATGTTGTAAATCATGAAATTGTGGCTTTTGGAAAAATTGAACCTACAAGGAGAATACTGCAAGAACCGAGTTTTCGTTGATTTCTTGTCAGGAAGACAACTTTTTAAAGTCCCCCTCGCTACATGAAATAAGAAACCTCCAAGCTAGCTACGAGCATGCTACACGCTGAAAATGGCCAATATTGACAAAGATTTGGATTGTGAGATTAAGACAGGCCTCCTGATGTCACAGCCATAAAGACACCTACCAGTCTCTCACATATGTCATCTGCATCATATTGAAAAGCAAAGCCCAACTGGAACTTGAACCAGCGCTAGCAAGGAGGCTAAAACCCACAGACGTCAACGTCAGTTGGCAGTGCTGATCTTTACTCCCTCTGAGGCGATGTGCCCACTGACCACCATTATACATAGAACCTGTTTACCCTCAACACTATTTTGCAAGGGCATCGCCATGGCAACCTGGCCCCACAATGATTATGATTGGCTTACAGACATACAGACAAGCCAGAGTGATTTCTTTTCTACAATTGCAGGATGTGACGAGTCAAGCGGGGGGGGGGGGGGGGGGGTGGCTACATCAGACTACTGATGTCATGATCTCACAAGGTAGTCACACCTAAAGCACAGCCTACTTTGTGAACTACTTTACAGAAAATGGGGCCTTTATTAAGAGCAAAAACATCATGTTGATTTGAGACAAACTCCAAACTAGCAGCAGAGACCAAAAACATGGGACAATGCATTATTTACATCATCTGGATCAGTGGGGTCGCCATCTGCAGGCCGTTATTTTTCACCATTTTCATTTTTCAGACCTGGGAGCTACATCCACTCTTTTATACAGTCTATGTTGAAGACACATAAATGCCTGTGGGCTAGAGGGGTCAGGAGGGAGGAACTCCTCTGCCACAGGGATATTTTGGTCAAATGTGTCCTCACTGTACTGCAGCAGACACACAACACGTGTCTGCAGGGCATTAACAAAATGGGGACAATGGGTTGATGATTCCAGAACACAAGAACTCTACAACTGAGAAATATCTATAAATACAAAAGTAAAATCTCCTACAGGGTTAATTTTAAGAAAGGAAACCAAATTCATGAGTGCGGGGCCGGTATGTGCCACACTTCTAAATTAGAAGTTGAGGCAGGGCGTGCTTTTTAATCTTTGTTTATCTGAGTGTGAAAGAGTGGGTGTGTGTCACCAAACTCCATGTGCGAGTGAGCTGTTAAAGGTGTGTGTTATAACTACAGGCAATTTTCTTGTGGTAGAATGTGTATGGAGGAAGCTCAGATACTGTACATTGGGTCTCTGCCTGGTTTGGTTTGAGAAGTTTTTATGAAAAAAAAAACAAAAACCCACAAACAGGGAGAGCCTAGTGGCACCCTCCCCTAACTCAGAGAACAGAGACGGACTGTGCCACAGTGGCGAGCAACGTATATGTAAATATGCTCAGTCCCGCTCTAATACTCTCAGTAAAGCCTAAGATGCATTTAAATTGCTGATCATGGTTTGTGATTCTCCTCCGTTCCTTTTTAGACCCATTTTCCACTGCGGAGGTCATCTGGTGACCGACTCAGGAATCGTGGCCAGCGAAGGCTTCCCCAGTCCTTACAAACCCAACAGTAAATGCACTTGGTACATCACTGTGAGTCATTTTAAAACCACTGAACTTTGACACCCAATCCAAACTGACCCAGTCTAGCAGTTGCAGAAAAAACCCTTTCTTGAAAGTCATTGTTTTTTCAAAGTAAAATTCTATTGAAAGTCATTGAAAACAGGCATGTGTTACTTTAAAGAACTTGACAAACCAGTCCGCATTCGTCATACAACTGTTAGCATGTGACATCAGGAGCAATACCAAGGGCAGCAAAATGGAAAGCTGTCTCCAGCAGAGATTTAGATTTTTCTTTCTTTTACAGTGTTCTCTGTCAGAAAGTAATGAGTGAATGCTGCTAATGTCTCAAGTTAACAACCACAGACATTAGCCAGCAGTGAATCTCAACATGATCTGCCCACCCAAGGCTGTTCTCATCCACGGATCGTCAGTTGCAGGCAAGTGGTGAGGCCAAGCTAGCGAGACAAGTAGTCAGGCAGTGGTCAGCGCCGCCATCAAAAACAGCTCCACCTTGGCAAATCATCCCAAAATTCACCACCAGCTAAGATGTCTCTTGCAGTGGTTAAACATGAGATATGCCATAATTTGTTTGAGGAAAAACCAAAACCAAGTTTGGCTAGCACTCCTCACCAGCTGGTGCAGCTAGAATTAGCCTGTCTCACATCAGGCGAGATGTTACAACTGTTGTTGTTCCTCTGCATCAACTGTTTATCACATTAGAGAACGCTGAATGGTTTGGTTGGAGTTAAACACAGCAAACATGCTGGAGAAGAACTTTTCCAGATGCAGAATTACGCTATGAAAATACTGATTCAGTGACTGGAGCCAGGCTAAAGTGCATGGTGAGCCAGGATTACACCCAGAATACTTGAATTTAAATCAGGCAAGTGGCATTTTGTAACCAAATTACTTTGGTTAGGTTTCAGAAAACATTGTGGTTTGGCATTAAACCATACTTTTCATAACGTTAGGCACAAATTACGAAAGATTTCAGGCCAGTTTTGCAAGATTTTCTGACAAGAACATTGTACATTGGGCCTGTTCCTTCTAAAATGGCCAGTGCCAAACTATTGGGTATGCTGCTACACTGGAGTGACTGTGAAATTCTAAATTGAATGGGACCATACTTAACCTAATCAATCCCACCTGGGTTTACCTGCTTTATCAAAGTGGCTGCTGCTAAGATTAGATGGGCGTTTCCTTGGCAAACATCAGTTGTTGTCCCCTTCAGGTCCCAGAGGGTCATGTGGTCATGCTGTCATTCCGTCTCTTCGACATGGAAGCAGACCCCACTTGTCGCTACGACTACCTGGATGTCTACAACGGTCACACACGCTTAGTGCAGAAGTTGGGCCGGTTTTGCGGGACATTCCGTCCTGGAGCTCTCATCACCACCTCCAACACCATGATGTTAGAAATGGTTTCAGATGAAGCCACAGGAGGACGGGGGTTTCTGGCTTCCTTCAGTGCAGGGAAGCCACATGTGGAAGGTGTGGTGAGGTCATAGCATAGAAACACTCCAATGAAACTTGAGTCAAGTGTATTCAGCGTTTCATTTCCTGTTTGTTTTGTCTCTTTTATTTTTCTCCATAGAGAATCAGTTCTGCGGAGGGCGGCTGACCAAAGAGCAGGGTTCTGTCAAGACCCCCAACTGGCCTAACACTAATTACCCAGCAGGCATCAGTTGCTCGTGGTACATCACTGTGGAGCCAAGCAATGTGAGCTTTTCCTATTTATATCTGCTCCAAAAACATTTGAAGGCAGAGAGCAGTTTATATCCGAACTGTTCAGCACATTTTAGCTCGCCCTAAACAAACTCTAGCTAGTCCCCACTTCTTAACTATGACGAGCGAGACCACTCTTCTTTGCTAACACAAGCTAGTCACCTCCCCTCAGCTAAGACTTGCTAGATCCCACTTCTTAACTATTAGATGACTAGTGAGACCCCTCCTCTCAGCTCACACTAGCTAGATCCGTCTTCTTAGCTTTAACTATCTAGACACGTATTCTGAACTTACTCTAAGTAGACACCTCTTCTTAGCTAACACTGGCTAGCCCCTTCTTAGCTAACACTATTTAGACCCCCTCATACCTATGACTAGCAAGACCCCTCCTCTGTTCTAACACTTGCTAGACCCCTCTCCTTTGTAAACACTAGCTAGAACTGTCTTCTTTGCTAACACTAGCTAGACCCCTCTTCTTCGGTAACATTTGCTGGACCTCATTTTTTCAGTAATCTGGGATTAACCTTCTGACAATGGGAACCGCCAATGAATCCGTGAGATTGGACAAAACCATGAAATAAAATTGTCATCTAGATCGAGGAAGTCGGTGTTTATGTTTACAAAGAAAATAGCCTCTATCTCCAAGTGGAACTCAACAGCACATCAGGTTCACTAAATAAATGCTGTAAAAGGAAATTAGTGAAAGGAAGTCCACTATTTGGCCATTTAGCTTTGTTTGCTATATTCCAGTTTTCAGATGTTGAAAATTTGCAAAGGGACAGCTTACATTGCAAATGGTTCATCAAAAATGCTATGTGTCCTTGAAGAAAAAGGGAAACCCTGTAGGCATAAAGCAAGGCCTGCTCTGGGATGCTTGAAAAATAAATGTAGAAAAATATATACACTTTACCAATCTGATCTTTGGTAGAAATTTTAGCTATGAGTGTTATGAGGTACTTGGAGGAGAGGGAGGAATGAAAACACAAGCGAAGGGGGCCCATCACCAGAAAATACTCTACCCCAGCTCTCTAATGTTGCAGGTGACGAAGTTCAAATGAAAGAGTTCATTGAGAGCCTGAAGGTGTGTTCATGTGTGCCAAGAGATTGAACGTAAGGAAAGAGGGAAGGGAAGCGACGGAGAGAGAGAGAGAGTAAATGCCCTTCTTTATTTCAGAGGTCCTCCGACACCACCTCCACCTGCACTGTGCTAGATTCATGAAAATTGGGCTGAAATAAACAGCTTTCATGCTCCTTCGTAAATGTCATAGTTTGTGTTGGCATTCATACGTGTTGTACCTCTTTCTCAGGTGATTGAAGTCAAGTTTGAGAAGCTGGACTTGGAGCCTGACACATACTGTCGCTATGACTATGTGGCGTTGTTTAACGGAGGAGAGAACGATGACTCAAGGAGGATTGGGAAATTCTGTGGCGACAGAGCACCGGGGTGAGATGTATTTAAAGAAACCAAACAGAACAAAGGCTAAAAAGACATGATTTACCTCCTTTTTTCCTCTCCTTGTTAACATAGAACTATAGTGAGCAATGGGAATGAGCTTCTCGTCCAGTTCGTCTCTGACCTCAGCGTGACCTCCGATGGCTTCATGGCCCACTACTCCAGTGTGCCACGTGGGTCCCGGTCACCCACCACTGGGGGAGACTTCATATATGGACCTCAGACCACCTCCTCGCCACAACAACCAGCTGTGAAGCCAATCAAACCCACTAAAGCAACACCCAAACTTAAGCCTACCCCCCAGCCTAAAACTACACTAAAACCCCCCAAGAAACCACTGGTGAAGATACCACTGAAACCTCCACCACGTAAACCTATCACCAAACCCACACCTAAACCTAAACCTGCTAAACCCACACCTAAACCCAAACCTGCTAAACCCACACCTAAACCCAAACCTGCTAAACCTATTAAACCTACACCTAGACCTAAACCTGCTAAACCTACACCAAAGGCACCTGTGAAAAAACCTGCACCCAAACCAGGGTTTAAACCTGCAGCTAAACCGACACCAAAACCCAAACCCAAAGTTATAAAACCAACCCACAAACCGAGCATCAAGGCTAAAACTACACGTAAACCTGCAGTGACAAAACCCACAATGAAACCTCGCATCAAACCAGTCAAACCCACCCCTAAAAGTGGATTTAAACTACGAACCAAACCCACGATGAAGCCTAAACCAACACCTAAACCTGGAGTAAGCAAGACAGTGACAAAGAGGCCTCTCGTGAGCAAGAAACGTGGGTCAAAATGTAGATTTTAACATTTACGGTCTATTCATTCCCACCTCGAAGCGTGTTAATGTGCTTGTATTTGTGTTTCCGACAGCATTACCACAGAAGCCACTGTGCACACAAGTCTGTAAGAGGACAGGAACTCTCCAATCCAGCTTTTGCACTCATGACTTTGGTGAGCCACATCAGCTGCTATCAAGTCTTCATACCCATTTTCTTTCCAAAATGACCATTAGTCCCCCTTGAAACTTGCATTTGCTGCAGTGTCATCTAAGTTGTCTTGGCACAGGTTTAGTGTGACGTGGACCCCCAGAATCTCTTTTTTGCCAACCAAAGTGAAATATTTCGATTTCACGAAACAAAAATGCACTCCTTCCTTTCTGTTTCAGTGATTACGGGTAAGATTACAGATTTGGCCACCAGTCCGGATGGCTCAGTGACAATTGAGGTGTCCTTAATCAAGGCCTACAAGAAAGGGCAACTCAAAATCACCAAATCGGGACCAGCCATGTCCGTCCAGCTGACCTCCACCTGTAAGAAATGCCCTGCGCTAAGCAAAGGTACAGTACAACTATATATTTACAGAAATCTTTGACTTTGTCTGCAGACACAAGGCTGACCCTCAAACCTCAGCAGGGATGGGCACAGCCGAGATTAAAATAAAGCCTTGAGAAGTAGGAATACACAAGTTTTTAGCATCAAAATATTTGTGCAGCATGTGCCCTTCAGACTTTTTTTTTTTTAGCTAAAAACTGAATCATGGTTCGCCATCAGATATTTACTGATAATGGAGGTGCTGCTCTCTTTGTAAGCAGTGTCAAATAATGGAGAGCCTGGAGTTTTAGCCTATGTTGGGTAAGAAAAATGTTTGAACACATTACTATTGTTTCCATTCTTTGTTGAAATGATCATTTTACACACATCACTTCCAGCACTGTTGTCATCCTAATTTTAAAACTTTTTGTTTTTGTTTTGTTTTTTTAACCTTGACTCTTCTTCGCAGTTTTTCAGCAGCGTGGAGGCATGGATGTAACATTGCAATGTGTAACTGCATTAACCGAGTCCCTCCTGACAGGACTTCTTCAATACTGACTGAAATTTCTTCATAGGACCACATTTTTTTAGTCTCGCTTACTTTTTTGGGGGTGTTATTTATGTCGATCAAACTCAGGACAAAGTATGTTTTATGCCTCTGCAATGGTCCGTAGGCATCACGATCGTGGGTTGTCTGTCTGCCTGTCCATCAGATTTTTGGTAACAGTATTTCTGGAAGGCCTTGACCGACATTTCTTCAAGTTTGGCAAAAACATCCACTGGGATTTACAGATGAACTGGCTTTGCCCCTGCTTCCGCCCACACAGGAGGGTTACTTGTTGACTCTGAAATGCCTGTAGGTGCAAATGTGTGTGACTCTCACTCACTGTTTCCCACGACTCTGTAAACTACGGGATAAGGATACCCTTTTTTTCCATATAGATACATACGTATAAATTTTGGATTTTCCAAAGATCCAATTGTGGAAATATTTTCCTCATTCTATTGTGCCAAAAAGAAAACCCCAAAAGAAAACCCCTAAGGTATTAGTATTGAATTGCTGGTTCAAAGTACACCAAGCATACAAGTTGTTAGCTTTATGATTGTAACAGCCAGCAGGGCCAGAAAACACTGAGACTCTTGACTCTGCCTGAAATGCCAAAATACTCCCTCTTCCAGGTCTGAACTATGTGCTGATGGGAAGACTCGACCCATTGGGCAATGGCTTCCTCAGCCCTTCAAGTTTCACTCTCCTCTACAAGCCCATCCACACCAAAGCACTGGCCGCCCTCGCCAGCAAAGCCTGCTGACATCACTGCCCAGCCCACCAGTCGGCTGACAGCTAAGTCGGTCCGAAAAAAGTGAAAATATTATAATAATCCAAGCATTTTTATGTTTTATATCATACGATCATGAATTACATTAAAAATACATTAGTATTATATTTTGTATTTTGTACGTAAATTGTAATATTTCTGTGATTAAAAATGCGCTAAAGTTGTGAAGCTGGTGATTTGAATACCTCCCGTCAATTTGTGGTTCGTGGTAGAATTTCACACATGGTAAATGTATAAAAGCAGTTGAATATTGTCTCTACTGTAATTAAACCTACACAACACCCTTATTGTGATCAGCCGGTTTCTTTGCAGGATGATGTTTGGTTTTGGTTTCTTTCTCACCAGTTTTGGTTTATCAGGAGGCACCACATGATTTATGGTCAAAACAGCTGATTTAAAAAACTGCATTCTCAGCAGAAATACTTCCTGTACCTTATTTTTCTGACCCCAAACAATTTGGTCATCACTGCTTAGGAATCAAATGTTTTAAAACATTTAAACTTAGGTATTAAAGCTAGTGCAAAGTAAGGGCATTTCCTCATAGTACACTAGAGTTGTCCCCTGCTGGCCATTTGAAAGAATGCAAGTTTGAAGCCACAATTTTAAACTATGAAATTAATCTTCAATGGTGTTTGTTTTATTTTGAATAAGTACATGTTGCTTATAAGAAAATAAAATGGAATTAGTTCTGACAATTTATTTTGAAATACATATTACAGTCCCTGTAGAAATGATACATGCCCAAAAGACAGTGATATTCGCTACATGAAATATAAAACACTCAGTTAAGCTTAAGCTGTCAATCAAAAAAACTTGTTTGGCATGAACAAAGACTCACAAGTAATATATTAATTGATTATCCTTACAAACCAGCAAACTTCTGGGGCACAATTTAGTATATTATCTAATCAAACAGCAGAATACAAGCGTTTTACAGAAATTTGAAAGAATATGAAGCGGGATTAATTAAAACACCAGGGTTCCACGACACAAAGATAATCTGCATATTTTATGATAAGGCCAAGTCATTTTGTACAAACAGAAGCGCCGCAGAATCAGCAGAGGTAATAGTGTTCATTAAAGGGTCATTCAAGAATTACTTAGAATATCTCAGCGGTGTCATTGTTGCCTGGCAACGCTTGTTCAATATTGACCACTTCCAAATGCACATTAATATTATTTTCAAAAATCAGCATCCAATAACATTAACTAGCAACTCTCTTTCATTCGTATACTCACATACCACATATTTATTACTAACATGATCAGAAGTTCGCCTCAAAGGAGAAAGTGCAATTCGTTCGGCATCATGTGATCTCATAAAAAAACAACAACAACAACACTGGAAACCAAAGAACACCGCTGTGCTGGTCTTGTTCAAACAATAAAACTGATTCTTTTCAGCACTTTAAGGAGAAACCGCAACAGACCACCGGTAAGCGCCATGTGAGTGCGTGCGTCTGGATACACAGCGTCTGACAGTGCAGCCCCTGTCGATGAAACCAGTCTCCTCTGTCTTTCTAGCTCTAGACGTCGTCGTCGGGGTCTGCGCGGCCACACAAGAAGAAGCAGACGAGGACACAGCAGCCGACAAACAGGAACAGCAACAGCAGGATGTAGACCAAAGTTGTGGTCCAAAAGGCAAACAGGTAGAGGGTCTTGTTGCAATAGAGGTCAACATTTGTCGTGTTCTTGTTGTAGTCTGGTTCGTAAATGGAGTAGATCCACACGTTACCTAGAGGAACCAGAGAGGAGATGTTGAAGAACCAAAACCGAAGAACCAAAACCAAAGAACCAATAGTCATCCCTACGTCACATCGTGACGTCGTCCATGTCGCTCAGGCCCTGTTCAGACCATTGCATGTTTCTCCACTTTGCGCACGCGTCTTTGACTTATTTCCTCCATGCCAAGTGGCACAGTTTGAATGCTTTGACATGTCCATAAATGCCAAGTCCACCTGATCACACATCACCTTGGTCAGAGGCATCCTGAGATCCCACCTTTGACAAGGGTTTGGTACATTTTTTGGGTGCTCTCAAGGGTTAGACCCGGTGTCAACATGTACGCGCACCAATACGACTGAACTAAAGAACGCACCACTGGCATTTCCCTCCTGAAAGAGGTCATGGTGACAAGGCACTTCCACGTCCCAAAACACAAACGAAAAGACAAGTTCCCTTGGACAGACTTCCTTCTTATGGCCTCAACCGTTCGAACTCACCAGCGATAAACCAGCAGAAGAGAAAGAAACTTGTCAAAGAGTTCCAGATCGCGCAGACTCGGCTGAGGGGGTTTGTGGTACCGTCTTTGGGCTCCTGTGCGCAGGGCAGGCACGAGAGTATAGTCAGCACCAGGCCGAAGACCCCCACCACCATCAGGTAGATGGGGATGTACTTCTGGGCAGGACATTCATCCAGGTATACGGCACCTGTCGGTCACAGCAAAAACCATAGGTCGCCTTTACAGTTTTATCAGAAGCATTGTGGTTTCCGGGATTCCAAACATGATTTAAATGTCCGTATACATCACGGAAACAATTACTTACCGATTGCAATCTGAGCAGCAGGCATGATGCAAAGCATCAACTTCGAGAATGCTGCGACAAAGACAAGAGTTAAACTAGGACATACTTTTCCTGCACATGATTTTGTGTACGATCCGATCAAAATTCCAAGTGCATATGACAGTCGCAAGGTCTCACCTAGTATAGGCGTTGGGGGTTGAGGTGGGTTGCGGACGCGTTGAAGAATAGCGGTGTTTGACATGGTGAGCCTACAGAAGACAAGAACCAAGAAGGGTTGTACGTCATCTGTCTGAAAGATGACGGTCACATTCTTTGCACCCTCCTGAAACTGGTAAAACCACGTCGCAGGTTTCTCTATAGTGGGAGCTTAACCTTTAGTCCAAGTGGATGTTTGTGACCTCGGCCCACCAAAATCTTTTTAAGGTCGGTCTTAGTGTCCACATGGACATTTGTGCCAAATTGAAGACACAACCTTGAGGTGCTCGTGTGAGGCCCCACTGACCTTTGCCCACCAAAATCTTTTAGAATTCATCCACAAGTCCCAGTTGACCTTTGTGCGGCATGCGAAGAAGGGCGCTCCTCAAAGCTTCGAGGCACAAATATACAAATATTTTCCACTATTTTATGTTTACCTGCAAAAACTGAAGTCAAATCATTCAGAATTCAGAAAATAAAGGTTCCGGGAGGACGGTTGTGCACATGACTTCCATTTGTTGTGATTAAATCATAAGTCCTGCATGGCAATTGATAATTTTCCCACACCAACTTCCTACTCCTTTGGACTACGGTCGAAAGGTCTTGGACCACCGCATATTTTTCCTTTTCCATGTTTCAGTTTTACAGAGAGGAAAGAGGCAAAGCAGTTGCTGACTCCCAATAAGCCCTAAACTGAACGACTGACAGCAGCTGCCTCGTTACCTGACGACAGCAGTGTTGATGTCTTCAGCAAAAGTACTGAAATTTTGAAATGTATCACCAGATACAGTAGCACATGAGGAAGTACTGCGATACACTGCAGTACCGACACTGTGTCTGGATACCTTTGCTGTATTTAAGGTTACTGACTGTTCTTAAATTGCTTAAATTTAAAAAAAAAAAAAAATCATACACACACACACTCCCCCCTCCCCCCAGTATTTACTAACTAGGTGGCCAAACAGTTGTAAACTAAAAGTCAGTGTTCAGAGGAGGTTTGGCAACATTCCTTGAAGGCGGGTTTGACACCAGGAACAGCCCGCTGTTCCTGAAGGAACCACCTGTGGCTGCGCTTCCACGCCGAAATGAAACACTACTTTCCCGCATACGCAGAAACGCTATCGAAAGCTCCAAAGTTCCATCGGAACTCCAGCAAATGCGGGTCACATGCCGACTGTCAAACCTGAGTAAGTTACATTCATCCACGACCTCGCCCCTCACGCCACACTTCGCCCGTGTTCCCAGCCTCCCCTTCCGGTAAAATTCCGTCAAAAAGACAGGTTCTGTCCTCCAATAAATGGGGAACACAACCGGGATTAGTTTAGATCGCGGAAACTCACGGTTTTCTTGTCTTATTCCCGCCGCTGCGTGACTCTCTCGGGTTTGCCAGACTCTCTGGTCCGCGTCCTTCCGACTGACGCTGGCGTGCCGGGGAAGTGCGGTGTGATGCGGATCCGCGGGAGCGCGCATGAGAAGGCAGCGTCAAGGGAGTTCGCGCGCGTAAAAAAAACAAAACAAAACAAAACACGATTTAAATGCAAAAGCAAATAAGATACCAAAAAGGGAACAGATTGAAGTGAGAAGTATAAAACGTGAAAAATAAAAAAAATAAGAAATATAAACGACTTTTGAATTTATTATTTGTATTAAATGTTATTCCATTTCGGCTGATAATGAAATAAAACGATGTAACATGTGACTGTTGCTTTGGTCACCACCACCAGCAGAGATCAGCTGTAAGCAATGTTTAAAAAAAAATTGTAATTTGTGAATTTAATTTTTTTTTTAAGTTCGTCAGTTGTTTTCCCTTTTTTTTAAAAAAAAAAAAATGTGATTGTCCATTTTCTTTACTTCAGCCTTTGTGTGATCGTGACCAGTTAGGTGGAATCATAAGTCTTAACAGGACAATGGATAATATTATTTTTAATTATCTACAAAAAACAGGAAATGAAAAAGAATTGTCATGCCAGAATTTTGTTATTAAAACGATACAGGTATTTTTTTTACAGCGATATTAATGAAAAAAATGACTTACTAACAATATTAAGGAGAGTAAATAACAACAAACCTCCCTCACAGAGTTTACAAATGGGCATATTTGGAGGGAGAATACAAGTCTTTACAAAGGGTTCATTATTAAATCATAACAAAATGCTTCAAAATACAAATATGATGATCTACATTTTCATTCAAGCATTTTAACAAAAAATGCAGAAATAAATATGACAACTTAACTCATGACAGCAAAAGGAAACTAAAAAACTGTGTTAACCTCAAGACCTCAAATGAAGGACGTGTCTTGATGAACAAGAGACTAAAATACAAAGCAAGGCCATAAAAGTACATCCAATAAAATCCAATATGGCTGCCACAGGAAGTTAGCAAAAATGCTAGTGATCCAGTCTAGAGCATGTTGAGAGTAAGTGCAATGTCACAGGATTTGTTGTCACAGCTCTGGAGGTCCGGTGCTCACACAGACGTAGTTGCTGGGGTATCAGCAGTCGTTTGTGGCAGCAGCTTCCCTTTTGTGGTTAAACTGCTAACTCGTGAAGGACGCCACCTGTTCCTCTGACCAGCAGATGACAACGTGGCTGAGCCCTCATTTCGTCTCGCGTGGCAGAACAAGTGCTGACTTTGGTTCCTAACACATCAAAACTGCTTTTGAAGCAACTGCGGCAGTAGCAGCTTGTCCAACGTGTGTTTATATCAGTTTATTGTCTGTGCCATGTGCTCCCGCATAACTTGATGTGGTTACCATGGCAACCGAGCCACGCTGTGACCCAGCTACAGGTCTGTCAGGCAGAGACTGGAGGAGGTCTCCACGCAGACACAACCTCTTGATCTTGACTGGCCGCCTCGTAGATCGATGACCTGGCTGCGACCTCTGTCAGACTCTGCCGTCGGGAGTCGGGCTCGGCCCAGCAGGGAGTCCCAAAGGAGGCCCTGTCTCCATACCTGCACACAGAAGGCTGTGACTTTGGAGCGCGTGTGTCTGTGAATGTGAGTGCAAGGGTGTGTGAATGCGACGAACCTCGATAGAAATATGTGTTTTGGGGTATCTCCTGTAGAAGATGGTTCTGAGGTTGAACTCAGGGTTTCCCTCGGCCTTGAACACCCGAGTCCTGATGGTGTCGTTCTCACATCGAACCACAGCATAAACATCCGGAGCTGTGGAGCAGAACACACAACAAAACGAGCTACATGCAATTAAGGAATAACATGTCCCCGAGTGCTTTCTCGCTTTTTCAGGCATTTTCAATCCCAGTGCAGAAGACGCAGAGATATTGACCAGTCTGTTTGGGGCGGCTGAGTCCTGACACCCTGCGGAGGTGGACTGTGGTCACCAAGGCAGGCTGAGGTAGAAAACACTGGAATATAGATTGAGATGGCAAGTCCTCCATCAGCTCCCTGTACAAAAAGTACAGAAAAACTAGAAACAACCTTCCAGAGTAAAGAGGGACAGGCGTTATTGATCACTTCAATACCCGCTGATGAACCCCACCCTACAATCTAAAAAGGGCACCTGAGTTCGACCTTAAGTTCAGTCCCGTAGAATCCAAAAGAGACCCAAAATCCCTTTATACACGAGTGGGACTTAAAGTGCTACATTTATGGGGGGAAATATGCTACTATAAATGAACCTGCACAAAGAGGAATTCCCAACAAGGCCACATACTGGGTGAAGCGGGTAAAACACTAGTAAGTGTCAAGAATCATGTTCGGACCAAGTTTTTGTTGTTGTTGTTGTTGTTTTTTTAGTTGTGGGTGTGCTTTTTTTTTTTTTTTTTTTTTTTTTAATCATGGACCTACTTTGGGGGAACTTATACTGACTTACATTAATTTATAAACCTTGAAATTTCTAACCTAAAAATAAGCTTTTTACCAACTGGGTGACAAGGCTTTTGTCTCCATTTGAACATGTTTACTTATGTCACTTTTGGGGTATGTACATGGACTTACGGTTAATTATCTTTGTTTATTCTTGGTTTTATGGTTATGACTCCCCAGCATAAACACAAGAAACCTTTTACCGTTTTAAGATATGTACAAAAATTTGCCACACACCTGAGTTGGACATGGGAATGAGAGAAGAGGCGTACAAGGAAGCGTCCTGTGGCGCCTGGCAAGAAAGTGGTTGGTAACACCACATAGCGGCCTGGAGCCAGAGTCCACCTCAAAGTAACACTGCGGGAGTCCATGTAGACGGAGCTGGCAGCTTGCTCCACCACACACTGCACCCGGCTACTGCGGTTCACCTCCACCTGGGACCAACATCGTAGCCAATTGTTATTGGCTATCTACACCTGCATACGCTTTGTTCGGCTTACAACTCACCTTTAGCACCTCGAAACCAATTGGCAGGTTCTCTCCTCCACCATCTTTCCTCCGTATCCTCCTGTCTTCCTGCTGCAAGCACATCAGCACCTCCTCCTCTTTGCCTCTCACCTCAAACATAAACTGGCAAGACAGGAGAAATGTTTAAAGGTCTCATAGTCATCAAAAGATTTAGAGTTTACCTCAGGCGTACCTGCGGATTGTGAAGGAAAGTGTCTCTGTGGTTGATGCATCCTCCACAACGACTCCTTTTGTCCATCTGTACCTCCCAACCTCCACTCAACACTCCCTCCTCATCTCCATCTTCTTTTGTCAATTCTTTCTGGCACCTTCCTCCTCTCTTCCCCCCTCCATCGTGCTGCCTCTCCCCAAGTCGGGCCTCCTTACGGTGACCTTGCATCTCAGTCCCTCCTGGTTTTCCAAAGGTCAACAGGTGGTTGCTGTGGAGGAACAACACATGGAGGTGTTCCAGGGGTAGAGGGCGCTGGAGCCCACTCCCATAGCAGTGCACTTCTCTCCAGTGAGAGCTAGGCCACAGCAGGGCCCTCTCCACTAGACGGCACACTACCACATCGTGAAGTGGTGACAGAAATCCTCAAAGGCCATCCTAAAGAATGAGAAGGATCTTTGTGACAACGTTCCATCGGCAGTTCTTGTTTTAGCTTCATCCCACTTTTTCTACCCATAAAAGATACAAATAAATAGTTACCAGAACTCCCCAACATCTCGAACAGTGAGCCCCATCTTTTCCCTCTCTGCTCGGCTTATCTGTTGCCACTGTTCGGACCTGCAGGACAACAAACATTTTCGAAGTTACATGTTATATTGGTGGTGGGCACTGTGAAAGGCCTTTGGACATTTTAAACTATGGACATTTTCTCAGGCTTTGTTGCAAAAAGTGAATGGAAGCCATTTCAAACAGAACCAATCCAAAGGCTTAAGGATGCCCCACCAGAAATAACCAAAGAAAACTCCTTCGCAGCGTGTCGCATTTGGTCGGTTATGGTTCGGAAACATGTTCAGTGGTTACCAAACAAATAAGATCTTTTTTAGGATGGGATTCCTGCATTGAGATGACTATTGCTCTGATCGTTTCACATGATTTGCTATTTCTGCTTTACAAAATGTAAAGGGGTGTTGTTTGGCTTGGCAATCAGAATCCCCAGACTCTCTGGTGTTTGGTATCACAAGACTACCGCCGCTCCGGCTCAAAGTTTTTAGTGCAGTCGGTCCTCACCCTTGACTCCAGGCACCTGTCCAGTCTGTGGTCCCCCAGGGGTTCCTCATTCGCACCATGAAGAGTCTAGATGTTCCGCTCACCTTCACCACCTTCTCCCTAAGCCACACCTTCTTGACGGCTGGTGATCCCATAGGCATGTCCTCGCACCAGGCCACAGTCTATCACTGTCTCCACTGTCTCGCCTTCAGCTGCTGAGAAATTTTTCTTATGATTCACAAGTAAATGTGATACATGTATTCTGTTTTCAATCCTCAGGATCTCTTTACCCGTATAGAACATGTGATGAGGGCTTTGTGTTCATGGGCCTTGGCCAATGTTTGGAATAATCCCCTCCTCAGGTCGCTGTGCAGCCTGAGGGCCTCTTGATCCAGGCTGAGGGGCTCAGAAACCCCCCCAGTGAAATCTATCAAGGCCTCTGTAGTGTTGCCTCCCTCCAAAGCCTCATAGCACCCATTCAACCTAAAAGGAGACCAATGTGGTTGACTCACTGACTGATTCAAGGTTATCTATCTCTCATTTCTAGTACATACTTGGCGTAGGCCTTCTCCAGGAGGGCACTCCAAAACTCTCTCGGTGTGGCTGAGCGGCAGAAGAGCAGCACTCCTTCCTCACTAACTGGCAGACGGTCGTCCACAACAACATCCACCCATTGACCAAAGCGCCAGAACCGAAAATGGAAGATTCCTGCATATTGGTCAGGACGCTTTGGGTCCACTCCTGATCCATGTGATCAGGGATGACCTGGGAGGAGGAGAGGGGTAGATGGTAACACCAAAAAGGGACAGACGTATACAAACTTCTGTCTATTCAGTACCTTTTTCCACAGGGATGGCTCAGATGCTAAGCAGGAAATGGCAGCCACCATCCAGCAATTACCCAGACTTCCTTGGTGTAAGTCACGGGTGCTGATGCCATCAACAAACAGACGAGGGTCCTTACATATCTCCTGAAGACACATTCAACCTAGTTATTGACAACGCCACCACAAATAAACAAAATGTGACATATTATTACCACATATGACATACTATTAGCTAGGCTAATGACAGCTCTTGCTAGCCTCGCTTTTATTCTTGAATCATAGGGTCAGATACACACCAAAATAGACAAACGGTGACATGAACATATAAAAAGTATCAATGGCCACCTGACAAAATCTAATTCAGAGACTCCTTTCAGGTCTATTTGCACACAATGAACTCCGCTCTTTAATCACTACTTGTGACTTCAGAATGCAGATAAGCTAAGAACAGCATTAGCACTTCTTCACTTTGCTTTAGCTCAAATCAAAGTGTGTGGCGACAAATGGCTGGATAAACCAACCAGACGATGAGCGCTTGAGATTATCTAACAGATGTTTTCCAACAGTTTAGCTGTTGTTTTGTTGCTATAGCTGCAGTCATCAGTTAGCATCAGCTTAATACACATGGTCGGCCCTTCATGCATTCTCAACTCTCGCTACTTGCTAACGTCTTCTCAAAGAGGGGATGTTACACTGCTGTTAGACCTTAAAATCTTTATAAAAGAAACACAAGGAAAGAATAGGAAAGGAGCATTGCTTCTTTGATTCAGCAGCGGAGGCGGTAACAGTGCTGAATGAAACATCCAGTGTAAGAAGACAAAAAGACTCTTGTCTCTCTGCTGATTTTTGAAAACCTGCAATTGTCATCCAGCTGCAGGAGCTGAAAGACCATGGTGAAAATGGGGAGTGTGCATTGTGAGCCAGAAAAAATGAATTAAATTACATTAGTAATGATAATAATGAAAAAAATCTCTCATTATTTAGGCCAAACAGCCGCGAGTGTTGGTGTTTAATGAAGCCTGTGAGCTGATTGAGTCACTGCTGAGGATCCTCTCTGCCTGGACCTGTTGATCTCAGTTTGGACAGGGTCAGGTAACAGTAGAACTGCTGGACACACACACACACACACACACACACACACACACACACACACACACACACACACACACACACACTAGCAGAATCATACATCTGGTCTTCAGATGTAATTCTAGATAAGATATGAAATTATGTAAGGTTCATAAGATGTACAAGTCCGTCTTGATTGAGGCTGTGTGTGTCAGCAGAGAAAGGTGGCAGATGTCACCATATCATCCAGCTCAGTGGATACACACTGTAAGTCCCTGCGTAGCGCATTAGAAACACAATAATGCTTAACCTCACTTCAACTCTTGGCTTGGTGTACTAATTTTCGCAGGATTTCACAATCCAACTCCTGATGATCCAACCCGGTGAACCACTGACGCAGACTGATATAAATTCCTTTCTACGTACGCCACATTTTTAGAAGGTTAATGGGCTGATATCTTGGAACAGTTACTGTTTTTCAGGCATTTACTTTATAATATTAGCGGAATACCTTATTAAAAGTGACACTTGCAACATTGAACATTAAGAATGAGTCCCACAACCCAGACGTGTACTAGCATCCCTGAGTAGCTGGTTCTCTCACCTCCTAGTCAATCGGTTTTCAATTAAACACCCAAAATAAAGTTTGTTGGATGTTTTAATGTTTTAGTTCAACAGCATAAATTACATCAACTGGTAAATTTGGAAGCTGTTGAAGTGGCTAAAATAGACTATACAACTGTCACCGTGTCAAAACCAGAAGCCAGAAGCTTGTTATAGTGACACTGAAATCACGCGTCTGCAGTGTCGTTCGCTTGTTCGTTAGCATAATGTTAGCATAACGTTAGCTTTATACTAATAACAAAAGGGGTGTTTATTTGGGTTTTCCTGCTATGTAAATCTCTTTTGATCAGCTCAGAGCAGATTTTAGGCAATAATCCAATGTAACAAATCCTACTGACTTTTGATTGTAGAAACCGACAGCGATGCGAGTCCAGTTACAGTACAAAAATACATGATCCCCTTTATGATGGGCCACACTCACAATTCGTG